>NC_141346.1:78526956-78751956 GCF_057382095.1 Aulonocara sp. 'chitande type north' Nkhata Bay | reverse complement strand
GGAGCTTCAGTCATATCCTGATCATCCAGACAGATTTGATGTTTGTAAACAGCTGCTGTGTAGAAATGATCTGACTGGTCGCTGTTACTGGGAGGTCGAGTGGAGAGGAGGCGTTTTTATATCAGTGAGTTACAGAAGCATCAGAAGGAAAGGAGGCAGTGATGACTGTTGGTTTGGAGACAATGATCAGTCCTGGAGTCTGAGCTGCTCTGATGATGGTCCTCAGTCTGTCTGGCACAATAACAGTGGAACACCCATCTCCTCCTCCTCCTCCTCCTCCTCTGTCTCTAACAGAGCAGCAGTGTATGTGGACTGTCCTGCTGGCACTCTGTCCTTCTACAGAGTCTCCTCTGACACTCTGATCCACCTCCACACCTTCAACACCACATTCACTCAAACTCTTTATCCTGGGTTTAGAGTCTGCTCTCCTGGTTCCTCAGTGTCCCTGTGCTGAGTGGAGTGTAAAGAGTGTCTCCTGTTACAGAAACACTCTGACTGTTGAACAGATAGTTCAGTCTGTACATGTCTGTCTCTTTCACTCACAAACACGTTTTCAGATTCATGGATTCAATCAGTTGATGTTTGAAACTCTTCTAAATGATTCCTTGTAAACTTCTTCAGTCACAAACAAACAGGAAGTGATGTCACATGTGTTCCTGTCCACACAGCAGAATGAGTCTATTGCTGACAGTGATGTACAAACAGAGTGAGCATTTCTGAGGCCCAAAATAAACTGAGTAGTTCACTGAATGAACAATGGACTGTGAGCTCAGTTCCTTCATCATTAGTATGGATTATATATGTATATGTATTATATTAGTATCATATATATCAGGTGCTGCTGCTTTCAGTCATTGTGCAAATGTGCTGTTTGTAAGCTTGTAAAGCTGCAGTCAGCTGAGACTGAAGAAGTCACCTGATCAGTGAGCAAACGTTTCTGAAAACGTCCAGATGAACAGAATCAACCTTTTGGGATCAGCCAGCAATGCAGCATCATTGTTGTTCAGCTTCAGAGGTTTGCAGGAATGAACTGATGACCAGAAACAGCTGCAAAGTCCAAGAAAATACCAGCTGGAGTTCAGCTGCATTTGAAGAAGTCAAAGAAAAGTAAGGATGGCAAAGGGCGACGTTTTCTTCCAAAGAGCTGCAAACATGGTCGACGCCTCATTAGAAGAATCATCTGGACATTTGTGAGGAACTCTAACCAAGAAAGCAACGTCACACAGATCCAACAGACAGTTTCCATGACTGCAAGTGTTGAGTGGAAAAATGCTACATTGCATTATTGCATCCTCTCACCACAGGAGGCGCTGTTGGCACCACTGATTGCTGATCAGCTGTTCTCTGATGATCTGATTGATACTGTGAATAACGGGACTCACTGAACTCTGTGACACAGTGAAGATTACAGAGTTTAACTTCACCCTTTAAGACTGACCACAGAACCAAGTCCGCCAGAGCTTTTGTTATATTTTTACATGCTGTGGAGCCATTTGTGGGAGCATTTCAAGTTGCTATACATCAATACAACTGTTATAGCCCTAATTTTAATAATATGTCTGCATTAAGTCCATAGTAACTACATAAACTGCAAAAACAACCTCTGCTCATCCATCTCTGTGTGTATCAGGATACATTTGGTTCATAATACACAGAAAAATCAGAGTTATTACCTGTAATAAATGTGAAAGATTCCTGCAGTGATAACCAGGCAGGACTGAAACACATCCAAGCTGTCACCACGGTAACAGCAGCGTCCATCCACAGGTGAGGGGAGGAGCAAAAAGAGGGACTTTGACCATTTTATACTAAAAACACTCAACTAATGTTTCTAATATGAAACAAATAAGCCCACATTAATGTGAGCGTTTATTAAATAATAATAATGATGATTTCCTCCTGATCTCATTTCCACAGCAGAGAAAACTGTGGTGTATATTGAGGTGGAGGGTGTGGTCTGTGGCTCAGGTGTAGAGTGAGGGTGGGGTGCACCACAGCAGCATGCTGGGACTGCTGAGGGTGGAGGAGGGAGTGATGATGACATCAGAGCTGCAGCACAGAGACCAGTGAACACACAGTCTGTTCATCTTTGCATAGATACAATATACAGCACAATATTGAATGACAGACACGCTGTGGGAGCTTCCACAGATACACTGACGTCAGCATCCAGAGTCCTCCTGCTGCTCCCCCCTCAGAGCCCCGTGATCAGCACCAACACATTCAGTTAGATGACAGAGTCCAGCTGCAGCTAGAATCAGCTCCCCTCTGTGAACAACAGCACAGCGTCAGTGTTTCACACTCAGTGAAAGGAGGAAACAGCAGAAGAACACCATGTGTGCTACGTTTCCCAGGACACACTACAAACTGCACAAATACAGAGCAGCACGTGGAAGGACCTGGAGCTGCATTTACAGAGCTGCAGACAGCGTGATGTCCTGTATGGACAGGTGGAAGGAACCAAGTCCTCAGCTGGAACACTCGTGTTTGTCCACAGACAGGAAACACAGCAGGAAACTTCCTCACAGAAGTGCAGCTCATGGATAACACACTTCCTGTCAGTCAGAATGAGGCTGCAGCCAAACACAGAAAGGTGTTTTTGTCCAGATGAGCCCAGAGAAGAAACACGAGTGTTCACAGACATCAGAAGCTCAGAGAGGTGAAACATGAGGTTGGAGTCCTCGTCAGCATCCAGAAGAGCTGCTGTGAAACCCTGAGTACTCATGACAGACTCTGATGGCACAAACACATCATGATTCAAACAGAAAGACAAACATGGAGCTCCTGATCCTCCTGCATGAGAACAAGCTGACATGAGCGCTGTGTCTGAGAGTGTCTCCCTGTCACAGTGACAATAACACAGCTGCTGCTCACAGTCATTAAACTGACCTGAGGTCAGCTGTGCTCCTTACATATGAACCATGTGACCTCACATCAGTGCTGTGGATGACTGTAGTCATAGAAGAGTAGAGCTGTAGCAGGTGGTGTGAGGAGGAGGTGGTGTATTCTAGTTAACGCAGTACTGAAACACTCCAGCAGAGGGCGCTGTTAAGTCCTTATTGTAACACAGTTACTGTGTGCAGTTAGACTTCATACATAATCTGCACTTATTTCCATCAGACATGCTGTCAGTAAATGATTGGTTTCTATTGATTCTACTTCCTGTTGACTCGTTTGATGACAGTGAAACAATCACAGCTGATTGTGTGATGATGTAAACTGTCACTGTTACATTCAGTGTGTGTGACATAATGTTAGTGCAGGCTGATAACAGCCTGGTTCTGTTAGAAACACATGAACGTGTCCATAGATCAGTGTGTGTTTAACATGAGAGCTTCAGCCCTGCTGATGTGTTAAATAAAGACATGCAGGAAAACTGATGAGACTCTGAAATAACTCTTTATATTTATAATGTAACTCTGCATCAAAAGAACAACAAAGGATCCCAGACAGGTTTCTGTGAACAAAGACCATTCTGATGTTTCTGTGTTTCTAACACTTTGACATTATTAGTAAACAGACTGCAGTGAGCAGCATTTATAAAGAGCTTCTATATAAAGATATGACAGCTGTTTGACAAGTTTATCACTCTGTGTTTGGACCTGATCAGTCCAGCTGTTTACTTGAAACATGTTCATTTACCTGTTCTGTTATATTCATGTTCTTGTCTCTGTTGAAAACACATTTTAATGTCCCTCAGATTTTTCTCCCAGATGAATAAATATAAAAATGACACAAACTGACTGCAGCTACTTTTTGTCCTTTCTGTCAAAAACCTTCATGTGACTCATGAGAGACACGTTTCAGCTGTTTGTGACAGATCAGAGGCCAACAAGTCATTTATAACACTTTCCATCATTGTTTAAAGTTCTCAGTGTTTCTGTGTTGCTGCGTATAGGATCTCCCAGCATCATCACTGTGCTGTCCAATCATTGTGTGCGAGGTTACCCTTATAGTGCGATGTGTGTTTGCACAAAGAGAAGCATGTGTGTCAAATATAAATAAGCACAGAACAGAAACAGCTGCTCGTTTCTTCTGTTTAGAGTCAAGTTAGTGTTTTGTGTCTTTGTTTGAGGCCTGATGTCGAGCAGAGGTGTGTGTAACTGCACTGCTCTGTTATATGTGTGAAGTGTGTGCTTCTCTTCAGCATCATCTTTGTCACTGCTGATTCCTTTGTGTCATCATGTGTTGAGAAGAGAGAACAGTTATAACGGAGGAGCAAAAGGAAGCCCTGAAATCTGCATCAACAAGGAAGTGTTGGCTCACCAGTGATCCCAGCAGAGCCACTGGTTTGGCTCCAGTTGTTCTAGATTCAATGATGTTGTTGCTACAGATACATGTCAGCATCTTTATTGAATTTTATATGAAGCAGAAATGGTGTCATTAGGAGAAGAAGAGGAGAACAAGTCCGGCGAGGAGGCAGCAGCTCTTAAAGATGAAACAGCAGCTCAGCCCTGAGCTCAGAGAGCTGCACATGAAAAAGCTCCTCAAGCAGATCCTGTCAGAGGTTTGTCATCAACAGGAGGAACTGTTCACATCATAGGATGAAGATGCTGTCAGCTGGATGAAGAAGGTTATTTAATGGCAAACGTTCACACTGAAGTCAAATTGTTGTCGTGTTGAACAGATTCATGTACTGATCGTCTCCAGAATGTTAGAAGAGCTTCAATGAATCATTAGAAACAACTTACAGCTGCACAGCTGTGTCAAACACATCTGTGTGTCATTGTGGGATTGTTGTGTTTCTACATGTGACACACGTCTAAAACATGCACACAATCTGAACACAAACAGGGACTCATGTGTTCCCACAGCCAGATGCTGAGAGCCATTTCCTTGTAGTCCTGTGTCTACATACATGAACCATTAGATGTTATTGGAATGATTGTCAGCTCTGATAGTTTCATGTGTGTTTAGCTGGACGCTGTTTGATCCTCGACATGTTTAAAGGTGTCCAGTCCTGAGACACTGGGGCTGGAAACAGCTGTGATGTCATTGGACTGTCACACAGACAGAAGTGCATGAAGCGAGCAGCCGAGGAGCCGCTGATGTTTTGGATTCAACAGCATTTGAAAGGTCGACACAGACACGTTTGCACACAGAAAGCTGAATCTGTCATATGCCACAGTGAACTCACTGTTCAGTGTTTTTCAGGAAGCTTCTTAACTGCCTCTGCTGCCAAACAAGCAGCTGATGTCCTTGAGAAGAAGCTGAAGAAGTCTTCAACAACAAATACAGGAAGTGGACTTTCAAATACTAGATTCACTTTAGACTCACAGAGAAATGACTCAACCAGCTGTGTTTGACTATATGAAAGGTCAGTGTGTGTCTGCACACAGACTGTTGTGTTGGACTGTTATTCAGTTGTCTGCTGAATGTTTTCAAATGTCTGCATCTCAGCTGTGATGAGGCTGGGGGTCATGGGAGGCCACCGTAGCAGCCTCTTCAACATCATGACATCATCATAAATGCTGCTGGACTGTCTGATGGGCTGACGGTGAAAAAGCCGTCGGGAAGGAAACAGAAGACATTTCAGAGGCTGCAGCAGATTTCTTTGATTCGGGGCCTTTTTCAGCTTTATTGGACAGAGCAGTGAAGATAAGTGACAGCAAAGCAGAGAGAAAGGGGGCGTGGCCCGGGTCAAAGCCAGGCCAGCTGCTCTCCACCTCGTGGTCACCTGCTCATCCTAGTGAGCTCCACCAGCAGCCCTTTCACACACTTTACACTGTCAAACACTGTGTGTGGACCTCAGCTAACAACAGGCTACATTTAAGTCTGGACTACATGCTTTTATATTGTTTTTATTCCATCAGCAGCTCAACATCATGAGCAGCTTTGACATAAAGACATCAAACTCAAGCTGACTTTAAACTACTTTTAATACAGGGGCTCAAAAACAACAACATCTTTATTATATATCAGGACACAAAGTCATTTCATCTCAAAGGGAAACAGCTTTATTTGGAATAACCAGCACTATCAACTGGTTTGGGATCTCCACCAGTTTCATGTCTTTGCAGCTTCTCCAACAAAGTTCCTGTAAAATCAGCATGTTTGTCTTTATTGGTTTGATAGTGATTGATTATTCAGTCCCAATCTGCTGTCATCTAAAGAACAAAATGATGTTTCTATGAGTCACAAAGCTCCAGATGTTGTCGGCTTCACAAAGAAAACAAAGAACTTAAACACAAAGTGTTTGGAGCCAAAATGTTCCCAAGCTGCTCTTTTTGAAATGGCAGAGGTACAGTGGTGTCTAACAGCACACTGTGGAAGGCAAACATGTTATTGTTGGATGAAACTTCATGAATCCTTTGTAGATTTGAGCTGTTGGAGCCTTTCTTTTCTCTTCAGGTGTACAGATGCTGAGGAGGCAGGTGAAGCAGGTGGAGCTGTTGTGATGCTGCAGAGGGTGTGTCTTAGTAACTCTGTGAGGCAGAACTGGATCCAACATTGTGGATGTGTTGATGTTGGAGCCATTAAGAGTCTCTGGCCACACTGTAGGATTTCCCTTTGATCCACTGTGGGGGCATTTTGGAGTCTGTCAGTGAAACTCTTCATGTTTGTGTTTGACTCCAGTTTATAGAAACAGAGAAATGTGTCATGCTTTTGTTCGGCCTCCACAAATACACACATTTGTTCATTGGTTGGACTTTTTGGAAGGAGACACATTGAAAACCATGTTAATAAGATCTTGTTGTTTCCTGTGGATCCGACACAGAGAGTGGACTTCAGACAGAAAGCGTGGAAGAGATTTTAGAGGCCGTGTGTGGCAACAGGAAGTTTCTGTGTGTTTGCTGATCTTACATGTGGAAAACAACACGTGATGTTTGTGAAGTTCTACAATGATCATTGTTCTCACAGCATTTTGAGTGGGAACAGTTCAAACTGGGAGTAGTGGGAGTTATTTACTGATTGAAACAAGCTGAATGTTTCTGTGACGATGAAGATCAGCAGCTCAGCTGATCAATGAACTGACATCTATCAGTCGTTTCATGAGATGAAGTCATCAGCAGACATTTGTTCTGACTGTGTGATGAATGTCAGAACGTCAGGGCTCTGCTTTAGTCACTGCTTGATGATCATTGGCTCATTGTTGAATCCAGGGGCCCAGTCTGACCTCTGACCTTTGCTGCAGGTCTTCTGTGTTATCTCCACTTTCATGTCTGATCTTCTACTTGTAGTCCTGTGTCTACATATACAGTGGCTTTCAAAAGTATTCGGCCCCCTTGAACTTTCCCACATTTTGTCACATTACAGCCACAAACATGAATCAATGTTATTGGACTTCCAGGTGAAAGACCAACACAAAGTGGTGCACACGTGAGAAGTGGAACGAAAATCATACATGATTCCAAACATTTTTTACAAATAAATAACTGCAAAGTGGGGTGTGCGTAATTATTCACCCCCCTGAGTCAACACTTTGTAGAACCACCTTTTGCTGCAGTTCCAGCTGCCAGTCTTTTAGGGTCTGTCTCTGCCAGCTTTGCACATCTACAGACTGAAATCTTTGCCCATTCTTCTTTGCAAAACAGCTCCAGCTCAGTCAGATTAGATGGACAGCGTTTGTGAACAGCAGAAATTGAAATTGAAATTGCAGTGAAGTCAGCTAGAAACTTACAGTGACGTGGACATCATGCAAAGACTGCCAGACTCTGTAATACTGCAAATGATCAGTGACTCAGGTTAACACTAAACTTTAAACGGCACCTCTGTGTCTCTGTGTGCTGAACATCTAGGATTGAGTCAGGCTGCATCAGCTGAAGCTGTTATTTGTATATATCAGTATTTTTTTATTCAGGTGTGGGGAAAATACGTAAGACTGCAGTGAAGCGATGCACCAGATGAATCCCTGGCCAAAGGTATCGTACTCAAATCAGACTACTGATCCAGCCACATCAGCCTTTTGTGAGGTCTGTTTAAAGTAGACTAAAAGTGAACTGCAGGTTCCTGAGAGGTGGACTGTGAGCACAGAAACACATGTTCATACATACAGCTGCAGCAAACTTACATTAATTTTAAATAGATTTGTTACTCTGATGTCTGTCTCTGTGTTAGTCCTCTGACAGACTGGTGACCTGTCCAGGTGTGCTCTACCTACTACTGGGACAGGTTCCAGCCTCTGTAATAGAAATGTTCTGTTATTCTCATTTAAAGTGTTTAAGTGCTTATGCATATGCTTAGTTGTGACACTGTTACTGTTCAGTGAAAGTTGCTAAAACTAGATGAACTTACTTCAGCAGTTTGAGAAAACAACTCCCTTTACAGGTGCTGATAAGGCCAAGGGCACAAAACAGCACAACCATTGATGCGTTAGGTTTCATAGCGAGACACGTGAAGTGTGGTAGGATCAGTTTGTAACTTCCTCCCTCTTCCTTGGAAGGCGTAAAGGAGGAGGAGCACGACCTCTGTGGCAGCGCTGACATGACTGAACTGTGATGTTTGATGTGTGTTGGCGCAGTAATAAATAGCTTGATCACAGCTCTTTCTGTGTTGCAGACTTTATTTAAAAAATTCCACGAAACCCCCCCACCCCCACTGTGAACCTGAATTGAATATTCAGAAGACATTTGTTTAAATAGTTCTACAAATCTGAGCTGTTGGTGTGTCCTTGGATTGTGTGGTAATAATATTAGAGCCTGCAATCTTTCTTACTGGATCTCTACTATGAGTCATGTTACCTGAGATTAGTTCTATGTTTACCTGTCAGCCTGGACGAATGTGCTGTGTGAAGAATGTAAATGACATCAGATCTGAACTGCTTACATCTAAGGAGCCTGTTCATATTTAATTGTAATATGAACCAATGATTTTCTGATTGATTGCTGATATATACAGTGGGGCAAAAAAGTATTTAGTCAGCCACCGATTGTCATCATTTTAGGTGGGGGAACTTGCACAGAGGTCAGTAATTTGCACCAGAGGTACACGTCAACTGTGAGAGACAGAATGTGAAAAAAAAAAATCCATGAATCCACATGGTAGGATTTGTAAAGAATTTATTCGTAAATCAGGGTGGAAAATAAGTATTTGGTCAATAACAAAAATACAACTCAATACTTTGTAACATAACCTTTGTTGGCAATAACAGAGGTCAAACGTTTACTATAGGTCTTTACCAGGTTTGCACACACAGTAGCTGGTATTTTGGCCCATTCCTCCATGCAGATCTTCTCGAGAGCAGTGATGTTTTGGGGCTGTCGCCGAGCAACACGGACTTTCAACTCCCGCCACAGATTTTCTATGGGGTTGAGGTCTGGAGACTGGCTAGGCCACTCCAGGACTTTCAAATGCTTCTTACGGAGCCACTCCTTTGTTGCCCGGGCGGTGTGTTTTGGATCATTGTCATGTTGGAAGACCCAGCCTGGTTTCATCTTCAAAGTTCTCACTGATGGAAGGAGGTTTTGGCTCAAAATCTCACGATACATGGCCCCATTCATTCTGTCCTTAACACGGATCAGTCGTCCTGTCCCCTTGGCAGAAAAACAGCCCCATAGCATGATGTTTCCACCCCCATGCTTCACAGTAGGTATGGTGTTCTTGGGATGCAACTCAGTATTCTTCTTCCTCCAAACACGACGAGTTGAGTTTATAGCAAAAAGTTCTACTTTGGTTTGATCTGACCACATGACATTCTCCCAATCCTCTGCTGTATCATCCATGTGCTCTCTGGCAAACTTCAGACGGGCCTGGACATGCACTGGCTTCAGCAGTGGAACACTTCTGGCTCTGCGGGATTTGATTCCCTGCCGTTGTAGTGTGTTACTGATGGTGACCTTTGTTACTTTGGTCCCAGCTCTCTGCAGGTCATTCACCAGGTCCCCCCGTGTGGTTCTGGGATCTTTGCTCACCGTTCTCATGATCATTTTGACCCCACGGGATGAGATCTTGCATGGAGCCCCAGATCGTGGGAGATTATCAGTGGTCTTGTATGTCTTCCATTTTCTGATGATTGCTCCCACAGTTGATTTTTTCACACCAAGCTGCTTGCCTATTGTAGATTCACTCTTCCCAGTCTGGTGCAGGTCTACAATACTTTTCCTGGTGTCCTTCGAGAGCTCTTTGGTCTTGGCCATGGCGGAGTTTGGAGTCTGACTGTTTGAGGCTGTGGACAGGTGTCTTTTATACAGATGATGAGTTCAAACAGGTGCCATTCATACAGGTAACGAGTGGGGGACAGAAAAGCTTCTTACAGAAGACGTTACAGGTCTGTGAGAGCCAGAGATTTTCCATGTTTGAGGTGACCAAATACTTATTTTCCACCCTGATTTACGAATAAATTCTTTACAAATCCTACCATGTGGATTCATGGATTTTTTTTTCACATTCTGTCTCTCACAGTTGAAGTGTACCTCTGGTGCAAATTACTGACCTCTGTCATCGTTTTAAGTGGGGGAACTTGCACAATCGGTGGCTGACTAAATACTTTTTTGCCCCACTGTGTGTGTGTGTATATATATATATATATATATATATATATTTATTTTTTTATTTTTTTTATTTTTTATTTTTTTACATACATAGTTTTTTGTTGCCTTATGGTTCCAAGCGCTGTCACCAATCTTTGCATTTTGTTATTATCTCATGACACTTGTTTAATCAGCTACCATCTCTCCTGTGGACTTTTTAATGTCTACAGTCTCAGACCAACACAGCCCTGCCCTTCCCATATTAGATTCTTGATGAATGTGTGTTGTTGTTATTCAGCCTGGTTCAATGTGCCCCTTTTTAACTTTGAGCACCCGCCCCTTTAAACCTCTCTGCACGGCCCTGCACTGAACTCACTATCTTCTCCCTCTAACAGCCTCCACATGTTCTCACTGTAATTTCCCCTCATGAATGAATTTATGCTGCACTAATGTGAATGTTTGCAGGGAAATCAAACGCATTTCACACGCAGTACTCGAGCTGACTTACCTTTGTTTGAATGACGACTTGTACGCGCTGACTCCACAGATAAGGTACGAAAATATATCAGGCTACGTCTTCAGGGTTTCTACTCCACGGCCGTATTTCATACGGGTCCACATTTCCACTGCACGCTATTTTCTGCAAGTACCGCCGCTTCGCCTCTGGACGCAATCGGTCTCTATACAGTCCGTTCTCTTTTGAGCTGCTTTTAAGCATCTTGTAATCGTCGTTCCAACACAGTGTGTTTGTTTTGATTCGTAGACCTCGAAAATGGTGCCGCGCTCCCACAATGCATTGCGGCGTGACGTCAACTCCAAAGCCCTATAGAACATGTTCTTTTTCATTGTCAAAATTATCAGGAATAAAGAAGAAAACTGATTCAAAACCTGTGGAACCTGCCAAAAAACAAGTTTTACTGCAAAGGATTTCTAGATGTGAAGGTTTTGTGGCTTTTTTCAGTTTCTAAAACAAACTCATTTGTACAGAAGGATATGAGGATGTATATGTCCGGTGGTGGGTTTTTTTCTTCTTGATTTAATGTATTCATTTATCTCTTCACTTCATTTTTCTTTATGTTTTTTTTTTTTGATTTGGCATGAGCGATTTCCGGTCCTCACTCCAAGCCAGTTGGTGGCGGTAATGCACCACATGTTCTATCACAGCTGCGTCCGAGAGGACAGGAAACGTCTGTATGCGTCTGCAAACCAGGTAACTACACTCAGCTGAGCCTCTCTGCTAGTCGTTATTAGTTGGAGGGTTTTGCGTCACTTTCTCTCGGCTTGATAAAGGGCTGTATAGAAATCTCTGGTACGTAACACGTAACGTCATTTTTAGGGAGCGTCGCAGAGAAGTGAGGCTGTTTCTTTGTTTTTGTCGAGTTTTGATTGAAGACATGTTTCCAGTCCGTTTTTTACTCGTTTGTTTTTTCATTAATAACTTTACATTATCACAGAGAACAAGAAGGCGCTTTGTTTGTCACATTCACCTTATGTCTGTGAAGGTTCTCAGTCATCCAGGTCATCGTAGTCAAAGGAGCTTGCAAAGAAAAGCGTCTGGACTTCTTTAAGTTACTTGAAGACGTTTCACCTTCATCCGAGAAGCTTCTTCAGTTCTAAGGTCAAATGGTGGAGAGTCCCAGATATAAGCCTAGTGGGAGTGACCCCCCACAGAGGGACAAAAGGACCCCCTGATGATCCTCTAATCACCTGAGCCAAGGTGGGAAACTGGGTGTGGGCCCCAATCAGCCAGTTTCGGGTGAGTTCATTGTGAAACCTGGCCCCACCTTATCATGCGAATTCCTGAGGTCAGATGGCCCAGGATGTGAGTGGGCGTTAAGGCGTCTGGGAAGGATCTCAAAACTGGATTATAGATGGCAGAGAGTTGGTGTCGTAAACCCCGCCTCTGTTCAAAGATGGTCGCTCACAGTGGACATAGATGGCTTCTTTCACTCCTCTTTCAAACCATCTGTCCTCTCTGTCCAAAATGTGAACATTAGCATCCTCGAAAGAGTGTCCTTTATCCTTAAGATGCAGATGGACTGCTGAGTCTTGTCCTGTGGAGGTGGCTCTTCTATGTTGTGCCATGCGCTTGTGAAGTGGCAGCCACTTGGCAGCCACAGTGATAAATGGCTGAGATGGCTGCAGCTGTACGTGTGAGGTACCTACATGTTTCAAGATGAATTTGCAGAGATGTCATGTTTGGTGCTTACAGACATCACACTGCATTTTGTGATTTCGTAGCTATTGTGATATTTTGGAGCTTCCCATGATCACCGTGACAGTCATTCATTTTAACATAACCTTTCTATTCCTTTCAGGGATCCTCATTTTTTTGGTGAGGAAGATCAGCAGCTGTGTCGACAGGCAACAGGTAACGGCATGCTTTTCTGTTAGTACTGTAGACCTTGGTCTGGTGCTCTTTTTTAGTTTAACACAGTATTTTCATTTGCCGAAGTGTAAAAAGCTTGTTCCAGGAGAAACAAACTTTAGTGAGTTCTGCAAAATGATTCCCACCATTGCACACTCTGTCAGCCTCCAGTGTGCCCTTTTTTTGTCCTTTAACTGAAGAAAGTCGGTAGTCAGAACATATGAGATAAGTGAGATCCTCATTTTGCCTGCTTATTTCAAGATACAACATTTTCACAAACTGCTGTAGGATAACCTTGCTATTTGTCTTTTCCAACACTTCTACATTCATCCATATTTCCTTGTCTGCTTCTTTCCAGGTGAAAAGTACCTGAAATGGGTGAAAGATTTTGTTTCCAAAAACAAAAGCATGTGCGTTCACCTGAAGAAGCCAAGTGGTGCTGACCTGTGGATAGAAGAGCTTGAGAACACCAAATACAACGGGGATGATGATGAAGTTAACGCCTGGGGAAAATTCTACCTTCCCGAGATTGTAAAAATGCAGGTTATTGGTGTGGTAAAGGGCACCTCATGTCCATGTGACGAGCTTGTGCTGATGACGCGTGAGGACAAAAAGCTGTACGGCTATGACGGAGAGGAGCTGCATCTGGTGGCTTCCAGTTTCCTGGAACTATGTGACAAAACGATAGAGTATCCAGCATCCAAGCGCTACTACAATGGAGAGGCCTTCAAAGATATGGTGAGAAGTTAGACTGCTAAGAATAAGACTGGGGATGCCTAGTGTTAGAGATCAATCACCTGAGCTTTTCTTTGTATTGTTGTGTGTTCTGTTTACACTGAGGAGGACTGGAAAAAAGTTAAGATGAGTGATGTGGGGAGGAAACTGCAGGAAGAACATAAAAAGCTGGTAAATGAAACCCAGTCAGCGTTCGTCAGCCTAATATCATAGGTGGGTATTGGAGCTGAGTATCATCACTGATTTCTAGAACCTGTTCAATTCCAATTCACAAGGTCCCAATTAGATTCCATTTAATTCTTACTCAGAGAGTCAGAAACATTATAATTCTGATCATTTATCAGTACTGACACTTGTGAAACTTCATCAGAGGTGTGAGCATCACAGCAGATGCTTTTGTGTCAAAGTAACTGAGGATAAAACACAAAACCATGAAGCAGATTTTCCTGGCCTAGCTTTTTACAGTAGATAACCTTAAAAATATTATTCTGCAGTAGAACAAAAGCAGACGAGAACCACGACTCAACAAATGTACATTGGCTGATGCTGCTGAAGTGATTCAGAGGTTTTAATAAGAGGTTTTAATAGAGACACAGCAGAGCATTTTGCAGTTTCACTTAATTTGAAAAAAATAAATAAAATTTGGTATTGAACAGCAGAAATGAGGCTGTCTTGTCGGAAGTCATTAAAAAAAATGGCTGTAAACAACGGTAGACTGCTTCATAACAAGCAAGCGAATAATGCCAAAAACAGAGATTTGAGATGGGAAACGGTGTTCTTAAAGTACACTGAGAGAGGCAGAGAGCTGTGCTGTGTTGTTTTTCTGTGTGTGTTTTAATGGTGGTGGAAGCAAACCAGCAAAAGTAAGAGGGAATTCATGACAATGTTTATGTCAAGCGAAATGTGTCTTCTTTTGCTGCTGGTTTGGTTAGAGAGAGACAAAACGTGCAGCTTCAGGATCTGAGCAGCTTTCAGCACCAACGGCATCACAGCTCAGACTTGGATTCAGGATTAAGCCCTTTATGTTTGACTGTAGTGATTGTAGCTCTGTCCTTGTTATTAATCGCTTTAGTCAAACACAGCTATTGTTTGCTGGGATGTGTATATACTTGACAGTTTGTATCTCAGAGTTATCAAAGACACTGTGGATAATCATCAAGAGATTGTTGTCCTCTTAATAATGACCTATTTGATTGTTTGTTTTTTCTTCTTCTTACAGATTCTGGTATTTGGCCAAAAGAGAGCTTCACAATTCTTGGCTTCACCTGTGGTAGAAAAATGACTGAAGTTATGCAACACTCTCTAAAATTAAAGCTATGCAACGCTTTAACATGAATGGCGAAGGAGTGCATCTCTTTCACTGTCTCTTCCTGTCCTCTTCTCAGTCTTTGTTGTGGCACCTCTGCTATGTGTTATAGAAAGCACTTGGAATCATGTTCAATACAAAAACACCAAACTCGTGGGATTGCCCTAGCAAGCAGTTGGTAAAAACTAATTAAAACTGATATATATCAGCTTCACTTTCTAGCTGCAAAAGCACGTTTCTGCAAAAGCATGCAGTTTCCTGTCAGCACTTTTTGGCACAGAGTGTACTCAGAGTTAGGCCTTTCTTATATAAAGCAATATAATCAGCATATAAACATTTAAGATGATAAATTTAAAGCTCAACAGTAACTGCTATAAATATTATAACTACACATGTAGTGCTTTTGCTTAAGTAAATTATAGTTGGGATCATAATAAGAAAACATGTGTTTTTATTTTCTGTGTACCCTGGGTACAGACCAGTATAAACATGGGATTCTTCCCAATAAATGCTGTCTGATAATGCTTCATATTGCATTAAACACTAGATATGTAAGCAAACAAACAAAAACCCATAGAAGCCAGTTTTAATTATTAAATGTGACAATTACATGGAGATGGAAAGTAAACATGCTTATACACGTCTCTGTGATTACAGAAAATCCACACAGATGCTGTCAGAGCAGAGAATCTTTGATTTATCAGAATGATGAATGCAAATGATTTCATGAAATCTCACTCTTGTTCTGGGTTGTAAAATTCACCTGTCCAGTTAAACCGAATCCTTTGCAACACGGTTCTAAGAACCCTACCAACCTCATCCTCAGCTCTCTGCCTGTTGTCCTTTTCAGCTGAGTATTCATCCACATGTGTTTCAACTTCTCTCTCATTTTCAAGCAAATTGCTCAGGCTCTCAGCTTCAGCACAGTTACCATATGGCCACTCTCTGAGGTCTTCTGTGTTCAAGCCAAACAAATTCTTACATGATCTGCAAGGCTTCATTCTGGCACCATCACGGAGACAAAAAGCCTCACACCTGATATTTCCAGGTACTTCAATTGTTCCATCAAAGTAATCTTTCTGGACTGTGTTTGGATAATAGGTCATCACCGCACCAGATACATATTTATGCCATTTGCTAAGACAGGAGGCAGCAATCATAATTTTCCCAGCGTTAGGACCTTTGGTGGACATGGAGACTCCGCAGTACCTTTCTGATTTGTTGGTTTGGGATTTTTGAGAAATGCAGATGGTGGACGAGACGAAAGCTGTTTTTTTATTATTCTCTTCTAAGTCCAAGTCTGTGAGGAGATCTTGCAGACTCTGCTTTATTTGCTCTTCATTCTCTGAGTTATTTTGCAGGACGATCTGAAAACAGTTACAGATCTGGTCAAAGTGTTGCACCTGATTATATAGTTGTTTTTCATAGAAAGTTGATCAACATGTTTGTTTCGCTGCTTGACTTGTTTAACTATGCAGGACCATTGGATGCTTTTGATTTAGACATTTTAAGATAGGGGGTGAAACATGTCACAAAAATCTATTTAATTTTAAATCAATGAGCAAAAATCCATCTTTGTTCTCACTAATTTATAATTAAATTTGCTAATTGACCTTTTTTTTTTCTATTTTGCTATGCCGGGCTGTCAAAACACGCTGAATTTAGAGTCTTTGAGCTTAACAGATCCAGCAGCTACACAGTGACAGCATCATATACGCCTTGAAGACTGTAAGCATCTCCAATAATGAGTCTGTTAGACATTATTTAGAACTAACAAATTCTGAAGCAAGTCTCCAGCTCTCCTGCAGTCTCTGTGTTTGGTGGAGAAGTATAGCTAGAAGCATATGTTGAAGTATAAGGTACAGTATGGATTTTCTTTGGATTTCTCAGTAAAAAAGCACTTTGCATTATACTTTCCTAAAAACTGGAAGTTTGTCAGATTGACTGAAAATGTGAGAAGAGTTATCTTACCATGTCGAGCACACAGGAAAAGGGACTTCGCCTGGGAAGCTGAGTCGAATACAACTTTAAAGGCCTGGGATATCTTCTCATTAAAGAACCCAAAACAAAAGGATTAGGGAAGATTTCTTCTGGAGAAAAGGGGATGTTGTTGATTTTGCCCAGAAACAACATGCTGTGAAGGATCTGTTGAGTGAAAACATATTTGCTTATTGTTAGTAGTGATAAACAGGACTGTCTTAAAAGTGTCAAAGGTAACACACCTCATCCACCAAGTGTTGACTTCCCGGAGTCCTGTAAGAGCCCCGAACCATCCTCTTGGTAATCTTGTAGGCATTAGTTTTGAACCTCCTTTGAGAAATTGTTGTCTTCTAAAATGATAATGATCGAGCAGTTAGGGATTTAAAGACACAGGAGATCTGATAACTTTGGCTACAGCAGAGTCTGCAGACATACCTATTTTGCTCTTGGTCGGCCTATTTTAAACATGAGAGAAAACATAGTTAGTGAAATGTTGATAACATACAATGACTATCATTGGTGGCTGAAAAGATGCCAGGTAACAAGTGAAAAGCTGCTACTTACCATCGCCACAGTCTAAGAATGAAACAGGAAACACTGAGCGAGTTGCCTCCATCTTAAAGCTGTTGATCATGTGATTTAAAGGAAAGCCACACCCAGCTCTTTCCTGGAATTTTACTCGACTGTAGAAAACTGCTCCATTTGCCCCGCCCACCCATGATCTTTAATATCTACCAAAAACAACCTTTTGGTTGTCAGTAACCAGCCGATCGTTTTCGCGATTAAAAAATGACTTTGTGCGGCGGCGTTCCCACCGCGAGCAGAACTCCGGCTCAAAAACCGCTGTTTTTGAACACCTTTATTTACTTAAGCACTTTAATGGGCTTACTTTGAAACAAAGTGCGATTGAATGATTATTGTTATGTGTTGCCTTGAATTCGGCTATGCTGTCTGTTAGACAGTTGTTTTTCTTTATTGTTGTTTTTGTATTGTTTGTAGCGAACGCTACTGGAATGTATAGATTAAGCTACGTAGCCAAGATAATTAATAATTTAACTGTTGTACATTGGTTGATGATGATTTGCATTGTTACATAGGCTTGCAGAAAAATATATTTGTTTACCGGTAAACTGAATCGAACTTGATGTGCCAATGGACGTTTTTCTGACCTACAGGTCAGGTTTTGTTCCCTCCCTTTGAATTAATCTTCTTCATATTGAAGTGGCGAGCCGGTAGGACCATTCTTTGTTTCCCCTCTTTCCCCCACTTAGCCGTCTTTGGATTACGGACATATTTCCCCATTTGTATGAAGCTGGACTCTAAGGAGGAATACCTTAAAAGTGAACTTTAAAAAGAAGAGGACCAAAAAGGACTTTTGCACAGAAAGATCACAGCATTGATTTATTATTTAATTGTGGGCATTTATGTTGTGTGTTGTGTTAATTATTTTGTTCCATTTCCCCTTTCCTCCATTTATTCAATATATTTTTGGTACAAGATATTGCAGTCTTTGGTCTCATCATTCACACCATCTAGGCTCCATAAAGAACTATTTCTTCTGCGCGTCAGTCAGTAAACTCATCCATTGAAATAAACTAGTCCTTAAATAACTTTGAGTTACACAGTGGCAAATGTAATAGAGAAAGACACAGGGCCACCTGAAATCTGTCGTCCTATCTGATTCAAAACCAACATGTAGGAGAATCTGGAATCTTTGATTTTGAGTTAAAAATAAAATATGGGTAAAATGCAGAAATGTTTTTACTAACATGTACTAACAGAGACTTGGAGGAGAGAGACCTAATGTTTAATAATCCACATTTCACTGTTTTACTCTTTGGTTCAGATGTGGATACTGTATTGTTCTTTCTTTGTGATTGTTTATGTTTAAGTTGTTTGTTGCTGGTTTTTAGTTTTTTGTCTGTTTGGGAGCTGACACAGTCTCTATGGAGATGGGTTTTTGGGGGGTAGCAGGAGGAGAGAAGCTGCAGAGAGGCGTGTAAGACTGCAACTCTGCTTCCTGGTCCCAACTCTGGATAGTCATATTTTGGGGGGTTTAATAAACTACTACTGCATGATGTAAAGCTGAAGTATTACACAGCTTTATGAACCTCCTGTTATCCTGGTAGACGAGTACAGCAATAAATCTTTTACTTGAACATCTTCTGGCTGCAATAAGCTTTGAAATGTGACCATGAAGTTAGAGACACACTGACTGAAACCCACAGCTGTGACTGTGGATCACATCCACACACAGTGTAGCTGCTGTCTCTGTGTGAGGTCTGTGTATATATGTATATACACTGAACAAAAATATAAACGCAACACCTTTGTTACTGCTCCCATTCCCCATGGGATGGACGTAGAGACCTAAAATTCATTCCAGATACACAATATAACCATCCCTCCCAAACAGTGGTCACAAATCAGTCCAAATGTGTGGTAGTGGGCACATCTGCTATATTGAGATAATCCATCCCACCTCACAGGTGTGCCACATCAGGATGCTGGTCTGACATCATGAGTAATGCACAGGTGTACCTCAGACTGCCCACAACAAAAATTAAATTAAATTGTTATTGATCCTTTACCCCGAGTCCTAAAGTGTAGATTTATTTTCTTACTCTTCTTATATTTATTGTTTGTTTACTTGCACCGCTGTAACTGCAGCCTCGTCGTCTCGTCTCTCTATATGCTGGACCAGGGGTGCCCAATCCCGGTCCTCGAGAGCTACCGTCCTGCAGCTTTTAGATGCATCCCTACTCCAACACAGCTGAATCAAATGGTTTGATCTCTACAGCATGCCATCATGTTTGGCAAAGGCCTGATAACAAGCCATTCATTTGATTCAGGTGTGTGGGAACAAGGATGCATCTAAAAGCTGCAGGACGGTAGCTCTCGAGGACCGGGATTGGGCACCCCTGTGCTGGACTGTCTGTAGCGGAGATGACAATAAAGTTTACTTTGACTTCAGCAGCACGCAGGCGCACCGAGGGCTCTCGCGCTCTCGCGCTCACGTTATAGAATTTAGAAAAAACATGGGTGCAGATTATAAGTCTGTATCATAATATCTGTTTGTTGTTTTTATTTTGTTTTGCGAGTTGGTTATTAGATGCCGCTCCAGCCAGCCAGAGACTCCCCGCCGCCCCGCCCTCTCCTCCCTGTGCCGCCAGCAGCAGGCGCACCTCGCAAACGGAGGGCGCCCTTACTCCCAGCAAATGGCTGATAGAAAACCGATCGGTGCCTACGAATTTCCCAATATGCGCTGGCATGACGTCGGGGAAGCATGGGTACGACCGATTATTTTATTTTTTTCTTGCCCGTGATGCCCCCCCCCCACCACGATGCATTCTATTGGTTTGCACACTTACACACACCCAGCTGTGGTTTCCTGTTTTGCTGGACTCTGGAGAGCCCCGCCTTTAACGCTCTTCTCTCACAGAGAGCAACAGAAAACTTGGAAAAACTCCAGATTGACTGAACTCAGTTCAAAGTTACCTTGACACCTTTAGATGTGAGACGTAGTGATGGTCCGCTTGAAGCTGACGCTCCGGTGCGTGTGTCAGAAAGATCAACGCGCTGCTTCAGAAGCACCGTGTCGAGGCTTGATTCGTTTGGCCAGAGTCACGTGATCAGTGACGTCTGAAGCTTCGTTTAGAACGTACCTTTTTTTAAATCGAACTTTATTGAAACACAATGAGTATACAACATACAAACAGATGAAGTTTACAAAAGAACAGAACATGAACATACAGAACCAGGAGTAAAAAAAATATGATATGAGTAGGCGAAAAAAATCAACATATAAATATTGTTCTGAGAGGCTTTTTGTTGGTTGAGTCTGAAATTGATTGTATGTACAATTCATATCCTTATAAAAAGGCAGAAATATGGTGTTTTATTAATAAACTTACATTTATGGATATAAAATAGCTAAAAGTCTTAACAATTTTTTTATAAAAAACATTTATCATTCTTCCTGGGGAACTTAAAGAAACAGAATAAAACATTTTCCATCGTAAAGAAAACTCCCTTAAAATATGGACAATAACAAAACTGCTAAATTCTTCCAGAATCTCTGTGTAGAGGAACCAAAAGAGATGTGCCACAGTTTCTGGATGATCCCCACAGAAAGTTCAATTAGTATTTATGTCTCTTTTAAATGTTACCATATAGTGACTGGCTGGGTCACATTTATGAAGAATTTTATATGAGATTTCCTTCACCTTGTTCACAATTAGATATTTATGGGATCATCCAGACTGTCTTCCAGGTGATATCTGGAACATGTCGGTTCCAGTAAGATATTCTATATATGGGAGAGACATGATATCTTCTTGGAATAAACTACGTATTCTCTTATTGCTGTTACCAAGTTCCTGTGAAAAGCAGATTTTTCCCACTGCTGGCTCAGCTGGATCAGGGAGAGTGACTGAGGCAGATATTGAGCTGTCAGTGTTTTTATATAACATTAAAGTCCCTGAGGGTATGGCACCAAGCACCATTGAGAATTCCCCAACACTGACGGGAAAATTATATAGTGTAAGGAATTCATTGTAAGTAAGTAGTACTCCCTCGTTAAATTTTAAAACTTAATACCGGCCGCTATTGTTGGCAGCTGAAATTTGGCTGGGCCGCGCTATGAATTCTGGGATATGGTGGGCCACGAAGGACACACCCGACCCATCCTTCAAACTCGGGGGAATGAAGGACGCATTTGAAGGAGTCGAGGAATCGGGACAGCCTTCGTCGCCTGGCTGTGACGTCATCGGCCTTCAAATGCGGCCTCCGGAGGATGCAGCCGACGTTTTGGAACACAGCTTGTGTGTCTTTGTTGGTCATGTGACCTCCCAGGGACTACACATGGAAACGAGCAGTTTAGCTCAAATCTGGCAGGTTTCCATCGTCTGTTTTTGTCCTGATGTCCATGAACATGAACACTGTCCCTGTCAAACACGTCCAGATAATCTGATCCAGTGTTGTTCTTCTTCTGTGGTGTTTGTGATGGAGCTGCTGATCCTGATGTCCTCCACCAAGGGGGCAGCAAATTCAGCTGACTGTCATCATTTATTAAAAAGATGTAACAATGTGACATAATGCAATATAATAGTGTCAGTTACACATTGTGGGTTGCACTGTGGCCAGAATGGACATTACCTCCTGCCTAATGGAAGCTGTCAGCCATCCTGCAACCATGAATTAGATAAGCAGAAGTGAAGGGATTGTTAACAACAATTTAATAATAAAATGTAATGTGATAGTTGCACTTTATTAGCTCCCCACAATCGTATGAATAATAACCATGAATGCACTGCATGCTCATAGCAAGTTCTTTAGGTTTAAAGTGAGATCCTGCTTTAAAGGGCGCTTCATCTGCTGGGAATGACATGTTTCTTCTAGTATGTAAGGCTCAGCCCATCTTACTGGGACTTACTTTTGTAGATCCACATGCTCTAAACCTGGTGCTCCATGATTGGTGCAGAAGCTTTAAGCTACTATTAACAAATAATGACCATGGACTTAGTTGTTACTACAATAACTTATCATTGAGCAACTTTTAATTTTACTTGTAAAACTATGCAAGTAGAATTGAATGGGGCACAGTGAGCTGAGCACAGGCCCACTCTGTGACACTCAGAGGTTTGTGGATATCATACTGAGAGTATTGGACACAGTGCAGCCAGCTTGCAGCCACTTTCCCACCACTTTAGCACAATGTTTACATGAGACTCAGCCACACTAATGTTCCTGGGCAGACATGTGGTGCAGCATGGCTGATGGCACTGTACCTGCAGCTGTCATGGACAAGAACCACTCAATACCTCACCCAAGCCAAGCCTGTGCTGATGTTGTGATCTGAGACCGAGACACTAACCCAGGATCATGATATGATGTTGTGAGAGTTTCACTAAGAATTAGCTCTGATTACAAGATTTCAATCTATCGTAACTCTAATTTGTATTTACTTCAGTTTGTTCATCTTGGAGCTGTGTGCAGCTGAGGACAGTCTTATTATTACCAGGTGAGGATATGTAACAGCCACAGTCTGTAGAGATGATGTCACCATGGAGTGGTGATGTCACTGGAGCTGCCAATATGTGCTCCAGCCAAAGCTACACCAGAGGGTTGTGCTGTGTAACAGGTTGGTGCAGGTGGTGTTATCTACATTTGAACATTAGGCAACAGTCTCATGAAGACACTTTCTATTGTTCACTAAAGACCAACAATAACAGAGACAAAGGGAGAGCAGCAGAACTAGTGCTAACAATTAGCACTGCTAGCCTGCCCACCAACACCAGCTAATGTTCTAAAAACGATGATCAATGATTTTGCTGTAACGGCTCCAGCTGTCTGTGTCAGGGACACGTTGGAGATGAAGTGAGTGATCCAGTGACAAAGGTTTGGAAAGCTGCAGTCAGCTGAGACTAAAGGAGTCACCTGACCGAGAGACCAAATGTTTCACTGAGAACGTCCAGATGAACAGAATCAACCTTTGGGATAATCTGTTCCACACATCCATGTTTCACTTACTGCATTATATTTCCTCATTGCTGTGCACACAGGCCTGTGGCTTATAACCAACTCCAAGTTCAGACTCAGAGGCTGCTGAAGCTGTTTTCTGGAACAGAGACGTGTTGGATATAAAAGCAACTCTTCTTTATGTGTCAGCACTGAGGAAAGGAGCAGCTTCGTTTCTAAGTGTATGAAGGACTGTAGCAGTGTGTGTGTGAGCTTTATTTCACAGACAGAACCATGTCAAAAACACAACTTCAGGTAAAAACAATACAAAATCAAAGAGTCTGATCAGAAGGATTAAACAGAGGAGTGTGGGACTGTTTTTAACAGACAGCAGGTTAAGCCAGGCTGGAGGAGTAAACTGAGCCTCGGTGTGAGCAGCAGTGTGTTTGACAGGAAGCTGAGATAAACAGTCTGGAGCCCATTTAGTGCTTCATATGAAAGTGTGAGGATTTGAAAGCAAATCTAAAATCAAGCAGGAGTCAGTGTGAGAATGATTTGTGCTTTTCCTCAGTCAGATGCTGGGAGTTTCAGTTCATCCATGTTCAGCGTGCTGTGCTTTGTGTAACAGGAGAATATGACAGTATAAATCAAGTCTTCATGTCACTGAAAGCCTCCACAGTCTGCTATGGAGGTGCATCAGTTTGGATTTACAAGAAGAACATTTCTTAAACCTGCCACAAGATGGCGCTCCAACAGAAGGGATGTCCACAGTGTAACACAGACACACACATACTGTGTGAATGTGTGAGTGAATGGGCTTTCAACACAAGGCTTCTGCTGCTACCTTTAATGACATAATTAGCTAACAAGAACAAACTGTTAATTACCACCAAAGAACGGCTCCAGATTTTAGCTGCTGACCATTTTGTGAAACGTTGATTACATCAGCTTATTGTTGATTTTTCAACCTTAATATCAGCTGCTTTAAAGGAGCCTGGTTCTCTGGCAGTAACACTTTTCTTCACTAGATGCAGTGCAGGCACAGTCTGTGTTTCTAAACTACACACTAATGTTCATTGTTGTGCAGCTAAATCCTCCCTCTGGATGGGAAGAATCCCTGTCAGGCTTCAAACACCTGGCTTGGTGTTCTGGAGCTAATGTGTCACCTGTGAGGACTCTGAGATGAACACACAGCAGACACTTCAGTTCTCCGTCTGTGTGTCCTCAGTTTCCCAGCATGCCTTGGCTGTGGTGGTGGAGGTGAATGAGGGGGAACATGCTGCTCTGTCAGCACTCAGGTTTCATACCTGGTGATCTCAGAGGACAAAGCGGCGTTACAGCAGCGCACGTTGATGAGACCTGATGCTCTGAACAGTTCAGACTTCAGCCTCACTCTGAGAAAACAAACGACTGACTGTCAGCAGCAACTACACCTGCTCCATCAGTGACGGAGAGAAGAACTGAGACTGAGAGACATACAGCTGCAGGTCAAAGGTCAGAAACGCCCGCTCTTTGTACGGGTCAGGAGTTAGTACTGCAGAGGTCAGAGGTCAGCTTGCTGACAAACCATTTGAAACAGTTTGGAGCTAAAAGCACAACAGCAGAGGAAAGAAGAGACACTGCAGAGATGATGCAAAATATTGTGTTTTGTTCTCAGCTGTCAAAAAGTGTAACACACGTGTTCCAGCACAGCCTTTGTGTACTTTCACTTCTCCATACTGTCCATTGGAAATCCTGTTTGTTCCTTTTTGATTTCAGTCCATGTGTCCAAAGCAAACTTCTGTCCCACACTTTCTCTGCTGACTCTTCACCGATGCTCAGATGATCTCAGATGATTTCACCAGAACTCATCAAAATTCGGGCTCCACAGAAACCCAGACGTCACTAAACAAGCGTAACAAGCAAAGTGAAAACTGGTCGTTCAGCTTTATTGACCAAAGATAAGCTCACATGTCACCTCATGACACAGACACTTATTTCCACAGCATGCACGAGGACTGACAATAAGTGTCTATAAAGCCACTTCTATCTGCCACACCTGTGCTTCTGTCATGGTTGCTCTCCTCTCACTCTGTCATTTATCCACAGTCTGCCTCCCTCTGCTCCGTCAGCTGACGTCCTCTCTACACCACCTGCTGTGTTTTATCCTGCAAAAACACATTTAAGAAGCGTTGCACCGAGTAACGGGAGGAACTGCTATAAAATCCATTTAAAGGAGGTGGTGCTGAGTGCTGTGACTGGGGTCCCACCACTGACATCACGGGTGGAGGACATGTTGGAAAACTGCTACAAAGTGCTGTGCAGCCAGCAGAGCTTACAGTCTGTCCTGTGTGTCATACAGGCTCTCACACTTAGTGTTTCTGTGACACATTGAAGAGAAGTTTGTGTTGTTCACAGTTGTGCTTGTACTGAGTGACAGCTGACATGACCTAACAGGAATAATGTGTCTGTGCTGAATGAGAAGTAACACACAATGAAGTCTTGATGCATCTCAATCATCCAGGAAAGTGAGTCTGTTGCTTCTGTTCATCTGGACGCAGCGTTTTGTGGGAGAAACGTGTCGTCATCATCAGGTGACGTCTTCAGTCTCAGCTGCAGGTTTCAGTCTTACAAACAGGACATTTGCATAAAGACTGAAAGCAGCTGCAGGAACGATGGGCTGGGAGCTCCGTTCCTTCATCTTAATTATGCAGATTCTCAGGACCATTGATCAACAACCACTGATCCATGTCCATGAGTCCCATTCACAGAGATGTGGGAATGGCTGCAGTCACAGCATGTAAGATGGAAAGAAATGAGAAGTATTTAGCTGAAGTGGATTTGATTTATGTTACTTCTTTTTTAACTTGTAGTTCTACATTGGAAGATTATTGTGATATTGAAATATAAAAATACATTTATATTCTATTATTTTCTCAAAATAAGCGTCACACTCGTGGAAGCCGGTGTAGCCGCCGAAACGCCTGCATTTATGGAGACTTTCAGCCCCAGGTAGGCCAGTTATGGATCTTGGGATCCACATTATGTCAGCAGCTGTTCTCCACCGTGAACTGTGTTCAAACAAACACGCTCACGCCTCACAGACGACAGCTTACAGTCCTGTAGAGATAAAGTGACTTCGTACAGCCCCGACCTGCAGACGCTGTGCGCAGAGGTTCAGGAGCAGAAGTCCCGTTGTAAACATATCACGGCAGACCCGACGATGTTTGCATGAACGCGCTTTTTTTAAAAGTCAGGTCAAGGCTCCAAAAGCCCAAAGGCGATATAACAGTTTGTGTTTGCTACATGGATCATTGTAGTTCAGCTTTCCTTTGTTATATTTCTTTAAGAGCTCAAAATGTGTTCATTACATAAATCAAATGTAATTTTCTCTGTAGCACTTCATGGATTTCATAAGCAACACACTGTAGTTGTTCACACAAAGCATGAAGGTAAAAACAATATACACAGTGTTATCTTCATTTTAGATGTCACAAAGTATTTGCGGCTCCCAGTGTTTTCCCGAACCCTGACCCTTTGCGTGGAAACCGGGTCCAAAAGGCTCTTTGGGTGTTAAAGGTTGCTGACCCCTGCACTAGGCCCAACTGACACATATATTTGATTCCAAATACAAAAAATAATGTGTAACCTGCTGGAAGAATGTAGGAGGTTGAGACAGGATCTCAACACTTGGTGTCTGCAACAAAAGACAACAATATGTGGGCCGATCGTGGCTCAAGAGTTGGCAGCTCGTCTTGTAATCGGAAGGTTGCCGGTTCGAGCCCCGGCTTGGACAGTCTCGGTCGTTGTGTCCTTGGGCAAAAAAGCACTTTGGGGTCCTTAGGGACGAGTAAAGCGCTCTACAAATACAGGCCATGTAATGGCAGAAACATTCTCTAGTGTAAATCCTGACTAGTTCATTAACTACAGATCAGTTTCAGTGAACATTATTCACAGAGGGATCTGAGTTCCTTATACCAGACTCTACAGAAACTGTAACACTGTACAGCTCTGCGACTCAACAATATGACAACAATGTAACACACACTAGAATCATCAAATAAAGCCCCACTAACCACTAGAACTAGAACTAACTAACTAGCACTGGACACTTGCATATTAGAGATTTCTACCACCATAGGAGGCGAGATATCATCCTTGAACCAGAGCATCCAGCCCTCAATTTCGGACATAAAAAGCGACGTGGCCAGGCATGATAACACTTTGACTGAACTGCAGGACTGTGCCTCGAACCACTCTGACACCATCGCCACTCTCCAGGCCACTGTGGAGCGTTTGTCTGCGGAGGTAAAGAAGTTAGATGAGAGATGTGGAGCTCTTGAGGCACTCCAGGAGGAATAATTTAAGAACTGCAGGAATACCAGAAGGCACAGAGGGACCCAAGATGACTGAGTTGGTTCACACCTGTTGGCGGAGGCGCTATCTCTCGAGGAGAAGCCACTCATCGATCGAGCACATAGAGTGAATCGCCAGCATCCCAAACAAAGTCATCTTCCTCGGCCCATCATCTTGAGATTGCACTACTACCACATTGGTGAGGAAATTCTGCTGAAAGCTGCAGAGAACAAGAACCTGATGTATAAGGGTTTTTAAAATAAACATCCTCCCAGATTTCCCTCCCTCTGTTGGAAACGCAGAGCCGCATTTGCAAATATGAGAGGAAGACTACGTGGGATGACCGGCGTCAGGTACAGACTGCTATACCCTGCAAAGCTGTTAGTGACCCATGGTGATGTGAGGAAAAGCTTTAGCGATCCCAAAGAGACCGTAGACTACGCGGAGAAGCACCTCTCCCACCCACCTTCAAATGTATTAAAAGCAAGGATATATCTATATGTCTAACGCTGACACAGCACTGTGTTTCTTCTTTTCCCTTTATATTCCATGTAAAGGTGAATATGGAGCGTTTATGGAGCTCGTTTATTGACCAGCTGTCAGTTAGAAGGTAAGAGTTACTAGGTTAACAGAGGTTAGCAGTAACAGTACGGGGAAGTATATTGTGTTGTTCTTTTGTTGGTTTTTATTTTATCCTACTTTACTTTGTTATTTTGATTTTACCTGTTGTGAGTGCTTCCCGTAATTCTCCTTTTTCTTGCGCCGCTGCGGCCAGAGTTCACAACATTACATATTTTTGTATCTATAAACAGGAAGCTGACACTCTCCAGACTTTATCAAAGGTGTGAGCGTCACAGCAGAGGCCTTTGTGTCAACGTAGCTGAAGACAAAACACAGAAACACATGAAGGAGATTTTCCTGGCCTGGATTTTATACAAATATTCTGCAGTACATCAAAAATGAAAGAAAACCATTAGTCAACATATGAACATCACCTCTGAAGTTACAGAGCTTTGATTGGAGACACAGCTGAGCGTTTTGCATTTTGCATAATTAATTACATAATTAATTATGTAACCATAATTAAATGGTTACATCATCTTTAAAGTCCCCAGAGATCAGGAAAAGGGCCTGAGGGTGCTGTGTTTGGAGTCTGCTGGTTACAGTGTGCAGGACCTCACAGGCTGCTGCAGCGTTAGCAGAGGGCGGGACATACACAGCTATCATAATCACGTGTGTAAACTCTCGTGGTAGATAGTACGGTCTCATGCTAACCGCTAGCAGCTCAATGTCCTTACAGCATAGCGTCTCTTTGATAGAGAAATGCCCAGAGTTACACCATCTATCGTTCACAAACACAGCCAGACCCCCTCCTCCCTTCTTACCACTCTCCGCTGTTCTGTCATAAGAGGCTCAGCAGCTAAAGCAGCACACCTGGGTCTCCCAGCCTATTAAAAGCAGCCCTTTGCTTCACCTGCTTCACTAAACATTATTATTTTAAGCAGAGTGGTGTGATTTATGTAGGCATTGCTGTGTGACAGGATGACTTTTCTTGCACACCCACCAAATGAGGGCGCACATGCTTCCACGCCCACTGGTGACTGCACACATCCTTTCAAGGAAGCATTTCATTCATCCCTAACAAATGGAAGAAAACACTGTGCAGCGTGTTCAGGTTTGAACGTGGCCCTGGCCTCTCTCTGCATCCACCTGGCACATGCAACACACATCCACTCCCTGCTGAGCTGCTTGTATTTGATGTGTTGAAGTTTTGGTAAAGTTTGAATAAATTCCACTTTATTTATAGGAACATTTCATCTGTGGACTCCTGCTTCCCCTCTCCTTGAGCCAGTTTGTGACGGGAACATGACATAAGAAAAGTAATTTATCCCTTTTTGATTCTGTGTATCTGGCGCTCATCCAGTGAGTTCACACTTGGCAGAAACAGACTGAATTTGTCTGGAGAACTTTGGCTTCAGCCAAGTTAGATAAACACACTGTGTCTCTGTCAAAACAGCAGTGTAGTTGTGGCACCCCTGTGAGGGAATGACCACATGAATATTATTTTGTGTAAAACACTCATGTAACGGGACATTTTTCATTGCTATATGTATTTATTTTCAGTTTCTTTAAGAGGATAGAAAATCCATGTAACAGGGATTCATTTTATGTTAGAAAGCAGTGAGGGCGGAACTTTGGTGCTTGCTCCGGGGTTTCGGGGAGCAGTAAGTGGAGCCCACCTTCCGCTGCTTCCTCAGACACGTTCTGGAGGAAAGCAGAGACGCATCGTGTCTTCCTTACTCTGCTCTTCACCTGCTTTTACAGGTCGGTACACGGTGCTCGCACCGAAAATGTTGTTTATTGTCACCATGGTTACCCACGTTAATGTGAATGGGAGAGTTAAGGCGGTCCGCCAAAGTTATTTATATGTAAACACGGGAGAAAACCAGAGGAGTGTCCCGCGCGACCGCACCGCGAGCCCGCTCGTTAGGTGGAGCGCTCGTGAAGCAGAGTCAGTGCGCTCCTATGCTCTGTGCAAACGTGTTGTAATGCTCCAATCAAATCAGTTCTGTGAGATGTGAATGTTAATAGTTCTGTTAAAGTGACTGAGTAGATTAGCTAGTGTAACACAAGCACTCTGAGCAACTCTGTGTAGCTAACAGAGGCATTCATGGGTTGATTCAACAAGCTGTGTTTCATGATGCACTAAATAGTGATTTTGCCAGTAAATTACTGGAGGGAACAAATGTAATGTATTTACCAATGCTGTTATTGAATAGAACTGTTTAGCCAGTAAGACACTGCAGAAGACAATGTGATGTGTTTATTGATATGATAAAAGGATGTAGCTGTTATGGAAAGAAGTGTGAACTTGAGAAACTGAACCAGTTAAAAAGAGTATATTTCACTGATGTTGTGAAATAAGTAAATGTAATTGATGTGAATGAGGAACCAGCTGAACAGTATATTGAAAGCTCATGTTTAGTGTTTTATAGCATTTATTTGTGTGAAATAAATCAGACTCAGACACGTTCTGGAGGAAAGCAGAGACGCATCGTGTCTTCCTTACTCTGCTCTTCACCTGCTTTTACAGGTAACATATTTGTCATCGAGGTCTTCATCCTTGGGACCCGTAACATAGTAACTTCTTCATTGTTATACTTCTATAGTTTTCCCATTTTGTGAGCTGTGGATGTGGAAAGTGTCTCAGTGACACATCCACATGAAAACGGCGTTACCTTCGTTCATTTGCACGTCAAATGAACGAGCTGTTTGGACTTTAACGTCACAGCTGATGCTTCGATACTCGAACTCAAGAGTTCAGCTTCCACTCAGAGGTACAAGTACACACAGCAAAGATAAACGTGTACACAAGGTGGAACCCACAAGTGCACAGCTCCAACCAGAGATGGGCAGTAATCCGATTACTTTTTTCAAGAAACGAGTAAAGTGAGGGATTACTATTGCAAAAAAGGTAATTAGATTACTGTTACTTTCCCGTAAGCACGCTGCGTTACTGCGTTACTAAAACCGCAGCTGTGTGCAGATGAACAATGGATAATCTATTGAGTGTGGAGAGAGTGTGAGCGTGCAGCGTTTAAAGCATGGAAGCACTGACCTTACTTTGAGTTTGACTCTGTAAAAAGTGACAAAAACATTAGCATCCGCTGTTCACTGCGTGGGAAGACAACATGCTCACTCACTATGTGTTAATGGGCATGCTTATTTATAACTTTGATAAAATGTCATAAAAATAATTCCATGCCAGCTCACCATTGGTGATCAGGTAGTTTCTGTTCCAGTTCCAGTCCCATAAATCATGAAGCTTGCTGCCAGAAAAGCTTCAAATCTCCTTTGAAAGCTGTTTGTGGTCTTGATTGTGGGAGCTTCAGTTGTCTGACTCCAGCTGCCACACAGTGCTCACTGATATCATTTGCAAAAACCCCAGTGTGACAATATTTATCAGTGAAGCAGAAATCAGGACGTGACGACTTTTCTTTGAACATTTGCTAAGGCTAAGCTGTGCTTTCTACCACAGTTGGGAATTTCCTGGTTTACAACAAATTATTGTGTCAACACCACATAAGATTTCAAACTACAGGAAAATCACTGGAGTTATAAGAGGCAGACAACGACACACACACCACATGCATGCTGTTGCTATTTATTGTGGATTAACCTGTCAAGGGCAAGAACAAAATAATTCTGCCTCAAATACAGGAAATCATAGCTTTCCTGTATTTCCTCCATTGTTGGCATGCTGGTTAGTGCTGTTGCTCCACAGTAAGAAGGTCCTGGGCTAAATTATCCATGAATGTAAACGGCTGTGTGTTTCTATCTGATAGACTGGTGAGCTGTCCAGGGTGTACCCTGCCTGGTAACCTATCACTTCAGGGTTATTTCCCAGCCCTGCTGCAACCAGGATAGAGATAGGAGGATGGTAGTTGTTGTAGACCCATTCAATTTCAATTGAAGGATTAAAATGTTCCAGGAGCTCAACTTACTCCATCTGAACATGTTTCAATCGTGTTTTATGAACACAACATGCAGGTTTACTGAATATGAAAAGGTTGTGTTGATTTAACTCAGTTGTTTAAGTTTCTGCCAAAGCAAAACCTTTGTGTGCAACCAGTGTCCACTATTGAATCAAGTAAATCCAACATGTTTTTGTCAGTGCAAAAGGAGTTACGGTGCCTGTATTCCTGCACAATATTGTCCCGGGAGGGAGGAAAACTTTCTGGTGAAGTTTTGGTTGATTTTTGGGTTTTGCTTGACACTAGGTTGATTTTATCAGTGAGGTTTGGATTGTTTTCTTTCTCTAAGAGAGAAAAGATGGTTTTATGCTTGGACATGTTTGCAATGGGCCCCAGTATTTGTTACTTTATTAGTATTTTATTGGTTGCGTTTGTTTGTGCTTTTGTTACAGTGCACTGAGATAAGAACATCTGAGAGGTGTGATCCACCGGTGGTGATATTTTGGTATTTTGTGAGTTCCCGATTTAACAAATCAGCTCTTTAATCCAGACCTGAGAGGTTGAACTTTAAAGCGCTATAAAATATTCTTACTGGAAACAGTGGCAAAGTGTTTTTCTCCATGATTATAATGGGCTTGGGAGAAATTCACTTATATGTGACATTGATCACATGAGAAGTCCTGAGCCTAAAAGGATTGCAGCGAGTCAATCCAGTCCAAAAACAAGGAGCTGTTTTCCTTTAAAATGATGACGTCATCTTGCTGGTGATGGAGGCTCGAATAGGCTGCGCGTGAGACTCCATTATCAGCAATATCTGGTATGAATGTGTGTGGATGTATGCATGTGACTGGACTGTGACGGACTGACGACTAAAAGTTTAACTGACTTGATACTGAGACAAAAACGGTGCCGACTTTAGGATTAGTGAATGTCCACAACAATTCACCCAGCCTGTAGAAGAAGGGTGGAGGTTTTGTCTTGCTTTGTTTGTGCAGGAGCAGAAGGATGACAGAGACTAAAGGGGGAGGCTGTAGCTTCACATGAGTGTGAGCTGCAGACTGAACCCTTTGGTTGCTAATGTTGAATCACTGATGTTTGCATTAAGAAAATTGTGTTTTATTAGCTGTGTTTTAATTAAGGTATCACATTATATTGTTGGGAATGTTAAATGCTAAAGTGAAGAAAAGCTTTGATTTCACTCATGACTGAACATGTTATTATTAACCATAGCAGGCCACTGTAAAGAGTCAATTAACTGTTATAGAGGAAAAAAAGGCCAAAAACTCTGTGAATACCTATGAATAACAGGCAATGATAGACTTGTCACATTCAAAATAGAGATATGTAATAACAAACACGGGTCCGTGTCATTTAGGTTCTCCATTGAAATAGTCAATCATTTAGAAAAGTAGAATATATATATATATATATGTCTCAACGCTGTTTCTCAATAATATTAAAAACCTAAAAACTATTGTTGTGGAAGATAGAAGTCACTGTGACAGCCCTCTGACTGTGGAGGACGTTTGTAATCCTATTTCTGCACTTAAGGCCAACAAATCTCCCGGCACAGATGGTTTAACTGCAGAGTTTTATGAATCATTTTCTAATCTCCTGGCTCCGTTCTTACTGCAGCTTTTCATAGGAAGTGTAGAGAATAACATCCTCCCTCCTACTCTTACTCAGGGTCTCATAACACTTATTCCAAAGCCAAACAAAGACTTACTTCTTATTGATAATTGGAGACCCATCTGTCTGCTCAATGATGACTATGAGATTATGGCTTTAGTACTTGCTAACAGAATGAAAGAGTTCTTGGACACAATTATGGATGAGACACAATCAGGCTTTATGAGAAACAGACACCTTTCTAAGAACATGAGACTGGTTTTAGATCTACTTGATTACTCTGATTTGGTATCTGACTATAGCTTCATTCTCTTCCTGGATTTTTAAAAGGCTTTTGATACAATTGAACATCAATTTATTTTCCACTCTTTGGAAAAATTTGGCATTTTTCTGTAAAGCTATCAAAACCTTGTACACAAATGGCAATAGCTCAATTAAAATGATTAAGACTCCACCCCGAGATTTGACCTGTTATACAAGGAATCAGCACAGCTGATAAGGAGCTCATCATCAGCCAGCTAGCTGATGACACCACACTCTTCTTGAAGAATGCAAATCAAATCCGTCCAGCCCTTAGTGTTATTAGTGATTTCTCTGAGGCATCTGCTTTATGTCGAAATCTAAAAAAATGTGAATTACTAGCAATTAAAGGCTGCACTGCAAATGCTCTCTGTAACATTTCTGTTAAACAAGAAGTCACATATCCAGGACTGTTAATATCCAAAGACCAAAAGTCAAGATGCTCGTCAAACTTGTCAAACAGTGTTGGGGAATTCTCAATGGTGCTTGGTGCCATACCCTCAGGGACTTTAATGTTATATAAAAACACTGACAGCTCAATATCTGCCTCAGTCACTCTCCCTGATCCAGCTGAGTCAGCAGTGGGAAAAATCTGCTTTTCACAGGAACTTGGTAACAGCAATAAGAGAATACGTAGTTTATTCCAAGAAGATATCATGTCTCTCCCATATATAGAATATCTTACTGGAACCGACATGTTCCAGATATCACCTGGAAGACAGTCTGGATGATCCCATAAATATCTAATTGTGAACAAGGTGAAGGAAATCTCCTATAAAATTCTTCATAAATGTGACCCAGCCAGTCACTATATGGTAACATTTAAAAGAGACATAAATACTAATTGAACTTTCTGTGGGGATCATCCAGAAACTGTGGCACATCTCTTTTGGTTCCTCTACACAGAGATTCTGGAAGAATTTAGCAGTTTTGTTATTGTCCATATTTTAAGGGAGTTTTCTTTACGATGGGAAAATGTTTTATTCTGTTTCTTTAAGTTCCCCAGGAAGAATGATAAATGTTTTATTATAAAAAATTTGTTAATACTTTTAGCTATTTTATATCCATAAATGTAAGTTTATTAATAAAACACCATATTTCTGCCGTTTTATAAGGATATGAATTGTACATACAATCAATTTCAGACTCAACCAACAAAAAGCCTCTCAGAACAATATTTATATTGTAACAGTTGCTATTGTAATGCAGAGTATCACCACATGGCGGCGCCTCCTGTCTCACGACTGGTGTCACCCCCTTTTTGTTCTTCTTCGCACTCCTCCTGTAATGGATGCTCCCGTGTGTACGCGGACTAGTGTGCTCTTTAGTAATGTGTGGTAGAGGTAGCACTTTTATTTTTGATATTGTAAATAAATGAGTACTTTTTGGAAAGTCAGAAGCTGTTGCTCATTCGCTATCCACCTGCACACCTCCGCGGCTGGCTTCATCTCCACTGCACGTTACAACTGGCGCCCGAACTTTTTCCCCTTGGACTTCAGACGATTTTTGCATCCCGCCGAGGATTCTTCTCTTCTAGCACGTGAACTGTCTCGGAAATCCCCCCAGTTTTGCGGACGCTCGGACGTTTTCTCCAGCCATGGCCGCAGCCTCAGCTCAGGTGGGACCCGACTAATTTCTGGATACCGTGGTGTGCCGCTGCTCCGCTTGGGAGAAAGAAAAAGAGAGAAGCTGACTCCGCGACGCGAATGGACTCCGTGGATTTGTTATTTGTTGTTGGTTTCGTCTTCTAAGGATTAATTCTTCTGTGGAGAGCCTGGACATGAACATTTCTGCTGGCTTTTCATTCCCCTTTCCCTCTGCTGAGACTGACTGTAGCACATGTAAGTGATAGCTTGGCCGACTACAACCGTTGGTGCTGGTCTTCGGCTCAGTATAACGAAACAACTTAAAACTAATCTTGCATTGAGCTCTAGTGTTGCAGACATGCTATTGTAATAACATGGTTCTGATCACTCCAGTCTAATTTCAGTTGTTGGGCGAAATTTTATATGTAGTTTTTCTAAATTTAATCTTGAACGCATTTTTGCAGTTTTGTCTTTCTAGTCTGACCTAACTGACTCTTTTACTGCTATATCAATAACTGTGCTGTGAGCAATAAAGTTCGATTTAAAAAAAGGTACGTTCTAAACGAAGCTTCAGACGTCACTGATCACGTGACTCTGGCCAAACGAATCAAGCCTCGACACGGTGCTTCTGAAGCAGCGCGTTGATCTTTCTGACACACGCACCGGAGCGTCAGCTTCAAGCGGACCATCACTACGTCTCACATCTAAAGGTGTCAAGGTAACTTTGAACTGAGTTCAGTCAATCTGGAGTTTTTCCAAGTTTTCTGTTGCTCTCTGAGAGAAGAGCGTTAAAGGCGGGGCTCTCCAGAGTCCAGCAAAACAGGAAACCACAGCTGGGTGTGTGTAAGTGTGCAAACCAATAGAATGCATCGTGGTGGGGGGGGCATTGGCAAGAAAAAAATAAAATAATCTGTCGTACCCATGCTTCCCCGACGTCATGCCAGCGCATATTGGGAAATTCGTAGGCACCGATCGGTTTTCTATCAGCCATTTGCTGGGAGTAAGGGCGCCCTCCGTTTGCGAGGTGCGCCTGCTGCTGGCGGCACAGGGAGGAGAGGGCGGGGCGGCGGGGAGTCTCTGGCTGGCTGGAGCGGCATCTAATAACCAACTCGCAAAACAAAATAAAAACAACACAACAAACAGATATTTTATAATCTGCACCGATGTTTTTTCTACATTCTATAAAGTGAGCGCGAGAGCCCTCGGTGCGCCTGCGCGCTGCTGAAGTCAAAGTAAACTTTATTGTCATCTCCGCTACAGACAGTCCAGCATATAGAGAGACGAGACGACGAGGCTGCAGTTACAGCGGTGCAAGTAAACAAACAATAAATATAAGAAGAGTAAGAAAATAAATCTACACTTTAGGACTCGGGGTAAAGGATCAATAACAATTTAAATTTATAATTTACAGTTTGATGATTTAAAGTCTCACACAACCCGTCAAAAGGGGCGGGGCCGGCTGCTTCCAAGTAGAGCACATTTCATTTATAATGATGTAAATCCAAGCCCATCATGGATTCACGATCTGAATCCTGGGTTGTGTGAAATCCCAGAAATCAACCTTAGACAAAGTGAATCTGTGAACTAAGGTGTAGGTCTGTTAGGTTAATTGTGCTGATCCTCGGGTTGGGGGATTTGTGTTTGTACTGGAGCGCAAAATTCAAACCAATGGAAGATGGACAACAAAAGTTCAAAGCCATCAGGTGCTCAGGTTAGAAAAAAGAGAAAAGATGCAGGTAAGCAGACGTGTGATTGGATAATGGCAGCTCATCCTGAACCAATCAGACTAAACTCCAAACAATACATTATGTTACAGATTTTAATATTAATTAGTCATTGTTACTTGTTGATTTGTCCTTTTCTCATTGTGTGACGAATTATGACGACTGTTTGGTAGCTGTTATTGTCTCTCTCTCTCTCTTCATGTGTGTTTCTCTGGTGAAACAATAGTTTTGTGTTAATGTTAGGGCTGCACGATTTTGCATAAAATGAGAATCACGATTTTTTGGCTTAGAATTGAGATCATGATTCTCTCATAACAATAAATAAACATAAAACAACAAATGTCTCACGTTTTGTTGTTGCAGCAAAATGTTGTCCTGCTTGAAATTCCGTCTCCACCGTTGCTCGACGCTGCGTGTACAGAGCAGGTAGTGCAACAATAGAAAAATAGTTGCGGGACGGCACTGTGTAGCGTTTGTCTAGGGTGTTGATCGTTTTCCTAAATCCCTCGTTTTGCACAGTGTTGATGGAGCCATATCTTTGGTCAGGTGATAAGTGATAGCCTCCGTAATGTCTTTGTGCCTGCGGGAGTTCGACGTGTATAGGGAAGCGCTGTATAAGGTTCCCGTTATTGATGTTTGGGTGGTTGACCGGGACGGATTTTCTCCTGTCACTTTCTCGTCATCCCTGACGTGCTCTCCGTTGTTGTTTCCCTGCTAATTTTAGCATCACACGGCACAGCTTCTGTATCACGTGGTATAAGGCTCCGCCCTTGTCATTTGTTGAGCAGGAAGAGTGAGCGCTTGTTTTCATGCAGAGTACGTCCCGGATCAAAATGTGAAGTTTTACAAATCACCACTTCTTTAGTGAATATCATTTCAGTCTCAGACAATCTCGTTTCTCTTACAGAGGTTGAATGCACCTTCTGCGGATGGCGGTACCACACAGTGTGCGTGGACTTCCCCTGCACAGAAGGCAACTACAAATGCTGTGAATGCTAAATAAACAGAAACAAATGATCCCTGTTGTCTTTGCTTGATGATTGGTTTGAGTCTTGACAATCCACATTGCTGGCGTTGCATCTTTCAATGGCAGCAATGGCAGGTATCAGTGCTCAAACCTTTTGTGTTTGTTTCCAACAAGTTGCCCACCTCGGGAAACAAAAATGTGTTCTTTTACTTGTCAGATGAACATATGAGACACTTTGACTCTTCAGTGCAGTGTGGAGCCTAACAAAGATCTGTTTTGTGTCCCAGCTGATCAGCAGGAGGAGGAGAGTCTGACGGAGCAGCAGAGGAACATTTTCAGCTACTTGGACTCAGCTCAGCCACTACAGAGGAAACAATGAGCTCAACACAGAAGGTGACAGACAGAGCAGGACCATATGACCAAAGATATTTATCACCATATACATTTGAACATTTGCCATAACGATGTAGCTGACGATATAATTGACACCAGACAAAATACTTTACAGCTGCACAACTTTATTAAAAAGCCATCAATGTATTTTCACTGAAACAAGCAGCTGTTGTTTATGTGCATTAAAGTTATATAAAAATGTAACCGTGCAAATGCAAATTCCTCGCTGACAGTTTAACCAAAAGGCGTTTCCAGTGGAAACTGGCCGACACATCCTGAGCATAACCATGTATAATATCCACTAAACTTCAGAAGAGGTTATACAGTCGTGGCCAAAAGGTTTGAGAATTGCATAAATATTGGAACCTGGAGAAGTTGCTGCTTAAGTTTTTATAATAGCATTTTGCCTGCACTCCAGAATGTTATGAGGAGTGATCAGATGAACTGCATCGTCCTTCTTTGCCATGAAAACGAACTTAATCCCCAAAAAGCCTTACCACTGCATTTCATTGCTGTCATCAAAGGACCTGCTGAGACCATTTCAGTGATCGTCTTCTTAACTCAGGTGAGAATGTTGGCGAGCACGAGGCTGGAGATCATCATGGCTGTATCCCGATTCAGGTTCTGCAGCTTTAAAGTCCTCAAGGGCCGCGTACTCAAAGACCGCTAAGGCCGAAGTGCGAGGCTCGTAGGCTCGTGAAATGGGACGTCTAGCCTCCGTCGCGCTGCCCAGGTTGCCTAGCAACCATGATACTAACAGCTGGAAACGTTTCATACAGCTTTGTTTGACAGAAATGAAGGAGAACATATTTAGTTCATTTGTTTCTACATGAGCTCTGTGTGATTTGATGAGTATCTGAGGCTGAGACCACAGGACTGTGAAACATGATTGTTGGGCTTCATTTCTGTGCTGCTGGCTCTTCCTCCTCCTCTTCCTCACACACTGCTGAGTTTGTCCTGGTGGATCATCAGGGCTGCAAAGCCTCACAGATGATGTGCAGCAGTGGCTCCCTCAGTCTGTCCTCACTCTGGACACTTGCAGTCGTCACACATGGAAATCAAATGTGTGATAAGCTGCAGGATTCAAACACAAGTGTAACTTATAAACACATGTTCATACTTTTATTCCACAATCAGAGAGAAAGAAACAGAGAGAGAGTGCAGGACAGACAGACAGGTGACAGTCTCAGGTGTACACACTGCTACACAACAGCACCAGAGAAGCAGGATTTAGTGTTTGTGTTATTACGAGTGTAAACAAGAAGAGTTCCAGATGGTGCAGTGGACACATGTGTGACTGCTGTGATTAAAGCATCTTTCTTTCAGCTTAACGAGTGAACCGTCAGCTCGTTCAAACACACGTTAAAGTGCGTTTGGCTCGACACCACCGAACAGAGGCAGCAATATAACACAGCTAACATTAACAGTGCAGTGGATCCTGCTTGTGCCGTGATGTTCAGGACTGCAAACCGAGCAGCATCACTGACTTTCAGCTTGTTGTGTTTGTGGATATATGACTGACTTTAATTATCCACAAAATCATCACATTCTCTGTCAGATGAAGGTCGACTATTGAACGGCGTATATTTTAAAGGCTTTAAAACCAAGTTAACGCTGAAAGTACAAACATCACTAATGTCACATAACTCTGCCGACAAGGCATAGCTATGGCTATGAAATGCTCTTTGTGTATCACTTCTTCATTATGAAAGATGTCATTAATGCACTAGTAATGTCTCATCTGGAGTATTGTTCAATCATTTGGTCAGCAGCTAATAAGACAGATCTTAACAGACTTCAGTTAGTCCAGAATAAGGCGTCCAGATTAGTGTGAAGATGTTCATACTATACTAATATTGATAAAATGCATAATAACCTTTCTTGGCTTCCTGTACAGGCTAAAATATTCTATGGCTTACTTGTAGTTCTAAAGAAAGCAATTCTGTTAAACACACCACATTTATTCTGCTCAGCTGCAGTATCCAGATGAAATACATCATCATATTACACAGTTTTCAACAAACTGCAATTTAGTAAATGCTCGAGTTAAAAGTAACGTTTTGTAAAACTGTTACATTTAGAGCAACTTTTAAGTGGAATAAGTTGCCTTAAAAAATTAGAGAATTATTCAAAACTTCAATGAACACTTAAAAGCCGATTTACAGAGCTTTTAGTTGTTGTAAATATTGTAAGACATGATTTGTTTTTGAAATTTGTGTAATGTGCCTCAATGTTATTGATATTATTATTATTATTATTATTGATTGCTTATATTTGAACAATTGTGAAACCTCACTGTGGATGTAAGAGTGAAATTATGTGGATATCTTGAATCCACTTTATTGTGTAATATTTTATGTGAGTATTTGACGGAAGACGAGCAACATCTGTTGTGGAAGCTAACGGGGTTCCTTTAGAATAAACAAACATAGGATTTATTATCACTGAATAATTCTGTATAAATCTATACAAATTATAGAAATATGTAATAGGAAACAACAAAATAATCTAAATTATAAAATAATGTGTGTGTGTGTGTGTGTGTGTGTGTGTGTGTGTGTGTGTGTGTGTGTGTGTGTGTGTGCATGATTTTAGTGTTTGAACAGTCATGAATTATCATTAACAGCAGGTTGGATGTAATATGTTAGAACTACCAGCAGGTGGGGATAAGAGACCTTTAAGGTGTTTGGTGCCACGCTCCACCTTCAGGTTTAAAACTAGTGTTAATGGAGTTTGAAGGTTGAGTTTGTTCCACGACTGCATTTCACTCACTGCCTCTGTTTGTATCTCTGTCACTGCAGGACCAACATGGAGCCAGAAGTCAGCGCTCTCAGGAGGCCGACAAACCTCACAGAAGAAAGGGAGAGAAAAAACACACCTGTGACGAGTGTGGGAAGGGTTTTACTGTGAGGGCTAAACTAAAACAGCATCAGGTCATCCACACTGGAGAGAGACCGTTCAGCTGTGACTTGTGTGGAAAGTCTTTTTCCTTGAAGGATTCCCTAAAAAAACACCAACTCATCCACAGTGGAGTTAAAGCGTACAGCTGTGATCAGTGTGGCAGAGCTTTTACTCGCAGTAGCCACTTACAGAGTCATCTAGTTACCCACTCTGGAATTAAGGCATACAGCTGTGACATCTGTGGAAAAACTTTCAGCCAGAGAGAGAGCCGAAATACACACCTACGCATTCACACTAGACATGATGTGTACTGCTGTGAACAGTGTGGCAAATACTTTACAACAGACGCACAGTTACAACAACACATGTTTACCCACACTGAGGAGAGACCTTATCAATGTGACCTGTGTGAGAAGACTTTTAAATCTCCACATGACCTGAGACGACACCAACAGATCCACACCAGAAAGAGACTCTACAAGTGCAGCTACTGTGAGAGAAGCTTCTCACAGTCAGGTCATCGTAACATTCATGAACGTGCACACATGGAAGGAAACTACAGCTGTGACCAGTGTGACAAGAGCTTCAGGAATCTCAGTTCATACTCTGCACACAAACGATCCCATGTTACTAATAAACTGTTTCACTGTTACCAATGTGCCCAAACATTCACCTCATTGTCTGCTCTGTGCAAACATCAGCGCGATCACTCAGGGCTGAAATCACTCCCATCACTGGATCACAGTGAATCTGAAGACACAGAAAGATCCTCTGGTTTCTGTGTCAGACTCAAAAAGCTTGAGATCAGGCTCCACAGAGTTCAGATAGAATCATTTAAACTTGTGTTGAACTGAACTGGTTGCTGGGCTGAACTTCTACATAATACAGATCTACATGGGATCTTCTTTTCTGTTTTTTACTGAGTCAGTTTTGTCCTTTTTTCTCTGTCCTGGTTTTGCTCGTCTGTAAATGATTGAAACTCAGTCAAATAGTTCATTGTTCTCCAGCAAAACGTTTTGGAAACTCATGTTTAACCTTTAAAACTCTGACATGTTTTAGCACACAAGGCTTCATCGGGGAGTTCACTCATGATTGGACCATGAGAACAAAGGTTTTTAGTTCTTTCAAAGAGAGTCTTGGAGATGTTTGATGTTTCTGTTTTTCTGAAACCACCTGAAAGAAAAACTATTTTTCTTGCTTTATGTAGTGTGGAAGTTTTTAATGTTTCTTCATCTGTGATGTTCTTGAATGTGTTCACGTGAAGATGATATAAATAAACTCTTGTCAGAGATTTACAGTTATCAAACAGGTGAATAAACAACACTGAGACACTTGGAGACGGTTAACGTGCTGCACGGGTGAGGGCTCAGAGAGGACTCACACCGAGCTGCACTAGTCGTTTATTATTTATAGCAGGGTGAAACAAGCATAGCAGTTTCCTCTAATTTTGCATATATGTGTGTGTGTGTGTCTAAGTTCGTATAAATGTCATAGGGTGAACTTCCTCTTTCTATAAACAGAGCGAGTAGTACATTTTGTTCTTTTCCTATTAAGAGTAAAATATGAACATATACTTTAATGCAACATAAAACTCATAAAAGCGTTTCTTCTTTAACATCCCCTCCTGATGTTAATATTTTTCACTTAATCATACTTTATTATCAGCCAACAATCACTTGCTTATAACATTTTCAATTGTAGCATCATTCAGTATGTGTGTGTGTGTTTCTATACTAAATCTTCTTCATCCGATTCATCTTCTAGTGGCAGTCCAACATAGGTAATTACTGTGGCCTGTACCATTTTGTCAATCATGGATCTTATGCATGGTAGGATACATGTAGAAAACAAGCACAATAATAGAAGCAGAACTCCTATCAGTACGAGTCCTTTTATCACGAGGGTCTTCCAGCTGCCACTCAGCAGCCAGGTCAGCCAGTCCTCATTGTTCGTGACATAGTCTTGTTGCTGCGCATTACTCAGTTGTCGCAACTTGTCTAGGGCGGTGGTCATGGTCAAGGAGTGCACATTGTCCGGGATATAGGTGCAACAAGTGGTGTTGAATAAGACACAGAGGCCCCCTCTCTCAGCGAGAATCATGTCCAGGGCGACCCTGTGTTGCATGACCACTATTCTGATCGCGTCGATTTCCTCATTCTGAGCCTTATTTATCTTTGTTGAGCTGTTCAGGAAAAGTCCAAATCGGTAGTCAAGAGTCTCAATTCTTAACGTGTTTCTTCCAGTTCGGACCCATGGGAACAGTGAGTGCAGGACCTTCTGTCCGGTGGTCCACAACTTGAACTCCGCTGGTACATCACTGCCCCAGATTGGGTCATGGGGTTGCACGTCATCAGTGTTCCTCTTGCGTCGTGGTTGGTTCTGATGGAATACTCTGAAGGTGTGGTCTGACACTAAAATTGGGGCGCAGAGTCCGGTACAAGAAAAGCTCACAACTAAGACAAAACTGCTCCTGCAAGGAAAGCTCACTGTTATGCATGCAAGGTGATCAGCTCTAGGTGAGAAGACATTTAAATCTCACACTTGTTCTGCTGCATTTTTGAAGCTCAATTCCAGGAACAGATCGCAGGGTTCATTTTTATATACACTGCAACTGCCATGAGGTCAGGGCCATTTTTTGTTGTTGTTTGTTTTTCCTTTTGCTCTGTGCAGCACTTTGGCAGCATTTTTAAATTTCTCTTTGTATTTTTTCTTTCTTTTACTAGTGAAGAGATGTAGCGTGAACAGTTATACAGTCTAAATATCCCATATGGGTCGTGTGAAATGGTGTTTTCAGTTTCATTCAGCTGAAGTAAAGAACGTTGAATATTTCTAAGTGTGCTGTTTTGAACCAACATGTCACAGTATGATCAGTGCTGTAATTTTTGACAGTCACTGTATCAATGTTATTTTTGCATCTCTTGAATAAAGGTTTTGACCTGCAAGTGCTAATTTCTTTAGTTATTGGGGTAAAATGGGTAATGTTAATAGGAAGGTGTTTGCCAATTCAGTAACCTAATTTAATGTTAATGGAAACTAACATTATCTCAAATTGTTTAGTTATAATTGTTGTTTAACTGAATCTTGATTTTTGATCTTGATTTGTTCTTTCCCAACATTTTTCAAAAGAAACAGTCTAATTTCTTTGCTGTGATTGATTCCAGAGAACACGGAAGAACTGACATTATTTAACTGTTGATTTATGTAGATTCAGTGGAGGAGTAATGTCAGTTTAATTCTTTACCTACTGTCAATGCAGTGAAATTAGACATTTTGTTTTGAAAGGTTACTGGTGGATGCCAGCAACCATCTTGGAAGAGAACAATATAATCTGTTATTAGGCCTCCATTTGAAAATTGTGTATTTGATACTAGAATATAATAGCAAAATGTAATTTGAAGATAACATGTAGTATTTAAGTGACCAAGTAGTATTGGGTAAAAGTTATTGAATGGTGTTGGGATAAAGTGAGAAAATTGTGAAGGATTAAAATATTCCAAGAGCTCAAATTACTTCATCAAAACATGTTTAAGTCATATTTTATCAACACAAATTGCACAGGCTTATTGAACATGAATAAATTGTGTTAATTTAACTCAATTGTTTAAGTTGCTGCCAAAGCAAAACATCTGTGTGCAACAAATGTCCACCATTGAATTAAGTAAATCCAACAACATATTTTTTTCAGTGTAGTTTGGACTTTATGATTTCTGTAACTGGAAAATATTATTTTGTTTAAAGACAGAAGTGACCGCATAGTTGCAACATCAAAGGGAAATATTAATTAATTAGCATCAAGTATATTTGTTGCTTAAGCGTTTGCACTATAACTTAAGTAGGATTATAACTTTTAAGGAAGGAAAGATTTCAGATATTTAGTTCACTGCTTCAGTTATTTTATATGAAATTAAAACATTTACGTTGGTCAAATATGATGCTCTAAATCAAATAAAAGTTTGAAAATAAATGATGTATTTTTAAATGCTGCAACAAATGTTCACAAAAAGTAACTATAATTAAAACCAGTTAAACAAAATCAAATGTTTGAATCATGCTTAACCAAATGCCAGGCTGGAGAGCTGAACCTAAAGTATACGTAGAAAGATTTCAACATCTGAGCAGTTTTTAATGTTTTTATCACATATAAATGTCACAGCAGTGGGTCCTGGCCCAATGCTTTGTGTTTTTGGTTTTCTTTGACTCTTGTTTTTCTTGGTTTTTGTTCTTCTTATTTATCAGGCTCTCAGTAATCTTAGTTCTCCCTCCCTCAGTGTTCATTTCAGCCTGTGTTTAGTTTCTGTTCCCGTGTCCCACGTTTCATCGTTTCATGTCGAGTCAGCCCTGTCTCTCTGTTTCCTGTGTCTCCCCAGTCAGCCCCGCCTCCCTCGGGCACTCATGTGTGATACAGAGTAATAAACCTGACTACATTTGCTACACTCTCTTTATTACCTGTTACTTTAAAATTCATACACTAATTATGTCTGCCCATCTCTCTAATGTGAAGGTCAAAGGTCAACATCCCAGTGACATAAGAATAATCCCAAAGGGGCAAAGGCAGCGGTTAATTTAGCACATTTAGCATTAAGGGTACAGCAAGGATATACTTTTACTTATTGTGGCAGGGGTGTGGTCTCTGGCCTGCTGCAGTGGAGGCTGGTGGCGGGACGTTGGACGGCACAGGTGAGGGTGATGGAGCTCATGACTCTCCCCTTTATAGTGACGGAGGAGACTGGCGTGGGGGAAGCGTGTAGTGGAGGAAGCCGAGGAGAGAGCTGGTTTCTGGCTACAAAGACGGCGTCAAACCAGAAAAGATTGCTCGTGGTCAAATAATGTGTAATAATAATGAAATAAATAGGCCATTGGGAAAAACTGGATTTTGAAATAAAGACTGACTTTGAAAAAAAGGACATTTTGGATTAAAAATGGCTGGGAATAAATAAAATGCCTCAGGAATAATCTCTGTTATTGTGAAAAATAATGATCATGAAATAATATTTCACAAAAATAAGTAAATTTATATAGCAGAATGCAATATATTTCACAATAATGAGCTTCTTTTCAAAATGTGTTCAATTATTTCACAATATCATTCTCACATTACATATCTGTGTCTTTTTTATTCACATAGTTATTTATTTCATCATGACTTATTTATTTATTTAATTTTGAACACTTTGGAGTTCCATATGGTTGTAGTGGGCTTGTAATGTAAATGTGGTCTGATTAAATGTGACATTAATGCTGACGCTGCATCAAACCCTGATAAAACAGTTCTATTAGTGGGTCTGTGTGATCAGCATCAGTGGGTTAAGGTGAGGCCTTGACTAGTAGAACGTCATGTTGGTGTTTAACAACACATGAGCCAACATCAGACTCCGAACGCTACGATGCTAAAGATCAGAAGATCCAGTGTGACATCATCGTTACCTGGCAACAGCAGCCCTCATCTGACTTTATTGGAGGATATTTACACCAGCAACACGGTTTAGTTTGATATGACGGATTAACAACATGCTGTGATATCCAGTTCATCTGTAATAGATACAGGATCTAATCAGTCAGCAGATATCTGATCAGCTTATTTATAATTATACTAGAAACAAATACAACTGTGTTGGTGATTCATGCAAACTTGCATATCAGCCTTTGAAGGTTTTGTAGTATTGAGAACAAAGAGGTTGTGTTAGGGCTGAAAAGCCCGACTTGTTCTCCTCTGCAGGTCATCAAATGCACCACAGAAGTTTGTATTTGCACAGCCTGTATATGTTTGATGGCTTTATTATTCTCTGTTCAAAGACAGTAAATATGGAAAATGTCTCATGTAGTATCAGCTTCATTTAAAATGACTGCAAACATTTAGAGAACATGTGCTGCTGTTTGTCCTACATTTCAACACTGAATGAACCCTGAAAACATGATGGCAGCTGGCAGGTTGGAGTTCACATGAAATATCGGCTGCATGAAGACTGGAAATATAGATGATAAAAACATGCAGCCAAACATTTGTGGACATGGATAAACTATCTGATCCAAAAAGCAGGAAGTGACACAGCTAGAAAGTGTGTAACAGCTGAAGTCAAATGTAATGCAGAGTTGAATCTGCACTTGGATCCATCTATGAAAGGTCCACATGTAGGGATCACATGAATCCTGATGTTTGTCAGTCCAGCTTGATAACTCCATCTACTGTGGCTACATATACTGGGCTGGTAGCTCCACAGTGTTGGAAAGAAACTATTAAATGTGCAAAGTTTAAAATCAGAGGCTCTTCTAACACAGGGGCCATGTTGAGTTTAGATCACAGCCAACCACCGGCAGTCTGAAATGGAATGAAGCCCATTGACAGCCAGCAGGTCTAAACAGGAACATTTGTATGTGTGGCAATGATGTGGCTGCAGCTGACACAGGATTGGTTCAAACTAAACATCAGACACATTTCACAGAGTTCACAAATAAACTCACGTTTTTATTTTTGAAGATGATCATAAAGTAGAATTTATGGTCCAGTAGAAACAGCAGGAGGTTTGAGCCCTTCTGATGGCAAGGCAAGGCAAGTTTATTTGTATAGCACAATTCAACAACAAGGTGATTCAAAGTGCTTTACAGAGACATTAGAAACAAAAACAAATAAAAAGCATGATTTAAAATTGATTAAAACAAGCAAACAAACTAATTAACAAACAAACAAACAAAACAGTATATAAAATCAAAACAGATCAGAACAGTAGATAAAATCAGTAGTTAAATGTAAGTTTTGAAATTTAAGCTTAAAAGTGTGGATTTGGTGCTTTATTCAAATGCAGCTGAGAACAGGTGAGTCTTCAACCTGGATTTAAATAAACTGAGTGTTTCAGCTGATCTGAGGCTTTCTGGGAGTTTGTTCCAGATATAAGGAGCATAAAAGCTGAATGCAGCTTCTCCGTGTCTGGTTCTGACTCTGGGAACTGATAAAAGACCGGATCCAGATGACCTGAGGGATCTGGAAGGTTCATACTGGGTCAGGAGGTCACTGATGTATTTTGGTCCTAAACCATTCAGAGCTTTATAGACCAGCATCAGAACTTTAAAGTCTATCCTCTGACGGACAGGCAGCCAGTGTAAAGACCTCAGAGCTGGACTGATGTGGTCCACTTTTTTGGTCTTAGTGAGGACTCGAGCAGCAGAGTTCTGAATGAGCTGTAGTTGTCTGACTGATTTTTTAGGTAGACCTGTAAAGATGCTGTTACAGTAATCAAGCCTACTAAAGATGAATGCATGGACTAGTTTTTCCAGGTCCTGTTGAGACATCAGATCTTTTATCCTTGAAATATTCTTGAGGTGATAGTAAGCTGACTTTGTTATTGTCTTAATGTGTTTTTCTAAGTTTAGGTCTGCATCCATCACTACACCCACATTTCTCGCCTGGTTTGTGGTTTTTAGATGTATAGATTGAAGTTTTCTGGTGACCTGTAATCGTTTTACTTTGGCGCCAAAGACTATTACCTCAGTTTTGTTTTGTTTAGCTGGAGAAAATTGTATGGGGCCTCGGTCTCCTGGTGACATTGTGATATATATTTGTGTGTCATCTGCATAGCTATGACAGTTTATTTTGTTGTTCTTTATAATCTGTTCCAGTGGGAGCATGTAAACAGAAAGGGTCCCAAGATGGAACCTTGGGGAACTCCACATGTGATACTTGTCTGCTCAGATGTGAAGTTACCTATTGATACAAAGTATTTCCTGTTTTCTACGTATGTTTTGAACCAGTTTAGTACAGTTCCTGAAAGACCTGCCCAGTTCTCCAGTCGTTTGAGTAATATGTTGTGGTCAACTGTATCAAATGCTGCACTGAGATCCAGTAAAACTAGGACTGACATTTTTCCACTGTCTGTATTCAGACATATGTCATTAAACAGCAGAAACAGGATTTGGAGGAAGATGTTAATAGATTAGAAAGAATTGTACACTGTGAATCAATGCAAGTCTTTCTATATAGACAGATCTGTAATAATCCCTCAGGTAGGTTCCTCTGGGACAGTCACAGATAGAGACACCAATTCTGACATCCTTTGAAAGCCTGACTTTGAATTTTCATCACTCGTCATGCGCACAGATGTTAATTCTACATATTCCTGGTACTGAACTCTAAATCAATATGAAGAAAATGCTCCTGCTAATCTGCATCTATGTTGATATCAAATCCTTTTCCAGCACATGGATAAATCTCTATAAATCTTTCAGTCTGATCAGAATGGGCACAGTGTTGTTATTGCAGCTCCCTGATGTTTGAAAAGCTAAATGTCCATTTTAAAGTGCTCGTGTGTAGGATTGTGTTTCCTTCCTTTGTGCAGTTCTTACAGTAAACATGTTTGAATGTTTCCTGTTCCCCTGATGCTTCTTCCTGTTGGATAAAGTTGGTTTGAATAACATGTTCTTATAGGTTTTAATGAACTTCAGACTGTGATCCACTTACAAAACTGTCTCATTTTATTGGAACGATCCACATTTGCATCCATTCACGGTACATTTGACATCTGAACACGTTTGTACACATGATGAAAGGACAGAGGGTGTTTGTGTGTCCTTCTTAAACTTAGTGTGGATGTTTCATCATGTAGAACTACTTAGAACAAAGTCTTTGGAACATTTGGAGAACACGTTTAGGAAAGTAACATCCTGGTAGAACATTTTCTTAAAGCAGAGCAGAGCTGCAACATGACTGTGAGCATTCAGAAGAATAAAGTCAGAATACTTTATTATTATGAAGACTAAAGTGCACCTTAATGCTGCCGATGAACACACATGTTCTTTGTGAAAGCATGTGTGAGCACAGCTGACATGCACCACACTGACCCCACTCGCCCCATTTCTTCATCCACTTCTTGCTCTTGTGCTTGAAATGAGACGCAGCAAAAGTCAGAGGCTCTAAAATCCACAAAAAGGGGGCTCGTTAGATCAGGATACTGGCTGTGATCCATAGAAAACATGGATAATACACCACTTTATTTGAAGCATCTGTAGCACTGCCTCAGTTCTGGATGTTCCCACAGACTCCTCTGTGAACCTAAAGAAAAGGTCAAGGGTCAGCAGCACATGTAGTTGGGACAATTCTTCAGTCGCACAAACTACATAATCATTTTCCTCCAATGACGACTTTTCACTTGCAGAAATGGTCCTGTGTGATTTCCAGGCTGTGATATAAAAACTAGTTCCTAATGGCAGCGACTCACTCAGTAAACATGTGTTTCCTTCACCAACCTCACACACAGATCCAATAAGATCAGGAAGTGGGCAGTATAGTACAATATGTGTTATTCTGTGCTGCACTGCCCAAACTAAAGATCTGCTGAAGTGTTGGAAATGATCCAGATGTTTATTTTGGACGATACAGCAGAAGATCAGACATGAAAGTGGAGATAACACAGAAGACCTGCAGCAAAGGTCAGAGGTCAGACTGGGCCCCTGGATTCAACAATGAGCCAATGATCATCAAGCAGTGACTAAAGCAGAGCCCTGACCTTCTGACATTCATCACACAGTCAGAACAAATGTCTGCTGATGACTTCATCTCATGAAACGACTGATAGATGTCAGTTCATTGATCAGCTGAGCTGCTGATCTTCATCGTCACAGAAACATTCAGCTTGTTTCAATCAGTAAATAACTCCCACTACTCCCAGTTTGAACTGTTCCCACTCAAAATGCTGTGAGAACAATGATCATTGTAGAACTTCACAAACATCACGTGTTGTTTTCCACATGTAAGATCAGCAAACACACAGAAACTTCCTGTTGCCACACACGGCCTCTAAAATCTCTTCCACGCTTTCTGTCTGAAGTCCACTCTCTGTGTCGGATCCACAGGAAACAACAAGATCTTATTAACATGGTTTTCAATGTGTCTCCTTCCAAAAAGTCCAACCAATGAACAAATGTGTGTATTTGTGGAGGCCGAACAAAAGCATGACACATTTCTCTGTTTCTATAAACTGGAGTCAAACACAAACATGAAGAGTTTCACTGACAGACTCCAAAATGCCCCCACAGTGGATCAAAGGGAAATCCTACAGTGTGGCCAGAGACTCTTAATGGCTCCAACATCAACACATCCACAATGTTGGATCCAGTTCTGCCTCACAGAGTTACTAAGACACACCCTCTGCCAGCATCACAACAGCTCCACCTGCTTCACCTGCCTCCTCAGCATCTGTACACCTGAAGAGAAAAGAAAGGCTCCAACAGCTCAAATCTACAAAGGATTCATGAAGTTTCATCCAACAATAACATGTTTGCCTTCCACAGTGTGCTGTTAGACACCACTGTACCTCTGCCATTTCAAAAAGAGCAGCTTGGGAACATTTTGGCTCCAAACACTTTGTGTTTAAGTTCTTTGTTTTCTTTGTGAAGCCGACAACATCTGGAGCTTTGTGACTCATAGAAACATCATTTTGTTCTTTAGATGACAGCAGATTGGGACTGAATAATCAATCACTATCAAACCAATAAAGACAAACATGCTGATTTTACAGGAACTTTGTTGGAGAAGCTGCAAAGACATGAAACTGGTGGAGATCCCAAACCAGTTGATAGTGCTGGTTATTCCAAATAAAGCTGTTTCCCTTTGAGATGAAATGACTTTGTGTCCTGATATATAATAAAGATGTTGTTGTTTTTGAGCCCCTGTATTAAAAGTAGTTTAAAGTCAGCTTGAGTTTGATGTCTTTATGTCAAAGCTGCTCATGATGTTGAGCTGCTGATGGAATAAAAACAATATAAAAGCATGTAGTCCAGACTTAAATGTAGCCTGTTGTTAGCTGAGGTCCACACACAGTGTTTGACAGTGTAAAGTGTGTGAAAGGGCTGCTGGTGGAGCTCACTAGGATGAGCAGGTGACCACGAGGTGGAGAGCAGCTGGCCTGGCTTTGACCCGGGCCACGCCCCCTTTCTCTCTGCTTTGCTGTCACTTATCTTCACTGCTCTGTCCAATAAAGCTGAAAAAGGCCCCGAATCAAAGAAATCTGCTGCAGCCTCTGAAATGTCTTCTGTTTCCTTCCCGACGGCTTTTTCACCGTCAGCCCATCAGACAGTCCAGCAGCATTTATGATGATGTCATGATGTTGAAGAGGCTGCTACGGTGGCCTCCCATGACCCCCAGCCTCATCACAGCTGAGATGCAGACATTTGAAAACATTCAGCAGACAACTGAATAACAGTCCAACACAACAGTCAGTGTGCAGACACACACTGACCTTTCATATAGTCAAAGGAGTCAATCAAACACAGCTGGTTGAGTCATTTCTCTGTGAGTCTAAAGTGAATCTAGTATTTGAAAGTCCACTTCCTGTATTTGTTGTTGAAGACTTCTTCAGCTTCTTCTCAAGGACATCAGCTGCTTGTTTGGCAGCAGAGGCAGTTAAGAAGCTTCCTGAAAAACACTGAACAGTGAGTTCACTGTGGCATATGACAGATTCAGCTTTCTGTGTGCAAATGTGTCTGTGTCGACCTTTCAAATGCTGTTGAATCCAAAACATCAGCGGCTCCTCGGCTGCTCACTTCATGCACTTCTGTCTGTGTGACAGTCCAATGACATCACAGCTGTTTCCAGCCCCAGTGTCTCAGGACTGGACACCTTTAAACATGTCGAGGATCAAACAGCGTCCAGCTAAACACACATGAAACTATCAGAGCTGACAATCATTCCAATAACATCTAATGGTTCATGTATGTAGACACAGGACTACAAGGAAATGGCTCTCAGCATCTGGCTGTGGGAACACATGAGTCCCTGTTTGTGTTCAGATTGTGTGCATGTTTTAGACGTGTGTCACATGTAGAAACACAACAATCCCACAATGACACACAGATGTGTTTGACACAGCTGTGCAGCTGTAAGTTGTTTCTAATGATTCATTGAAGCTCTTCTAACATTCTGGAGACGATCAGTACATGAATCTGTTCAACACGACAACAATTTGACTTCAGTGTGAACGTTTGCATTAAATAACCTTCTTCATCCAGCTGACAGCATCTTCATCCTATGATGTGAACAGTTCCTCCTGTTGATGACAAACCTCTGACAGGATCTGCTTGAGGAGCTTTTTCATGTGCAGCTCTCTGAGCTCAGGGCTGAGCTGCTGTTTCATCTTTAAGAGCTGCTGCCTCCTCGCCGGACTTGTTCTCCTCTTCTTCTCCTAATGACACCATTTCTGCTTCATATCTTTCACTGGGCCTAAAACAGATGAAGAGTAGATCTGCTGCTGTTCACTGTTTGTGTCAATATGGAGAAACATGAAAGACAAACACAGCACATACAGAGAAATGTAGACAGGATGTGCAGCCAGTGCAGTAAATGGTCTCAATATCAGCTCTTTAGAAAATGATCCTGATGAACATGAAACTAACATCCAATGAGAAACAGCTTCCTTGTTTCATGTCCAATAACAATAAATGCAGAGCTAATAAAGAGCTGTTCTATTGTAAAATGCTGAGATGATTATTAGACAGAACCCAGCGGCTCACCAAAAGCCTGCATTGAAAATCTATATGAAAGTCATCTATGCTCATATATGGCAAAATCCTGTAACTGTCACTGTGTTTTTCATCTGTGCTCTTGTTGGTTGGACAAGTTTGTAAATGACAAAGAGCTCAGTGGACTTTGCATCCATCACATCCTGTTAGATGTTTGTTTTTCCTTCACAGCTTTGTGATGAAGGCTGAAGAACAGAGATATGAACTATTGCCAACATGAATCCTGATGCATGACGTGGGCACAGACCCACCAAAGCAACACTCAGCTCACCTCATTCCAGGCGCTTGTCTGCTGGAGACCATGAGCCTTGTTAGTCACACATCAGCACCGTGGTAGGAAACAGCCTCCATCATTTCATTAGATCTGAATTTGGACTGTTTCCCTCTGGATGAACCAAGTCTGTCAAATCTATTGATCCAACACAAACAAACACATTGGCTCACAGTCAGATTGGCTTTGTATGGATGGTGTAACAGGGGGCTGGGAAAGGATGCTGAAAGCTGAATATAACACAGAACAATAACAGGACATATAATAATGTAGCAACATGATCTTCAACAGGCACACTTCTGTTATTCATGATCACAAACACAAAGAACTTGTGCAGCCCTGATATCAGCCCGAATATATGAGTGTGTTTGCCCAAAGACTGAAACAGCATCAACATGACAGCTGTAAGAAATCTTCTCTCAGCCTTGTTTGGCAGAAGATCCCTGCAACAAAGATTGTAGCTGAAAGATGACGTGTGTAAAGTTTGCTCTGTGGGAGGGTCGAGGCTGTTTTTAGACCTTTGATAGTTTCCAATCCAGTTCTGACAGACAGGAATAAAAACAACATCATTAAGATCAGATCATGGAGCTGTTTGCTGCCTTGTTTCTATCTTCACATTACAAGACTTTACTACAATAAAGATGCTGACATGTATCTGTAGCAACAACATCATTGAATCTAGAACAACTGGAGCCAAACCAGTGGCTCTGCTGGGATCACTGGTGAGCCAACACTTCCTTGTTGATGCAGATTTCAGGGCTTCCTTTTGCTCCTCCGTTATAACTGTTCTCTCTTCTCAACACATGATGACACAAAGGAATCAGCAGTGACAAAGATGATGCTGAAGAGAAGCACACACTTCACACATATAACAGACCAGTGCAGTTACACACACCTCTGCTCGACATCAGGCCTCAAACAAAGACACAAAACACTAACTTGACTCTAAACAGAAGAAACGAGCAGCTGTTTCTGTTCTGTGCTTATTTATATTTGACACACATGCTTCTCTTTGTGCAAACACACATCGCACTATAAGGGTAACCTCGCACACAATGATTGGACAGCACAGTGATGATGCTGGGAGATCCTATACGCAGCAACACAGAAACACTGAGAACTTTAAACAATGATGGAAAGTGTTATAAATGACTTGTTGGCCTCTGATCTGTCACAAACAGCTGAAACGTGTCTCTCATGAGTCACATGAAGGTTTTTGACAGAAAGGACAAAAAGTAGCTGCAGTCAGTTTGTGTCATTTTTATATTTATTCATCTGGGAGAAAAATCTGAGGGACATTAAAATGTGTTTTCAACAGAGACAAGAACATGAATATAACAGAACAGGTAAATGAACATGTTTCAAGTAAACAGCTGGACTGATCAGGTCCAAACACAGAGTGATAAACTTGTCAAACAGCTGTCATATCTTTATATAGAAGCTCTTTATAAATGCTGCTCACTGCAGTCTGTTTACTAATAATGTCAAAGTGTTAGAAACACAGAAACATCAGAACGGTCTTTGTTCACAGAAACCTGTCTGGGATCCTTTGTTGTTCTTTTGATGCAGAGTTACATTATAAATATAAAGAGTTATTTCAGAGTCTCATCAGTTTTCCTGCATGTCTTTATTTAACACATCAGCAGGGCTGAAGCTCTCATGTTAAACACACACTGATCTATGGACACGTTCATGTGTTTCTAACAGAACCAGGCTGTTATCAGCCTGCACTAACATTATGTCACACACACTGAATGTAACAGTGACAGTTTACATCATCACACAATCAGCTGTGATTGTTTCACTGTCATCAAACGAGTCAACAGGAAGTAGAATCAATAGAAACCAATCATTTACTGACAGCATGTCTGATGGAAATAAGTGCAGATTATGTATGAAGTCTAACTGCACACAGTAACTGTGTTACAATAAGGACTTAACAGCGCCCTCTGCTGGAGTGTTTCAGTACTGCGTTAACTAGAATACACCACCTCCTCCTCACACCACCTGCTACAGCTCTACTCTTCTATGACTACAGTCATCCACAGCACTGATGTGAGGTCACATGGTTCATATGTAAGGAGCACAGCTGACCTCAGGTCAGTTTAATGACTGTGAGCAGCAGCTGTGTTATTGTCACTGTGACAGGGAGACACTCTCAGACACAGCGCTCATGTCAGCTTGTTCTCATGCAGGAGGATCAGGAGCTCCATGTTTGTCTTTCTGTTTGAATCATGATGTGTTTGTGCCATCAGAGTCTGTCATGAGTACTCAGGGTTTCACAGCAGCTCTTCTGGATGCTGACGAGGACTCCAACCTCATGTTTCACCTCTCTGAGCTTCTGATGTCTGTGAACACTCGTGTTTCTTCTCTGGGCTCATCTGGACAAAAACACCTTTCTGTGTTTGGCTGCAGCCTCATTCTGACTGACAGGAAGTGTGTTATCCATGAGCTGCACTTCTGTGAGGAAGTTTCCTGCTGTGTTTCCTGTCTGTGGACAAACACGAGTGTTCCAGCTGAGGACTTGGTTCCTTCCACCTGTCCATACAGGACATCACGCTGTCTGCAGCTCTGTAAATGCAGCTCCAGGTCCTTCCACGTGCTGCTCTGTATTTGTGCAGTTTGTAGTGTGTCCTGGGAAACGTAGCACACATGGTGTTCTTCTGCTGTTTCCTCCTTTCACTGAGTGTGAAACACTGACGCTGTGCTGTTGTTCACAGAGGGGAGCTGATTCTAGCTGCAGCTGGACTCTGTCATCTAACTGAATGTGTTGGTGCTGATCACGGGGCTCTGAGGGGGGAGCAGCAGGAGGACTCTGGATGCTGACGTCAGTGTATCTGTGGAAGCTCCCACAGCGTGTCTGTCATTCAATATTGTGCTGTATATTGTATCTATGCAAAGATGAACAGACTGTGTGTTCACTGGTCTCTGTGCTGCAGCTCTGATGTCATCATCACTCCCTCCTCCACCCTCAGCAGTCCCAGCATGCTGCTGTGGTGCACCCCACCCTCACTCTACACCTGAGCCACAGACCACACCCTCCACCTCAATATACACCACAGTTTTCTCTGCTGTGGAAATGAGATCAGGAGGAAATCATCATTATTATTATTTAATAAACGCTCACATTAATGTGGGCTTATTTGTTTCATATTAGAAACTTTAGTTGAGTGTTTTTAGTATAAAATGGTGAAAGTCCCTCTTTTTGCTCCTCCCCTCACCTGTGGATGGGCGGTGCTGTTACCGTGGTGACAGCTTGGATGTGTTTCAGTCCTGCCTGGTTATCACTGCAGGAATCTTTCACATTTATTACAGGTAATGACTCTGATTTTTCTGTGTATTATGAACCAAATGTATCCTGATACACACAGAGATGGATGAGCAGAGGTCACATGATGAAAGAACAAACATGGAGTCTTTGATTTATTTAGATATTTATTGATGAATGCAAACAAACCCGACACTGAACCATCGTCCAGCAGAACAAACCTGATCACATGACCTGCTGACCCAAACAGTGCAAAGCTCCATGGCAACAACAACAAACAGCCTCACATATGTTAACAGAGGCTGTTAGAAGCACCGAGTCTTTACAGTCTTTCTCCTGTTTGGACACAGATCTCTGCACATCTTCATCACAGTTACTCACAGACGTGCAGAGTGTGTGGATATCAAAGCTAAGTTTCCACCATGTTTGTAGTCTGTACTGGGACTCATGGAGCATCTCTCTATGAGCACTCAGTGCTTTAAACAGTGAGTCCCAGTTTAACCAGCAGCCTTCACACCACACATCACACAGACATGGAAACTTCAAACCTCAGACTGAAGACACCATCAGAAATAAACAGATTGTGATGAAGATGAAGAACTGGACCAGTTTGCTGTGGTTTCTTCTGTTCCTGTCAGAAATAAGAGTCTGGCAGCACTTTGCTCTCCTTCCACATGTTTAAGGAGGAAGTGAAGAAGAGCGAGTGAGTCGTCTTCCTCTGTGGGCCCAACATCAGGCAGCAGCCACGTATTTTTAAAAACCCAGCACACTGCTTCAGAAACACTGAGTCCAGGTGACCAGAGTCATGTGATCAGTGAGGTCTTCACTCAGGACGTCACTGCTTCAGGACCTGATTCAGAGGTTTATAAGGACGTGGATCATTAGTGCTGATGTTGTGTGAGAGCTGGTGAACCATGGGGAACATAAATAACAACCAGGCCATCAGCAGTTCTACCCCCAGCTCTAACACCTACATAATACACTATACATATAGTTACATAGGTTATAGTATGTTATATATAAACGTAGCTGAAGCAGTTTCATTTGTAGCTTCACGCTGCACTTCACATGTTTGTCCACCAGATGGCAGCACAGAGGCCTGTGTTGGAAAGCTTTGAGTAATGAAGAGTTTTCAATCCAAGCTTCAGAAAGCTTCATGTGGTCATCAAGGAAGCAACCAGGAAATATCTGCTGTGTGTAAAAACAGCAACACAAGAATCCAGGATGAAGACAAGAAACTCAAAGCTCACAAAACAGGTGGAGCTAATTTTGTGACGTGTTTCTGTAAAAACACCACAGAAGTGAATCATCAAAGTTTCCATGTGAGCTGATGATGCTGCTGCAGAGTTTCTGTGAACCTCCTGTGACCCCGCCTCCTCATACAGAGACATCTGATTGCTCTTCAAACTGCATCACGTGGACAAATGTGATTGTGTGTTGTAGTATTGATCCCAATGCTGGTATCAGTCCTGGATCAGTAACACTGGATGGATGCGTTCAGCATGGAGCCCCTGAGCTGTGTTACAGACAAACATGGAAACTGACAGGTCTGTGTCATTCACAGTCTGTAACACTTCTAAACAACAGAGGCTGACCCAAGTGCCTCAGAGCCAGGCACGCTCACATCACAGCTCTCTAAATAAGCCAGTTTCAAAATAAGAGCTGAAAGCTGTGTTTGCTTGTGTTAGCTTATTATTGTGGAGACTAACATTCAGTGATCATGTGTTCAGACTCATAATGATTACTCTCAGAAATCCTGATCTTTGTATTTACTGTGTGTTGGATCAATAACTGAGATTCATGGTATCACACAGCTGTGCTGCTGCTGATGTCAGCACATCTGGAACAATACGAGGTATCTGCTACCAGACTGAGCAGGACGTGAGACCTGTGGACTGTTTAAAGCTGTCCCTCCACAGCTCACTCAGACCTGATCCACACCTCAGTGATATTCTCTGACTTCCTCAGTAGAGACAGAAACCATTCAGATCTGGGACCATCAGCTGACTGATGATGTCACACAGACTGTGTTTTTCAGGAACAGTGATTCTGATGTGAGCCTGCTAGCTGACAGCAGACCTGATGAAAGCACATGTTCACATCTGTGAGGACAGACTGGACTCTTTGACTGCACCTTGGTTCTCCTCAGAGGTCTGTACAGGAGCATGTCCACCCCCACTGAAGATCTCAGTCACTGTGAAACATAGAAAGCTGCTTGTGTGGCCTCTGCCTCACATGTAGATACAGCTACAGGTTTCTCTATCAGTCAGACTGAAACAGTGTCCTGATGCTGCATCATTCAGCTCTGTGCCCCAGTCAGCATCACTGGGAGCTACCAGTGTTTCTGCCCTTTTCCTGTAACACTACACTCAGCACAGGCTCAGCTGGTATCCAGTGTTGGACTTTGGCTTCAGCTGCTGTGATAGATCCTCTAACATAGATCAGCTCTGCTACATGTTGTTAGATAAGTGCAGCTGCTGTCATGTCCTGATGTTTCTCTGGCTCAGCAGCTTCTCCATCAGAGGTTCACATGGAGCTGATCCAGTATCTCCAGTAACTGTGTTCTGTGCCTCACTGGTTCATCCTTCTGTCTGTGTGACGTCAGTCAGATGTTGAAGTTAAACTCTGTAATCTTCACTGTGTCACAGAGTTCAGTGAGTCCCGTTATTCACAGTATCAATCAGATCATCAGAGAACAGCTGATCAGCAATCAGTGGTGCCAACAGCGCCTCCTGTGGTGAGAGGATGCAATAATGCAATGTAGCATTTTTCCACTGAACACTTGCAGTCATGGAAACTGTCTGTTGGATCTGTGTGACGTTGCTTTCTTGGTTAGAGTTCCTCACAAACGTCCAGATGATTCTTCTAATGAGGCGTCGACCATGTTTGCAGCTCTTTGGAAGAAAACGTCGCCCTTTGCCATCCTTACTTTTCTTTGACTTCTTCAAATGCAGCTGAACTCCAGCTGGTATTTTCTTGGACTTTGCAGCTGTTTCTGGTCATCAGTTCATTCCTGCAAACCTCTGAAGCTGAACAACAATGATGCTGCATTGCTGGCTGATCCCAAAAGGTTGATTCTGTTCATCTGGACGTTTTCAGAAACGTTTGCTCACTGATCAGGTGACTTCTTCAGTCTCAGCTGACGGCAGCTTTACAACCTTACAAACAGCACATTTGCACAATGACTGAAAGCAGCAGCACCTGATATATATGATACTAATATAATACATATACATATATAATCCATACTAATGATGAAGTAGAACTTCAGCTTCTCTACTGAAGTTCTCCTGGGTCTTTTGCAGAGTTTTCCCCCAACAAACAGTTTCACCCGATTAACAGCAAAGACCTGGAGGACATCTTAGGTCAACTGAACTCCTCCTTTTGCTGTTTAGATGTCCTGCCAACAAGTTTTTTCAAAAAGGTCTTAAAGACTTTAGAGTCAGACCTGTTACAGATCGTCAACTTTTCCTTAATGTCAGGTGTGTTTCCAGAACCACTAAAAACTGCTGTAATCAAACCTATACTGAAAAAGGACAAGCTTGACAAGACACAAATGAAAAACTACAGGCCGATCTCAAATCTCCCATTTTTAAGTAAGATCATTGATAAAGCAGTTTCTCAACAGCTCAATTACTTCTTAAAACAGAATAACTGCTACGATGCCTTCCAGTCAGGTTTTAGACAGAACCACAGCACTGAAACCGCTCTGACAAAAGTGTTTAATGACATATGTCTGAACACAGACAGTGGAAAAATGTCAGTCTTAGTTTTACTGGATCTCAGTGCAGCATTTGATACAGTTGACCACAACATATTACTCAAACGACTGGAGAACTGGACAGGTCTTTCAGGAACTGTACTAAACTGGTTCAAAACATACTTAGAAAACAGGAAATACTTTGTATCAATAGGTAACTTCACATCCGAGCAGACAAGTATCACATGTGGAGTTCCCCAAGGTTCCATCTTGGGACCCCCTCTGTTTAACATTTACATGCTCCCACTGGCACAGATTATAAAGGACAACAAAATAAACTACCACAGCTATGCAGATGACACACAAATATATATCACAATGTCACCAGGAGACCGAGGCCCTGTACAGGCTCTTGGTAAATGCATTGAGGAAATCAATGACTGGTTGTGCCACAATTTTCTCCAGCTAAACAAAAACAAAACTGAGGTAATAGTCTTTGGCGCCAAAGAAAAACGATTACAGGTCACCAGAGAACTTCAATCTATACATCTAAAAACCACAAACCAGGCGAGAAATTTGGGTGTAGTGATGGATGCAGACCTAAACTTAGAAAAACACATTAAGACAATAACAAAGTCAGCTTACTATCACCTCAAGAATATTTCTAGGATAAAAGATCTGATGTCTCAACAGGACCTGGAAAAACTAGTCCATGCATTCATCTTTAGTAGGCTTGATTACTGTAACAGCATCTTTACAGGTCTATCTAAAAAATCAGTCAGACAACTACAGCTCATTCAGAACTCTGCTGCTCGAGTCCTCACTAAGACCAAAAAAGTGGACCACATCAGTCCAGCTCTGAGGTCTTTACACTGGCTGCCTGTCCGTCAGAGGATAGACTTTAAAGTTCTGATGCTGGTCTATAAAGCTCTGAATGGTTTAGGACCAAAATACATCAGTGACCTCCTGACCCAGTATGAACCTTCCAGATCCCTCAGGTCATCTGGATCCGGTCTTTTATCAGTTCCTAGAATCAGAACCAGACACGGAGAAGCTGCATTCAGCTTTTATGCTCCTTATATCTGGAACAAACTCCCAGAAAGCCTCAGATCAGCTGAAACACTCAGTTTATTTAAATCCAGGTTGAAGACTCACCTGTTCTCAGCTGCATTTGAATAAAGCACCAAATCCACACTTTTAAGCTTAAATTTCAAAACTTACATTAACTACTGATCTTATCTATTTCTGATTTTATCTGTTTTGATTTTATATACTGTTTTGTTTGTTTGTTAATTAGTTAAGCTTAAATTTCAAAACTTACATTAACTACTGATTTTATCTATTTCTGATTTTATCTGTTTTAATTTTACATACTGTTTTGTTTGTTTGTTTGTTAAGTGGGTTAGAGCTCTGGGTAGCTCCCCAGCTGGGTCTAGACTGGGTCTAGAGAGTATTTTAAATTCAGGGAATTTAAAATAGAAAGTAGCTCGTCCACAGAAGGACTGGTAGCTCCCCTTACGATAAGGGTTCAGATCGCGCGAACAGGTGTGAAATGTGTGTGTTTAGTTAGTTTGTTTGTTTGTTTTAATCAATTTTAAATCATGCTTTTTATTTGTTTTTGTTTCTAATGTCTCTGTAAAGCACTTTGAATCACCTTGTTGTTGAATTGTGCTATACAAATAAATTTGCCTTGCCTTGCCTTGCCATGCCTAGAACCGGTAGGAGCGGACACGCTCCATTTTTCATAACTATTTTTAAATCCCGGTAGCACTGCAACCACGTGAGCTAGCGCAATAATTTTTTTTGCATGTGAAACCAGAGGAATTGTACTTACATCTTATGCCATCAGCTTGTCCTCGGTCACAGTTTCCTTCCACATATAGCTTTGCAAAAACTGCATAAAAAGCGCTTGTAGCAACAAAAACATAATATTCCAGAAACACGCTTTGCCGATCCGATCAGCTGTTTGTAACACTTCCGACGTCCATCAGCGCGAACTATCACATGACCGCATGACCTGCCCGAAACCGACTTTCTGTGTCGTTTCTGGGATGCTTAGGACTCATATTGCACTGCTGGAAATAGTTTATTTTGATGCATATGCTGTTATTTTGCAAATTTGCACTATAATATATTTTTTCGTTTTTCCTGCAGTATATGAAAATTGGTGTATCTCAAAAATAAAACTATGAAAACACTCAAAATAAATTTCCTTTGGTGGGAAACTAGTTTGTGCAACTTTTTTGTATTTACAGTTTTGAGGGATAAGCCTCTTAAATTTCTCTAACTAGAAATATATGTTAAAAAAACAAAAACTGTTGGGTCTAAACTCAGACCCCGCTGTATCCAGGACTTATTCCCATGAACGAAAAACAAGGCAACAGTGCTCGATCGATTTCTTGCGCAAGGGAGGCCCTTCCATCTGTGACCAGCACGTCGAAATGACCACACTGGTGGCCTCCTCTCGCTGCCTTTTATTGACAAACTTCAAACAATAGTTTACAAAACACCTCCCCTTGCAACCCCCCTTTGGTTACAAAGACAAGGCACTGTATGTAAATGACATACACTGAGTGTGTGTGTGTGTGTGTGTTATGTGAGAATGTGTGTGTGTGTGTGTGTGTGTGTGTGTGTGTGTGTGTGTGTGTGTGTGTCTGCTGATCAAAGGGTCATAAACCCAGGAAGCTTACATCAGAAGAAACAGATCTTTCAGATAGGATGTATCTACAATAAAACCTCCCCCAGCACAGAGTGGCTGGAGAGGTGGTCAGGATCAGAGGAATGGCTTTGATCCTACTGCTTAAACTAAGACTATACAAATTTAAGAAACACAATGGCAACATTCAACAATTAGACTTAACAAAAACGATTTTAAATTTTTTTGTAGTTTATTGCACTTTTTTGCAATTTATGTAATTACTATGCACTTAATGCAGACATATTATTAAAATTTGGGCTATAATGGTTGTATTGATGTATAGCAACTTGAAAAAAAATGGCTCCACAGCATGTAAAAATCTGGCGGACTTGGTCCTATGGTAGGTCTTAAAGGGTTAATATATGTGAGGGGCAAACTCCTCAAGATGGGTGGTGACCATGGTGGCCATTTAGAAGTCGGCCATATTGGATACAACTTTTGTTTTTTTCAATAGGAAGAGGGCCATGTGACACATCAAACATATTGGTAATGTCACAAAAAAAACAATGGTGTGCTTGGTTTCAACGTAACTTTATTCTTTCATGAGTTATTTACAAGTTTCTTTTTGTTCACAGCAATTGACATGTCGAAGAGGTTAACACGTGAGGAGCGGATCGAAATCGTGTTGATATCTAAACTCCAGCTACTGCAGCATCTCAACGAAGTGACCCAGATCGGCACAGAATTTGCAGAATGGGCTAAACAAAAATTGGAACAGGACCCTCAGTTCATGCAGAAGATTTTGTTCAGTCATGAGGCAAACTTTTATGTGAATGGTGAAGTTAACAAAGAAAACCACCGCTATTGGTCTGACACTAACCCACATTGGATGGAACGCTCCAAGACTGTTGGAACAACAAAAGTGATGGTTTGGGGTACAACAATTGTCAGGGCTCTGTGTGCAGGCAGGCGGAGATGAGGATCCAAACGCAGGACTCAGACACTAACTTGAAACTCAAAGACCTCAGCTTTATTGCTGGTACAAAAGCAAAACATGAAGTGAACATGGAATATTGAGAACCGAAACACACAGGCATAATCTGATGGTACGACGTGACAACTGGCAGGGAAAAATACAAGGCTTAAATACATACTGAGGTGATTAGGGAATGTGAAACAGAAGGAGAGCACAGCAGGGACTCATCAGACATGACGAGGCAAAACTCAACACATTAACATAGTACACAGACTTTCAAAGTAAAACAGGAAACTGAACAGAGGTGGACTAAACTACGGGATACGGTGACAGAACAAGAGACACACTGACAGAGACGACTGTATACTAATAGAACACGACACAAGGAACTAAACTATACATGAACCCACAATTTCTAAAACATGGATAACAGAAACATGAAACTCTAATAATAATAATAATAATGGATACTTTATTGATCCCCATGGGGAAATTACTTGTTTTTCTCTGCATTTGACCCATTCACTCAGTGAAGCAGTGGGCAGCCCACTAAGCAGGCGCCCGGGGAGCAGTGTGTAGGGACGGTACCTTGCTCAGGGGTACCTCAGGGTAGCCGTTAAGTGGATTCGAACCGCCGACCTTCCGATCATGGGGCGACCACTTTACCTACTGAGCTATCCCTGCCCATAATAATAATAATAATAATGATCACAACCATGAGAGAACAAGAAAACAATCCATGATGTAAAATTAAACCAAAACATAATAAACTCAAAATACTGGGTCCAACGGACCCAGAACCGTGACAACAATAGTGGGTCCATTCTTCATCAATGGAAACCTCAAGGCCACTGGATATTTGAAATTGCTACATGATGATGTGCTTCCCTCTATATGCACTGAAGCTGGTACATTCCCTGAGTTTTTCCAGCAAGATGGTGCACCACCACATTATGGGTGCCAGGTCCGAGCATTCCTAGATGAACAGTTTCCTGAAAAGTGGATTGGTCGTCGTGGGCCAGTTGAATGGCCCCCAAGGTCTCCCGATCTGACCCCCTTAGACTTTTATCTTTGGGGTCATCTGAAGGCAATTGTCTATGGTGTGAAGATACGAAATGTGTAGCACCTGAAACTACGGATACTGGATGCCTGTGCTGGCATTTCTCCTGCGGTGTTGCTATCAGTGTGTGAAGAGTGGGAGAAGAGGGTTGCATTGACAATGTCATTACGGTGTATCCATATAAATGGCCCACCCTGTACATCGCCCTTTGCCATTGTTACTTTTCTTTGAATTCTTCAAATGCACCTGAACTCCAGTTGGTATTTTTATTGGATTTTGCAGCTGTTTCTGGTCATCAGTTCATTCCTGCAAACCTCTGAAGCTGAACAACAATGATGCTGCATTGCTGGCTGATCCCAATTGGTCGATTTTGTTCATCTGGATGTTTTCAGTGGGACAAACGTTTGGTCACTGATCCAGGTGACTTCTCCAGTCTCAGCTGCCTGCAGGTTTCCAACCTTATAAACAGCACATTTGCACATTGACTGAAACTAGCAGCAGTGGCACCTACTATATATGATACTAATATAATACATAATGTTCATTGAGTGAACTACTCGGTTTATTTTGGGCCTCAGAAATGTTCACTCTGTTTGCACATCACTTATTGTCAGCAAAAAAGCTCATTCTTCTTTGTGGACATAAACACGTGACATAACTTCCTCTTTGTTGTTGATGCAGCGTTTGATCAAATTAGAGGTGCAGGAAAAAAGATGAAACAGTTTCTAAAAGTTTGACATCAGAGCTTTGTGATAGCTTTCATGTTTCATACAAACTAAAGTGATACACAACATATACAGTGCTATACACACATAGTTACATGTTTCTAATAGTTTGATAACCAAGCTGTTACCAACATCCTGGACCATGTTCTTGTTCAACATGGGAAAAACATGAGACGAGATTCAAATGAGGATTGAAGCCTTTGCTGTTTATTAGATAAGCCACATGCATTATGATCCCTCAATACAATCAGATTCTGCGTAGAACTGCATTCAAGATTATTGAGCCATTATTTTCAGCTTATATGGCTGAAACATTTTCACATGATAAGCTTCGAACAATGAGTGAAACAGTAAGAGGATCTGGAGAGTTTGGAAACATCCCATTAAGAAAGAGAAATCAAACATTGGGATTCATTTTAATGAGCTCAGACTTGTTGAAAATGCAGAGGAGCTGGTTGTGAACTGAGCTTCAGAGAAACACAACATACTGATATTCACTGTGAAGCTTTGAGTGGAAAAAGACAGAAAAACAACATGTGAATCCTGGAATAATGGGGTTAGGGTTAACCCTAACCCTAACCCCCATCTTTAAAGGACTGAAGAGGAAGAAGTTTACAAGGAATCATTTAGAAGAGTTTCAAACATCAACTGATTGAATCCATGAATCTGAAAACGTGTTTGTGAGTGAAAGAGACAGACATGTACAGACTGAACTATCTGTTCAACAGTCAGAGTGTTTCTGTAACAGGAGACACTCTTTACACTCCACTCAGCACAGGGACACCGAGGAACCATATGCCATGAACCCAAACCTAAACCCAGGATAAAGAGTTTGAGTGAATGTGGTGTTGAAGGTGTGGAGGTGGATCAGAGTGTCAGAGGAGACTCTGTAGAAGGACAGAGTGCCAGCAGGACAGTCCACATACACTGCTGCTCTGTTAGAGACAGAGGAGGAGGAGGAGGAGGAGGAGATGGATGTTTTTATCTTATTGTGCCAGACATAACGAGGACCATCATCAGAGCAGTACAGACTCCAGGACTGATCATTGTGTCCAAACACACAGTCAGCACTGTCTCCTTTCGTTCTGATTCTTCTATAACTCACTGATATATAAACGTTTCCTTTCCACTCGACCTCCCAGTAACAGCGACCAGTCAGACCATTTCTACACAGCAGCTGTTCCCAGTAATCAAATCTGTCTGGATGATCAGGATATGACTGAACCTCAGCCACATTTGTCACCTTCCTGTTGTTGTCAGACAGTTGGAGCTTTGTGTTCACTGTGTTTGTGTCGATTGTGAGTTGACAGGAATCTGATGGAGAGAACAAACACAATCCAGCTGCAGTTATTGATCCATCATCTGTTCATTGATTGACCCTTTGATGATGACTCCTGACATGATGAAGATGGTTGAATGTGTGCTGCTTTGTTTTCATGAATCCCATTAAAAACACACTTACACTTCCTCAGACCTGGTCTCAACCATCGGACTCCAGCAGGCTCCACCCTGAAAGGAGGAGGGGGGTCAGAGCAGCACAGTCAGCATGCACACATGGACATTACATCACTCTCATACACATACTGTTGAACACTGATAAAGGAACAGCCCAAACTTTTCATAAATACACTTCACTGTGGTATAACAACTATTTTAGATCAACACATTTATTGGCTAGTAATGACCTAAAAACACAAGTCTTCCCCCCTATGTTCACATATTCCAATCAGCACTTCAGGAACTATCTGAAAAATGCATGAACCACCTGATGATCTGGAATGCTGAACCTCTGCTGACAGAACTCTCCATTCAGTGGCTGAGCTGATGCAAACATAGTAACTCATCTGATTGGTCTGTCACAGAGGAAATTCAAATCATAGTCCGACGTACTAACTGATAGATAGCAAGCTAACAACATTATGTTGATTTCTGCTAATCATCCACAGCAGCACAAAACATAATTTTTCCAACAGAAATCACTCTCATTTTAACTGTAGGCTTGATGCCTTTAAAAGTTTTTTGGGGTAAAATAACAGTGATACAGCTCTTTGGGGCCATTAGTGGAGTTAATTGCTCTTTTTAGCAGCGTGTGGAGGTGAATTAGAGGTGAATTGGTATTAGCTGCTAAAAATTATGCTCATTACCTTGCTTTTTGCTGCATTTGCCACTAATGATATGTAGTCTGCATTGCTTCCATTTCCAAATAATAGCTGCTCCTGTCTGCCTGTTTATCACACACACATAGACTGAAATGATTCACAGCCTTGTTTCTTTCTCAAGAAACATATGTTTTCAACCTACATAAAACTTGTTAATTCTTCTGTCAAACTGCCTCCTCTATTTCTTTATTCCGCTGAGTTTTCCTCATCTCTGATTCTAAGCAGACTGCTGGGTCATAGTCAAAGTAAACATCATTGTCATCTATGCTATCAAGTGCAACATACAGAGAGACTTGAAATCAAGGCTCCCATTACATCAGTGCAAAAAAGCTTATAAATAGATATAAAAAGGAGAAGAAAATAAATAAATATACTCTTAAGAGTTAGAATTAGAATTTACAGTTTACAATTTACAGTTTGGAATGGTTTAAAGTAAGCAGTATAGGAGCTTGTAAACCTTGAGTAAAAGAGATTGTCCATAGAGCAGCATGTCTTACAGAGGTACTGTGTGTGTGTGTGTGTGTGTGTGTGTGTGTGTGTGTGTGTGTGTGTCGGAGGGGTGGGGTTCCGCAGTCCGGAAGGTAGCCCAATGCGGTAGCGTCTGCCGGATGGAAGGTGAGAAAAGAGCGCATGTGAGGAGTGTTAGGAGTCAAGAAAAATACTCTTTGGTTCTCGAGGGAGGCGGACGCATCTTTCACCCTCTCCCTCCCTTATCTTCCCTGCTGCTGCTTCTATGTTTTTGTCTAGTCTCATCTAACTAAACCTAAAAGAGTTTCTCAGTCTTGTTCTCTAAAACCTAAAGAATTATGGATTTGATCAACTGGTCCCGTAATGAAGTTGACACCCTCCTGGGCTTGGGAGAGGCCGATTGTCCTGTGGAGACGTTTGCTGCCTGATACTCGATGGCTGGTTGCGTCCTGTGTCTGGCGACACTCTTGATGGACGACATTGAATGACATCTACCAATTCGGAACTACGATAACAGAGTTCTGGCTGATTGGACAATTGGTGACCAGTGACGAATGTAAGACCAATGTGGGGATGAACAAAAAGTATTTTACCAGCATAATATAATCTGCAGTATGATCATTGCTTTAACAATGTAACAGATAGCTTTAAGATGGCTTTAAGATGTTTATGATGATGATAACTTTGTATTTCAGATGCAGTTATAACTATTTTATACATATTGCATATCTGTGCTTATTTGAGTTGATGTTCAGGTTCTTTAAAAGGTTTGAAGCTTCACTGATGTGACTGTTCAGATGATCCATGTTGAGGGAAAACTAGAACATAGAAGGATAATTGCAATACATGCTTACAAGACACTTATATCAGGTTATTTTATATTAAGGTTTTGTGATCAGGAGATATTTTATTTTGTATTCTCACAATCAGTTATCATTGATTAATCATTTACCATTGTTGAATCTGTTGACAGTATAATCTTTTAATTACATCTGTGTTACTTTGAGCAAATATTAATGCACACTGACTGTTTATATAAAGTTGTTGCACGTTAGAGCAGAGCAGTCACACCATACAGACCCACTAGTCCTGTTGGGCCCTGGCAGGCCTGCGTGGAGTTCTGCACGTACGCCGGCCTCTACTTACATGCACGCACTTATGTAACACACGCACGTTCACCTACACACTTAGTAATAATAGGAGGGTCATCTGAGACAGTTTTTCTGATAAATACACTTTCACAAAATGCACAATGTAATACACACTTGTTTTTCTCTTAAGAGTAGCAGTTGATGTCTATATAAGGGAAAACTTTGGGATAGGCGGGGAATTGTTATCATTTGAGATCATTTCTAGTAAAGATCCAACTGTGATGTCATAAAGGCAATATAAGGAGACTGATGCTTCAGTTGACGAGAGGATTCGATTGCAAATTGTCTTTTCCCACACTAAGTGCACAAAGTGTGTAATAAAGATCACTATTTTTGACACCTACTTCGACTTGGGCTTGCTTTCTTCTCTTCCCTAACTCGAACGAACCTTAACAATTCCTGGTGCCGAAATCCCGGTTGGGGAGGGGTTGCAACCTGCAGCTCGTCGTGGAAGGTGACAAAGGGGGCGAAGGCCAGCAGCCTATCTGAGTGACACCAGGCGACATAAGAAAAGGTGAGTGCCACCTGTTGATTTTTATCCAAAGGCGCTATATTGGAAGTTAAAACTAAATTTAATTAAATAATATTCACTCAGTCTGGGCTTCTGGCGTTGGTCCATAGTGATCTTGACTAATTAGTTTTAAAATAGGGCATAGTAGTCTGACTAAATTCATTGTTGTTCATTTTGGGGGTGAATTTTGAGTTAAGAAGTTATGTGTTTAAGTTAATACGGTTTAAGGTGTGTGGAAACAAATAAATACGGTTTAAGAGGTTAAATGTGGGTTGACTGGGAATGCCAGCCAGTCAATCGGTAGTGTAGGGATAATTTGGTTTTGATTGGGTAGCAAAAACGCGGTTTTGGGTCTCAGGTAATTAAACTGGAGGGCAGGGTACCCACAGTGAGGCTTTTAAAATAAGTAAATTTGATTAGGACTGGGGCGCGGCCCCTAAGAATGCAGGCTGTTCAGCGTTTTGGCAGACGCCACATGCAACGGACGCGTTGTTATGTTTAAGCTCGGTTGGCCTACCGGGGGCACTTGGGACGCCCTTAATGGCCAGGCATTCTAGGAGTGAGTGTCTTATACTGCATTAATTGGCAGGTAGAGTCGCGGACCGGCTGCCTCCTATTTAAACGTCAGGAGCTTGTGAACTTTAAGTAAAGCCAAAAGCGTGATCTGGGGTATTTCACGCCGCTGGTGGAGATCCGGGTGTCCGGGCGGGGAAGCAGTTTTAAAGTACTAGAACTTAGTAATGAGGCCGTTTTCAAGGCGGCGTACTTGAGACGGGTAATTGATCAGCAAGAGCGAGGCTCTGGGCTGAAAGATGCTTTTAAATTAGTCAAAATTTAGCAACACCAGCAGAGAAATAGAGAAGTGAGATAAAGTTGTTCTGGCATATGGTGTTTTCTTAGGAATTTGAGCGCTATCGGGAGGGCGTTCCCGAGGTGTGTATTGACCAGCAAGGCGAGGCCTGGGCTATAGGTGCTTTTAAATTAGTCAAAAAAGTTAGGAGTAACCTCTTCTGGTATATGACGTCTATGGGGCCCGTGTGTATATTGTATATAAATTACTCGTGTGTCTGTGCATTTAAAAGTGTAAATTGTATAAACTGTCTTGTGTTGTTGAATTTTTTCTGTGTGGATTCAGAGTGTGAAAAAACGAAAACGCCTTTCTCTTCTCTCGCTCTCAGAGAACAGAGAGTGTGTGTGTGTATCTCTCCTTAAGGAGAAGGGAGGGGTTGTGTGGTGCTGCGCAGTAGCGGGCACACGCGCGCGAGTACGAGCGGAGTGTGTGTGTGTACAGCTGCGGCCCTATTTCTCCCTTTCTGTCCTTCTGAGCTTCTTTTCGTTAGGTGAAGGGGGGTCTCAGAAGTATGGTTGAAAGATTTCAGTATATTAAATAAACTAAACCTTGTAGTCTTGTGTTGGTGATTTCCTAATGTGATTATGGTTTAATAGAATTCCATGAGTAATGATCCCTTGTGTAAAACTCCAGTAAGGTAGGAGTGCGGGGATAAATATCTTGACAAAATTTGAGAACTTTGTGTGATTGTTGGGAGATTTTTAGTTGGGTCGTATTTCTTTCTCTACCTGGAAAAGGCAGAGATCTGTGCTCTATTTGATGTTGTGTAAATAAAGCTTTTAAAAGTTGGTTGAGTCTCTCGTATAAGGAGGGAAAACGGTGCATGGTAGATTGTTTGGATTATTCTTGTATGTGAAAACGTTGTAGTTGTTAGGGAAGTGAATGTGAGAGTGAATTTTCGCTGGCTTTGCGTGCTTAAAACTGTTATATTAGACGTTTGTCAAGCTTTGAGCTTGAAAGGAGGATTAGAGGGTGTGTGTGTGTGTGTGTCTGTGGGCGGTCTCTCTCTCTCAGGCTGGAGCCTAGCGGAAGTTCGGCTTGACCAGCTTGTGAGATTCTGACTGCCGAAAGGAAAATACAACGAGGCAACCCCTAGGGGAGGAGCCTAAGACCGGCCATTTTGGTAAGGTAAGTGAGGTCAAAAAGCAAAATGGCTGAAGAGGAAAAGGCGACCCCTGGTGGGGGAAAGAGATACAAGCCACTGAAGGAGCAAATACAGGAATTGAAGAAAGCCATTAAAATGACTGAAGGGACGTCTTCAAAAGAGATTGCTCGTCAGTGTCAGGATTTAGAAAAAGAAGTGAAGGAATTATGTGAGAATCAACAGAAGACATTGGAGGACAGAATCCCTCTGCACTCCCTCTTTCAACGACAAGGGGAGAAATGTGAAGAGAGAATCAAGGAGCTTGAAGAGGAATCTTTAGGACGTTTCCAGGGGAGAAAAATAAAGGCTGAAAAGAAACTTATGATGGAAAAACAAAGTAAGTATTGTAAGCTTATGATTATCTCCCAAGGTGTTTCCCACTGGATGCAAGAGGAAGTGAACGACATCCAGCCAGCCTTAAAAAAGGAAGCTGAGGCTGAGGGAAAGCTATATCCCAGCCTGAAGGACTTCCTGAGTGGCCCACCCCCACCTTATATTTGTCCAGTGGTGGCCCTGGAGGGTGGTACTATGTGGGGGCCGGAAGGAAAAACAGGAAAAGTGACAGGTGGAATTGTCAACTTACAGGAGAATCCTCCACCATCGACATCTGCTCCAGCCACAGTGGAGGCAGACACAGGAGTAGTGCAGCCACAATCAGGGGTACCTGCACAGAAAGCGATGCAGTCTCAATCAGCGGCAGCTGCATCAGAGGTAAGTCAGCCTCACCCAGTTGCTGGGACATCACAAGGAATTACTACACGGGGGTTGATCTTGATTCCTCCCTCTCTTTTTAGCCCAGATAGAGCTACAGAAGAAGCTCAACCTGTGGCGTCTACAAGTACCGGACAGGTGACATTGCAACAGCCCAGCCAGGAAAATCCATCCCAGGAGGTCTGGACTTCAGAGGAAGACTCACCTTCAATGCAGTATCAGAAGGCGCCATCAAAGGCGACCCGAAAAACTAATCAGAGGTCAACGGTTGATGATTCTGAGAAAGAACAGTGGCAAGGCCACGTTTTTGGAAAAGAATCTGACAATCGGGAGGCCGTGATACAGCTGGAACGCCTGTTGAGAAAATTGGAGGAGGAAGGCGTAGCAACACCACGTAGCGTAGCACAAACACTTTATGCCTTGGAAAAGGACTTGGCGGGCTCAGTAGAGAGCAACACACGAAAATCCAGAGAAGTGTCAAACCTGCAAAGGGGAGGATTTGCCCCAAAGTTTCAGACTCCCACAGGAAGGACGACCCTTCGCTCTGGGAGGGTTCTGGAGGAACCAAGAGATAAAAGACCGTCCATCTTTGAGAAGAACCAGAGGAAGACTGTTGCATTGCAAGCGGGAGAACGGCAGTGTGACACAGAGGAGGAATTATCCCTCACAATGCCTTTATTGAAGGGTGGAAGGGGTGAACCAGTCTACCACCCCTATAATATCAGAGATCTTGAGGCTCTGGTGAAGCAGCTGCCCCCAATCACGGAGGGAGGAGCCGCTTGGTTGAGGAGACTAGGAAGTCTTACAGAAGGAGAGGAATTGGCCCTGGGAGATTTCCGAGCTATCGGTGGGAGGACCTTCAGAGGAGGAGGCCTCGCAGATGTAGAAGAGATAGCAAGAACTGTATGCCAACCAAACGACGTCCCCTATGCAAGGGTGCGAAATGCTCTCTCTGACGCAGTGCGTGAGAAGTATCCGACTCATAACATGGGCACTACACCTAGGATTGTTTGGACCCCAGAACATTCCCCTAGAGAGTTTATGGAGCATGCAAAAGAACAGTGGATTCTTCAAACTGGTGAACATCCTGGGCAGAATGGTGAACCAAGGGCGTGGTTCCGATCTGCAGTATTAGCAGGTCTCCCAGAACGAGTAAGAACAGATTTACAAAAGAATCCTGATTTTGCGGTGGCGGATTCAGCAAAATGGGAGAGGCACATTATACATCGACTTGAGCTGGAGAAAGACGAGGTGAACAAGAAAAAACAGGAGCTGGAGGAGGCGCAAGGGCAGTTAGTGAAATTGAAATTGGCAGAGGCGAGAGAAAAACTAAACGAAAAGAAAAAGGAAACTAAAGATGGACCTAAGAAGATGCTGGTGGCGCAGCCACGGGGCGATCCGGGGCCTGATTGGCCAGATTTGAATCCGGTTCTGTACCCTGATGACCGATGGCCCGCCAATGAATTCCCAAGGCAAGGAAGACCCGCGGGGAATTGGGGGACTACTAGGTCGCTGAGGGGACGTGGTGGATCCCAAAGGGGAGGTGGACGAAGGGGCCGTGGTCTGGGGGGACCTATGCTGGACCCGAATGTATGCCGAAGGTGTGGAGGACGAGGACATTGGGCTCGTAATTGTCCTACGCCATGGCTACCAGAAACAGCTTATCCATCATCACCCCAGGCACAGGGAACTTTTCGAGGCAGAGTGGGCCAGACAAGGGGACATCAAGCTCCAAACCCAGGCATGGCGCCAGCGGCTCAGTATCCCCTGGGCTACTGGGGCGGAGAGGAGGAGCTGTACTGACGGGACCCACAGAGACCAGACAACATGGGAGTGGCAGATCCTATGTTGTCAATGAGTGTGGAAGGAGATGAAATGACCTTCCTTGTGGACACTGGGGCTACCTATTCAACACTGAAACAAAAACCAAACAGTGCCACACTTTCCAACCATGTGGTCAGTGTTGTTGGGTTTTCTGGGGTACCAATGACGCTGCCAACAACCAATCCAGCCCTGACGGTGCTGGGAAAACAGACATTGAAGCACAGCTATGTGGTGTCTCCCCATGTGCCTGTGAACTTGATGGGCAGGGATCTGCTCATTAAACTGGGGGCCACCATCATGTGTTCAGCTGATGGACTAACAGTTACACTTCCAGGAGGAAAAGAGTTTCCGTGCCTGGGGACATTTTCAAAGAATCAGTACTTGCTGAAAGACTGTGAACAAACGACCGCTGACATCTATTGGGGTCGTGTGGTGGAAGAAGGCATACTAAGACAATATCAGTTGTGGAAACCTTGGATTATGGCCTTGGCAGTCTTCTCTCCCCCCAGGGATCCGTTCCATGTCACCCTCTATTATGATAGAAATGATGATGAAATTTACAGGGACCTGTTCCAGTCTGACCTTGAAGGCCAGACTTGGAATGTGTGTTCTCAAAACATCTATGTCGGTCCGGAGGGCGTCGCGGCAGCAGTAAAATTAACCGACGAACAACGGCCTTGGTTCAAAATGGGACCTGATTCAGTGCCCCATATAACATTGGCGGTCCATGAGAGTCATCAGGCGAAGGAGCTGGGGACGATGGTCAAAAGAGCCCTCGAGGAACCTGGCTGGCAAGCTACTCAGATTCCAGACGTTTGGTACTCGCCAAAATGCAAAATTTATCGTATCACTTGTCAATCAGAGGACACAGTGATGTTGGAGCATCAACAAATCTCAAGAATTCATGGGAGAGAAAGAACAGACCATGCGGATGCAGTTGCCGCACTTGCGACTCTTCCTGACACTTTGTGGTCAGCAGGGCCTACGGATGTGGGCCAGGCCACGTGTTCGCCTGTTTTGTTCCAGCTGAAGTCTGAAACGCCAATTTGGAAACCACAGTATAGGCAAAAGAGAGAAGCTGAGGAGGGAATTGCAGAAACCATTGAGGGGCTATTGAAAGTAGGGGTGCTTGAGCCCTCTCAATCCTACTGGAATACTCCTATTTTGCCAGTAGAGAAGCATGGGACAGGAAAGTACAGAATGGCACATGACTTAAGAGCCATCAATGCCATTCTACGTACTGACACGGTGCCAGTCCCAAACCCATACACAGCCTTGACGGCATTAACACCAGATCAGAAGTGGTTTACATGTATTGATTTAGCGAATGCATTTTTCTGTCTCCCATTGCATGAGTCTCTGAGGGACATTTTTTCATTCACATATGGGGGACAACAGTACAGATACACAAGGTTGCCACAAGGGTTTGCACTTTCCCCTGGCATTTTCAACCAAGTGTTGAAAGAAGCTTTATCGCCATGCCATCTCCCAGAGGGGTGTTCACTAGTGCAATATGTTGATGATTTGCTCATTGCAGCTCCGTCTGCTTCGGCATGCACGGCAGCTTCACTTACCATACTGAAGAGACTCGCTGAGTGCGGTTTCAAGGTCAGTAAAGAAAAGTTGCAGTTGGTCCGACCAGAAGTAACATTTCTGGGCCGTGTCATTGCTCACAAATCAGTGGGTCTGCTAAACACTCATCGTGATCAGATTTTGACACATCCAAGACCGCGTACGGTTAAGGAGTTGCTCTCATTCTTGGGGTTAACAGGATACAGCCGGCACTTCATTCCAAATTATGCAGGCAAAACAGCCCTGTTGAGGGATTTGGTAAAAACGGCAGGTGTCAGAAATCTTAAGGCTGAACTGCCATGGACATCGGCCACTGAGTCGGCATTTATTGCATTAAAACAGGACTTATCTAGATCGGCTGATCTTGCTATTCCTAATTATGAACAACCCTTCTATCTTGATGTTTCTGAAACACACGGGATAGCTAATGGGGTGTTGTTTCAGAAAAAAGGGGGAGGAAGAGATGTACTTATGTACGTCAGCATTAGGCTGAATTCATTAGAGACAAGGCACCCGAGATGCACTCAGCATGCCATTGGGGTGTCAATAATTATACAAAAGACAGCACATATAGTGAGGGATCATCCGTTGAAGGTGCTGACCACCCACAGTGTGGTGGCATATGTTAACTCACAAGCCTTCACCATGACACCTCTTACACAACAGAGAGTGTGTAAAGTTTTAGACGCTCCTAACTTGACCTTCACACATGAAGGAATTAACATGGCAGATTTAATGGAGTCAGGAGGAGAACCTCATGACTGCGCAAAGAGAGCTGAAGTGGACGAGAAGATAAGAGAAGACTTGAAAGCAGAACCTCTGACAGGAGCTGAAGATTGGTTCACTGATGGATGCTGCTACAGGGATGATGAAGGATTAAAAGCAGGCTACACGGTAGTTTGCAGAAAAGGGGCTGCATTTGAAGTGAAGGAGGCTGGAAGACTTGAAGGGCAGCAGTCAGCCCAAAGAGCAGAAGTAATTGCTCTAAGTCGAGCTTTGAGACTTGCAAAAGGAAAAAGAGTCAACATTTACACGGACTCAGCTTATGCTTTTGGAGCAGCTCATGTGGAGCTGGCCCAATGGAGAAGAGCAGGATTCAGGACAGCAGATAACGCACCAATCTGCCACAAAAAGGAAATGGAGGAACTTGAGCAGGCCTTGGGAGATCCAGAGGAGGTGAGCATCATAAAATGCAAAGGCCACTCCTCAGGGACCGGCCTGATGGCCAGAGGAAATCAGGAAGCCGATCGAGCTGCAAAAGAGGCAGCGGGTTATAAAGCATCACGACAGATGGTACAAATAACGGTGGAAGAAGAATCAGGAGTTAACATGCTAGAGGAGGCCAGGAAGGCCCAAGGGGAGGCTGCCCCAGAAGAGAAGGGGATCTGGAAGAGTCGAGGAGCCTGGGAAGAAGGAGGTCTCTGGCGAGGACCTGACGGTCGACCAGTGTTGACAGCCAACTTGGCAAAACAGAAGATTGCCGAAGCGCACGGCCTTGGACATGTAGGTGTCGCCCAGATGGGGAGACATCTGTGCCATTGGTGGCATCCCTTTTTGAAGGATATGATCAAGGAAAAGGCTAGGACCTGTCTGATCTGTGGGAGGCACAATCCGAAGCCAGTGATTAAACCAGAGGCAGGTAAGTTCCCCATTCCAGAAAGACCAGGTGAAGAGATTGTCATTGACTTCACTGACATGATTGATCCAGGTCCAGGAGGAGTTCGATATCTACTGGTAAGTGTAGATGCTTTGACGGGTTGGCCTGAGGCATGGCCTACCAAGAGGGAGGATGCAAAAAGTGTGATTAAGTGTTTAATTAATCATTACATCCCCCGGCATGGTTTCCCTAAGCGGATTAGGTCCGACAATGGGACTCATTTCAAAAATAAAGATTTGGCAGAGGTAGAACAGAAGCTGGGGTTACAACATAGATTTGGCACAGTATATCACCCCCAGTCGCAGGGAAAGGTAGAAAGAATGAATCTAAACCTGAAGAATAAAATTGCTAAGATTTCAGCTCACACGGGGCTAAATTGGGTAGCAGCCCTGCCAGTTGCATTGATGATAATAAGATGTTGTGTTAATCAATCCACAGGTTTCACACCATATGAGCTGTTGACAGGACGACAGTTTCCAGGTCCTTGGACAACAGTTCCGGCGGAAGAAAGTGTAAAAAGTAATAGAAAACATATTGAATGTTGGAAAGAATTAAAAGCTCTTGTGTCTAGTTTCACACAACAGGTTGGAGAAGGGGTGAAAGCGGAGGACAGGTCCATCCCCGATGCCAAGGCGGTGTGGCTGAAGGTCATTAAGCGAAAGTGGAGAGACCCGAGGTGGACCGGACCTTTCGAAGTAACTGCCCGAACCACCAGTGCTGTCCGTCTAAAGGGGAAAGGGGAGACCTGGTTCCATTGGTCTCAGTGTGCAGTCGCGGACGAGAGTTTGCTGGAGCTAGCCTCCACCCAATCGACGCAGGGGGGAACATAGAGCCAGAATAATACTCGTTCCACCTGTGCCACGGTCCTCCTCAGTAGTCTAACCTGAGTGAGGCGAAGAAAGAAGAGGAGCATCACGCGCCAAGGAGGAATCCATTACAGGCTCTTAAATAGGCTAGGGCTCTAGTCTAAAGTATTTGATAGTTTGAAGGAATCGTAATAGTTTTGTATGTTACTCGCATATTTTTATACTCATAACCGTATACTCTTTTTGTAACTTTATCTTTTTAGTATAGAGTAAAAGTAAACGAGCCTGGGAACAGTCATCATGAAATTGTGGGAAAATTGGAGAATAACGGGGGTGTTGGGGTTAATAAGTGTTATAACGTGTTTCTTTGTTTTTTGGCAGACAGGTGAATTGCCCAGACACAGAGGTCTATCCGCTCCTGAGCCCGAACCGATCAAATCGTCGAAAAAAGTCAAGCGTGCGGTTGGTTCAGGTGGGGATGATGGGTGTCTCAAAGCCAGTGGCGGAGTCGAGTTTGGGTATGTTAATGGATCTACAACAGCGTTCACATTCGATTTGTGTGAGGTGATTAAATGCTCGGGTGACGGGAATAGTTGGAGAACATATAATGTGTGGGTTTGTTATCATCCAATGATGTGTTACCCTAAGTCGGTGTGGGGCCCATCATGGGATAGTGACATCTACACCTATGTAACGGATCAGTGGTGTTCTTGGCAGGATGTGGTCGCGTGGACAGGAGTAGGATGGCAGCCAACGGTGCCACCGGCCCTTGAAGGAATAGCTATCCAGAGAGATTATTCTGTTACAAATAACCCTATTACTCTTTCCCTAGGACCATGGAGTGAACTCCCTGAACCTGGGTTTGATGGAGGTGCGTTTTATTTAGTAGTAGGGGTAGATAAAGTAGGGACAGATCCATTCGGGTTAATTCGGGTGAATTTATTTAATCCCAGGTCTAAACCGCTGGGAAATGACTCAGCACTGAATTTCACGGTGCAAACGGATCCCGTAGAGACAGTAACTTACAAGGATCCAGAAGAAAAATGGTTTGTTGCCACTGATTATACTAGGTTAAAACCTCAGGAGTTGATAGAGCGTGCCACAGGTTTTGGAGATAGGAATCTTTGGTTAGATTGGGTGGCTCAAAATGCTAAGGAGCAGAAAGTGGTTGATTGTGTTGCTTGTGCTACCGCTCGACCACATTTGTTTACTGAACCCGCTCCTCTGTATCCAGAGGATGAGTGGGGATATAATTGCATGTTGAGATTAACTAGAGAGGCGGTGGACACAGGTAACTGCACCACTTTGTCAGGTTTATATCCGCCAATTGATAAACGCACACAACCAGGTTCATTCACACCAAAACGAGATAATTATACATGTTTTGAGTTTTCTACAGACAGAGTGAGATTTAGGCTAGGAAGGATTAATCCAAGCTGGTGCCAGAGGACAATCACAGGTAGGACTACCAATGATGTAAGTGACCCAAGCACAATTATAGGCACCTGGGCGAGAGGTGGACTATATTATTATTGTGGGGAGTACACCCTTTTGGTGCAGGTTCCCTTGGGGAGTGTGGGAACGTGTGCTCTGGTGCGCCTAGCTGCACCTTTGATGCTCATAGGCAGTAGGCTAGAGACAATTCCACAGCAAGGTGCGGATGTGTCTACAGCCAGACGGAGGAGAGCCACAGGAGCTATCCACAAGTATGATCCAAGACGGGACTCGCCAACCTGGATAGACTCAATAGGAGTTCCCCGAGGAGTTCCAGATGAGTATAAGTTAGTTGATCAGATAGCGGCCGGGTTTGAAAGTGTGTTTCTGTGGGTGACTCCAAATAAAAATGTTGATCGCATTAATTATGTTCATTATAATGTGTTGAGACTCTCTAATCTCACCAGGGACGCGGTGGAAGGTCTTGCAGAACAATTAGGTCCGACGTCGTTAATGGGAATCCAAAATCGCATGGCGCTGGACATGTTATTGGCCGAGAAGGGAGACGTGTGCGCGATGTTCGGAGATTTATGTTGCACCTTTATTCCCAACAATACAGCTCCGGACGGAACAGTCACGCGGGCGCTGGAAAATTTGAAAACGTTATCTAGAACCATGCATGAGCAATCAGGCGTGAACTCAAGGCTGGGAGATTGGTTCACATCTGTTTTTGGGCAATATAAGGGATTGTTTATGTCTGCCATGTTTTCTCTTCTAGTTTTTCTAGGTTTGTTGCTGATCGGGTGTTGTCTCATTCCTCTGGTGAGGCAGGTGTTGGGTAATCTGGTGAGCAGGGCCATAGCTTCTGGTTCAGCTGGGTCAGCTGGTCCGGAACATATGATGCCGTTGCGAGAGGCCGCCTGGACGGAGGAGTGACACAATATCTCTAAATGTTGGCCTTTTTTCAAAAGGCCAAAGAGGAGGAGTGTGATCAGGAGATATTTTATTTTGTATTCTCACAATCAGTTATCATTGATTAATCATTTACCATTGTTGAATCTGTTGACAGTATAATCTTTTAATTACATCTGTGTTACTTTGAGCAAATATTAATGCACACTGACTGTTTATATAAAGTTGTTGCACGTTAGAGCAGAGCAGTCACACCATACAGACCCACTAGTCCTGTTGGGCCCTGGCAGGCCTGCGTGGAGTTCTGCACGTACGCCGGCCTCTACTTACATGCACGCACTTATGTAACACACGCACGTTCACCTACACACTTAGTAATAATAGGAGGGTCATCTGAGGACAGTTTTTCTGATAAATACACTTTCACAAAATGCACAATGTAATACACACTTGTTTTTCTCTTAAGAGTAGCAGTTGATGTCTATATAAGGGAAAACTTTGGGATAGGCGGGGAATTGTTATCATTTGAGATCATTTCCAGTAAAGATCCAACTGTGATGTCATAAAGGCAATATAAGGAGACTGATGCTTCAGTTGACGAGAGGATTCGATTGCAAATTGTCTTTTCCCACACTAAGTGCACAAAGTGTGTAATAAAGATCACTATTTTTGACACCTACTTCGACTTGGGCTTGCTTTCTTCTCTTCCCTAACTCGAACGAACCTTAACAGTTTCATTAGAGGTTTTTGATTAGAACATTTATTTAGTAGAAGACATACACATAGTCTCAGTGAGCCTCTGTCCTGGTGAAAGGTCAGAAGTGCAACAGGTGAATTGAGAAAGAGCATTTGAGGACGAGACACAGACAGTAAGTAGGTGAAGAGGTGAAATAGAGGCTGAGTGAGGTCAACACACACACTTTTAGTTAGAGAAGAGGTTAGACATGTCTGGTGCTAACTGTGAAAGTGTCTCGGTGAAAGAGGAACCGTTTCTTGGTGTCTCGGCAAGAAAGAGGAACAAGACAAGAACTGAAAGGTAGACAGGAAGGGCCAGCCATGAAAATAGAAGATGATGTTCTGTGGTAAAGGTCATTGTGGTGTTGATTTGACGTATGTATAAAATGTATCTGTGACGCATGAAGGGGCGTCAGTAAACAAACCCTGATGTTATAAAATAATTGTTTGTGCTTTAGTAAGTCGAAGATCAATTGCTGTTTCTAGTGATCTTCCCACGTGTGAATTAAAAATCTTCGTTTGACTTCACCCGGCCGGACCAGTGTGGTTATTCTTCGATCACCTCTTGTACCCTTCCTCAATTTTTGAACCTTAACACCAACTGTAAAAATACATGGATACAGTTGTTCGCACTAAACCCAAACATTCACCATCTTCACTTATGTGGCTATCCCACTGGCGCCAGTTGAAGGCCTGCAAAGGTCGAAGCTGACTAGAACAAAACAATTCTTCATGATAACAGGATTGTTGTCAGAACTCTTTGTCCCTCCTTCAAGGCCACCTGGGTCCACTGGAGACTGTTGACCTTTGCTTAACCGGGCGCAGTGACACTTTCTCTCAGCTGAACACGGGATACACACACGCACGCACATGCACGAAACATGTACACTGATATGCCTTCACCCTCGCTCCGCCGAATTTCTTTGCCACCGGGATGACAGTGGTCGACTTGAAGCATGCTCGGATAATGTCTGTGAAGACATCAGCAAGCTGATAAGCACAGTCTCTCAGCACGTGACCTGGGATAATGGTGGTCCAGCAGCTTTCCGTGGGTTGACCTTGGTAAGGTTCTCCTCACGTCGGCTGCAGGCAGAGAGATGGTCTGGTCGGCGGTGAGGGACGTGGCTTTCTTCCCTCGCATGTTGTTCAGTGCATCAAACCATGCGTAGAACTTCTTCAGCTCCTCAGGGAGTGTAGTGTCTCGATGACAACTGCTTGGTCCTTGGCTTGTACTGTGTGACAGCCTGAATGCCCTGGTCACTGTGTGAGTCTTTTGTATTTTGGAAGTGGCTTTGGAGCTTTTGTGCATGTGCACGCTTTGCATGTTGGATGGCGCAAGAGAGGTGAACTCTGGCTGTTCAGATTCAGTGAACTTGCCCAGGTCCAGGAGGCCATTTTGGTTGGCTGCTTCTTTAAATGTGTTCCAGTCTGTGCAGTCGAAGGAGTCCTGAAGCACTGAGATCGTATTGTTGTCACTGAGTAGAGTAGTGAATTTCACGCATTGTCCTTCTTTTCCGTTAGATTGCTGGGCCTGCTGAACCTTGTTTACAAACTTGTGAACCTCTTCTAAAATAATTTTCCATTATTTTAGAAGAGAGAGAAGGGCGGGGGAGTTGTGGGGGGGGGGGGGGGGGGGGGATTTAATCCAGCGTAAAGATCTCCTAAGCTTTTCTTTTTTTTTTTTTCCCCTCAGCTTTTCTATAGAAAGCTTAATCTAATCTGTGGTATTTAATATTCTGAGATACCTGCAAATTGTTTCTTCAGAAATTCACCCTGGACACCTCCAGAATTTATATCAATTATTCATCAGTTCATGTCACATCTGCATGAACTAAACAGGAATTTAGTGAAGGACACAGGAAATGTTTCCAGCTCTTCTTCCTCTATCAGACATTCTCTCCATACCTGAGCCTGTCCAATCTCCAGCCTGGATCCTTCTGTCCAGCCGACAGCAGCTTCATTCCTAAGTTCCCTGGATGATTGTAGCTCAGGTCCAGCTCTCTCAGATGGGAGGGGTTGGAGCTCAGAGCTGAGGCCAGAGAAGCACAGCCTTCATTTGTTATCAGGCAGCCTGAAACACTGTAGACACACGAAACAATAATCCATATGTGAACAACGATTTTCTGTTTTCCAGATAAAATAATATTCATTTCCATTGAATTTCTTTGTCTTATTTAATTAATCACCAGTTACTAAAGTGCTGTGGCACCTGCCAGAAAAGGCACAAACAGAGAAAGACAAACCCATGTAAACACCATGCATGCACTCCCATGCAGTTCTGTCACTCTTTAAGAGACTCGGCAACAGATTAGGAAAAAAAAAACTAAAACATTTCTAATTTTTCTGAACCATCTAAATGCATAGAGTCTAAATTCCAGTGACATTGAAACACATACACTGTGCACTGCTTTGACTTTACACATGGATAAATAAGGTTTTCTGAAAAGAAATGAATAAAATGAACTTTTCCGGTGGGCGTTATTAAATAGTAAGATATGACTTGTAATATATCACAATTCTATTCAATTAAAAACTGAACAAACTGCTCTGGACCAGGTGTAAGTTCAGCATCAGTAACCATAGTGATCATGGTGAATAACAAAAAGACTTTAGTTACTTAAGAGAAAACTCTTTAAACATCGATTTAGTGTGTAATAATCAACGAAAAATTTCTGATTTTAAATTGTCATCAGTGGAAGTGTTCCAATCCTGACCTAAGAGTTTCTATTTTGCAGTGAGAACTCTTCATTCTAACAGGCAGAAGTTTCACTCCCGAATCTTTCAGGTAAGAGTTACTCAGGTCCAGCTTTCTAACTTCTCACCTCAGAGTTTCCAGTGTACAGTGTGGACTCTTCAGTTCTGCAGACAGAAGCTTGACTCCAGAATCCTCAAGGTCATTGTTACTTAAGTCCAGGTCTCTGAGACTAGAGGACTGGGAGCTCAAAAAAGAGGACAGAACTTCACAGCTTCTCTCTGAGAGGTTGCAGGAGCTCAGCCTGAAAATTGAACATCAACAAGAAAAGGACAACGTTTTTAAAATCATTTTGCAGTTAGAAGTTAATTAATTATTAACTAATTATTGCTACATTTAGCATAATTAATATTTTTAAGGAATCCTTATTGTTAGATGTTAAACAGGGTAGAAATACAGCAGTTTACTTGAACTTAGAAATCAGGGAAAATTCTAAGAAAAGACAATAAACAAATACAGTTAAACTTCATTACATAATCTTTGGTAATTGTTTAATTTTTTCAATTCCTCCATTTTGTTTGTCCATCGATCATCCATGAATCCATTTTCTGCTGCATATCTGGATGGTACTCCAAGTGATTCCCAAGCCATGTGAGACATATAACCTATTCTGGGGCATCCGTCTGGCAGCATATGTTTGGTCAAAACCCAGAGCTTGTGACCATAAAATGGTAGACTGACCAGTAAACCAACAGTCTCACTTTTATGCTCAGCTCAGTAAATTCATTTCAAGAATAATAAAAATTAAATTAAATTAAAATGAAAAAACTCCCCTCAGATTTTCCAGTGTAAAACACTTTCTAGTCCTCCTGCTGATGATTTTTGACAACCGTTAGCATAGCTGTCAAAAAAAAGAAAAAAAAATCTCACCTCAGAGTTTCCAGTGTACAACATGGACTCTCCAGTTCTGCAAACAGAAGCTTGACTCCTGAGTCCTTCAGGTCATTGTTACTCAGGTCCAGCTCTCTCAGACTAGAGGACTGGGAGCTGAGAACTGAGGACAGAGCTTCACAGCTTCTCTCTGAGAGTTTACAGCCACTCAGTCTGAAAAACAATTTGTAATCAAATGAAATGAAGGTTGGTGTCTTGGAGGTCTGTAGATTTTTTTGTGGTTCCCCTATACTTTGTGACAGCTTGAATTCCCTGCCACATGCCCTGTGTGTGGTTGTTCAGGTAATAGCCTTCAAGTTTTTCTGAGTGGGCTTTCTTTGCTGCTCTGATGGACCTCTGCAGTTTGTAGAGGGCTCTCTAACGGTGTGTTCACACCGAACGCGATAGAGGCGGCCAGAGCGTCAGGTTTACATGTAAAGTCAATGGAAAGAGCGCGATGACATGCGATTGCGGGTCCCGCGAAAATTCGGAAGCAGATTTGCGTCGCAAAAACGCGTGAAACACGTGAAACGCGAGGCAGTGTACTGCGTCTGGCTTGACTTGCGAAGAAAACCACGCGCGTCAGTTTTTGTGTTTCATTTTGTGCATACGCGCAATATCACGTAAGTAAGTAAGTAAAATTTTATTTATATAGCACATTTCTAGATAAGAGATCACAAAGTGCTTTACAAGGTATAGGCACAGATTAAAAAGACAAAGTACAGTCAAAAGTTAACAAAATGCAATTTTAAAAAGATGTGTTTTTAGCTGTTTTTTAAAAGTAATCAGTGAATCAGCAGATCTTAAGTTCTGAGGAAGAGAATTCCACAGTCTGGCGGCCACAGTAGCAAAAGCTCGATCACCCCTAGTTTTCAGTCTCGTATACTTAATAACAAGTAGGCCCTGACCACAAGACCTCAGAGACCTACTAGGGGCATAGGGCTTTAAGAGTTCAATGATGTATGATGGTGCTTGTTCTTGAAGAGCCTTAAATGTGAGAACCAGAATCTTAAAGTGGACTCTGAATTCGATAGGGAGCCAGTGTAACTGTATAAGCAGCGGTGTTATATGTGAGTATTTCGATGTTTTCATCAGAAGCCTTGATGCAGCATTTTGGACAGTCTGCAGACGCTCCAGGGAACTTTTGTTTAGACATGTAAACAGTGAATTGCAATAGTCCAGTCGTGATGAAATAAAAGCATGAATAACAATCTCCAGTTCAGTATGAGATATTATGGGGCTCAATTTAGAAATATTTCTTAAATGATAAAAGCAAGACCGAACCAGAGATTTGACGTGAGTATCCAATGTAAGAGCAGGATTGAAGGTTATCCCGAGGTTCCTGATAGATGGTTTCACAAACGTTGAAAGGGGACCAAGAGCATTCATTATGCTGGGTACATGTCTGTCTGGAGCACATAACAGGACTTCAGTTTTATTTTCATTTCGTTGGAGGAAATTGTCGGCCATCCAACCTTTGATGGTTTCCAAACACACATTTAAAATCCGCAGTTTAAAAGCATCTTCAGGTTTAAAAGATATATATAGTTGGATATCGTCTGCGTAGTAGTGGTAACAAATATCCTCAAAAGGGCTCAAAATATGCTGGAGAGGAAGTAAATAAATTAAAAACAATAATGGCCCCAGCACAGAGCCTTGTGGCACACCGAAGGACAGGGACGTAGAAGATGACCTGTACTTAGAAACTGCCACAGAAGAATATCGTTCACAGAGATACGAGGAGAACCACTCTAAGGCAGACCCAGATACACCGACCCAGTATTTCAGCCTATCAAGCAAAATATAATGGTCAACGGTGTCAAAGGCCGACGTGAGATCCAAAATTAAAAGAACAGAACACTTACCCGCATCGTTTTGCATCAGAATGTCATTAGAAACTCTAAGAAGGGCTGTTTCAGTAGAATGAGCTTTACGAAAGCCAGACTGAAATTTATCAAAGATATTATATTCGTCTAAAACTGCTGTAAGCTGCTTAGCCACAATCTTCTCTAAAATCTTAGCAATTAACGGTATTTTTGAGATCGGTCTGTAGTTGCTAGTGAGAGATGGGTCCAGCGTAGGCTTTTTTAACAGGGGGTATATAACAGCAGTTTTAAAATAGGCAGGAACTTTTCCAGATCCCAAAGAGGTGTTAATTATAGTGAGCATACAGGGACCAATAGAGTAAAAGACATTTTTGAATAACGATGCGGGTAAAATGTCCAGTGAACAAGAGGATACTTTTGTTGCACTAACTATTTTTCCCAGTTCGGCTAGTGAAACAGGTAAAAATCTTTCTAAAACAACAGGCTGAACTGGCGTAGGAACTGACAGTGCAGATGCTGATGGGGACAATTTTTTCCTTATATTGCTAATTTTTTCTAAAAAGAAAGCAAGAAATGTTTCACAGTCTTCAGCAGAAGAAATAATGGCAGCAGGTGGAGCAGGAGTAATGATATCAATAATAGTATCAAATAAGACCTTAGGATTACCTCTGCTCTTTGCAACCAACTGAGAAAAGTAAGCAGCCCTTGCATCTCTAATAGCATTGTTAAAAGAGGCTAAAAGATCCTTTAAATAAAGGAGATGAACATTCAAATGAGTTTTCCTCCATAACCGCTCAGCTTTACGACAATTACGTTTTATAGAGCGGATGTTGTCATTTAGCCGGACAGATTTCATCTAAGATCGAAAGACAATGATGATTAAATAGATCTGTTGAGAAATCAACACCGTTTTGTGGGGATAGTGTTAAATTAAAAGCATCTGAGAACTTCTGCGCTGTGGAGGAATTTATAATGCGCGACATAACTGTCCGGTGAACAGGAGACATAGGCTCATGAAAAGACATGTTAAAAAGGATACAATAATGGTCAGAGATAAAAATGTCCTTAGAACAAATACAATCAATATTCAAACCCAAGGTAAAGACAAGGTCCAGTGTGTGACCTTTGTTATGTGTGGGGCCGGACACATGCTGGATAAAATGAAAAGAATCCATATGTTTAAGGATATGTTTAATAACCACGTTCTGTTTTACCAGGAATGTATTAGTCAAACCAAATCTGCTTATTACTCTGCTATTGTCTACTCAAGTGAGAACTCTACCAAGACCCTTTTCTCACTATTCAACTCTTTTAACAGGCCACCTGATTCTCTCCCTGCTCATCTCTATTCATCTAACTTCTGTGATGCTCTAATGCTATTCTTTATTGATAAAATTCATAAAATACACTTAGACCTGGACCCTAATGCTCAATGTAGCTTCTCTGTCCTAACTTCTCCCCCTTCTCACTTCCTCTCTGTTTTTCAACTTCCATCCTTAGTTGATATTGCTGATCTCATCCATAAATCAAAGCCTTCTACCTGCCAGCTCGATCCTATCCCCACTGTCCTCGTCAAAGCCTGCTTACTCCCTCTCCTTCCCCTCATATCTGCTATTATTCACTCTTCACTCACCACTGGAACTGTTCCTGCTTCCTTCAAAGTTGCTGCTATTACCCCAATTCTGAAAAAAACTGGTCTAGATCCCAACAACTTTAATAATTTTCATCCTATCTCCAATCTACCATTTCTCTCAAAAATCCTTGAAAAAATAGTTGCTTCACAAGTCCATCTTCACCTAACTGATAATAACCTTTATGAACAGTTCCAGTCTGGCTTTCGTCCTCTACATAGCACTGAAACTGCTCTTATAAAAATAACAAACGACCTTCTTATAGCAGCTGATTCTGGTCTCCTCTCCATCCTTATCCTTCTTGATCTGAGTGCAGCTTTTGACACCATCTCTCATCCCATTCTCCTTAGCAGATTAGCTTCTATTGGTCTCTCTCACACTCCACTAGCCTGGTTTAAATCATACCTATCTGACCACACTCAGTTCATTCAATTAAAATCCTTCACTTCTCAGCTTTCTCCTTTATCCACTGGGGTGCCCCAGGGATCTGTCCTCGGGCCCCTTCTTTTCATCATCTACCTTCTTCCACTCGGACATATTTTTCGTAAATATAATATTCAGTTCCACTGCTACGCCGATGACACCCAGCTCTATCTCTCTACCAAACCTGACTCTACTCTTCCTCCACCCTCCCTCATCCTCTGTCTAGCTGAACTTAATTCTTGGTTCTCCTCCAACTTTCTTAAACTCAACAGCAATAAATCGGAACTTCTTCTGGTTGGCACTAAACGACTGCTATCCAGAATTAACAATTTCTCTCTCACCATCAATAACTCGCTGGTCCCTATCTCTCCCTCTGTGAAAAGCTTGGGTGTCATTCTCGATAGCACATTATCCTTTAACTCGCATATCAATAATATTACACGTGCAGCATATTTCCAACTCCGTAACATTAATCGCCTCCGCCCCTTCCTCACACCTCACGCCACTGCCATTCTCATCCATAATCTTGTTATCTCTAGAATTGACTACTGCAACTCATTATTATTTGGCCTCACACAAAAATCTATCAACAAGCTCCAACGTGTCCAGAACTCTGCTGCCCGTATTATTACTAGGACTTCTTCTACCCACCACATCTCCCCAATCCTGAAGCAACTTCACTGGCTCCCGGTCAAATTTCGCATCCATTTTAAAATAATTCTGTATACATTCAAGGCTATTCTTTCTCTCTCTCCACCGTACCTCTCTGACTTATTACAGATGAAGCTCCCATCCCGCTGCCTCAGATCTTCATCTTCTCTTTCTCTCTCTGTTCCCTCTGCTCGTCTGATCACAATGGGAGGGAGGGCCTTTAGCTGCTCTGCCCCTCGACTTTGGAATTCCCTACCCCCGGACCTCAGAAATATTAGTTCATTCTCTCTTTTTAAGTCCACCCTCAAAACTCATCTGTTTAAAATTGCCTATTCTTAAATTTCTGTATGTTTTAACTTTTATCTTCTATTTTTACCATTGTGTATATTTCCAGTTTTTATCTGTTGTACAGTGTCCTTGGGTGCTTTGAAAGGCGCTATTTAAATAAAATGTATTATTATTATTATTATTATTATAAAACCCCTGGCAAAGAGGTCGGACTCATCATCAACATGTATATTAAAATCCCCCACTAAAAGAAATTTGGACAACCTTATAGTAGAGGACAGGAAGTCGCTAAACTCCGCTAAAAACAAGCTGTTAGGGCCAGGTGGACGATACACCACAGCACAGTAAAAAGGATCCTTACTTCCGATTTTAATGAGCTGCAATTCAAAAGAAAGAAATTGTCCAACTTTCACTGAACGGCAGTTGAAACGGTCCTGAAATGCCACCGCGAGACCTCCTCCACGACCAGATCCCCGAGGCTGGCTGATGACAGAAAAGCCATTTGGGCACATTTCAATGAGAGACGAATAGTCCAAGCCCCGCTGCCAGGTCTCGGTCAGAAGCAGGAAGTCCAGATTATTAGAAGCAATAAAATCGTTAAGCACAAACGATTTATTAGTCAAAGATCAGGCATTAAAGAGCGCCATAGTCAGCGGGGTGAGAGCATCATTATTGGGAGAAGCTCGAGTTAAAGGACGTAAATACTCGAGGTTAGAGCCTTCACGTTCGTATATGCCACTCACCGAGGGGATGAAAAGCCAGTCAGCAGGAGAGTTTGGATGAACCCTTCTAAGGTAGCACGGTCTCGGAGAGCCAGGCCCTGCATATCCAAGCAGGGCCGTGGAGAACAAATTCCTCTCTATGGAGCTGTTTTGAGCGTAGGTAACAAAACACGCACAACATCGCTTTCCAATCAGCCCCCGCCGCCAGAAAAGCCTAAGCTTCACCTGGATACCTGATCTCCTTCCTCTTCTTCTCTGTGAACTACGGGGAATGCTGAGAATGCTGGCCGAGGATCCAGCCACTGGCGGTAGATGGAAAGAGCCAAAGGAGTGCGGGGGAAAGTGCGGAGAATAGAAAGTGCCAAAGGAGGAGGAAGATGGAACATCTTGGGCCATCATTGAAGATCGGATTGATAACAGCGTCAAACGATCATAAACCAAGGCAGCCAGAACATCATTGATACAAATAAAAAACAGCAGAGTAGAGAAAAAAAAACATGACAATAGAGCGTGACAAACTGCACCCGGCAGCGGCGAAGCCAAACACAGGTGCCATCATACCGCTCGAGTTGGAAAATCTGAACTCCAGCGTCAAATCGCGCCGTGACAACCAATCAGGAGCCTGGTGACTTGGCTCTGACCTAGGTCAAAGGGGCAGATCCAGCCAAAGCCCTTCATTCTTCATTCAGTATGGAGGAAAAGCTCATCACTGCCGTGGCTAATCACCCAGAGCTGTATGATGCCAGCTGCTACTTCTACCGAGACAGGAAGAAAAAGGACCTAGCTTGGAGGCACATAAGTGAGGAGATCGGGCAACCGGGTATGTTCATTCATTCTTCTTTTTAATTTTCAGACTGACCCGATGAAACCGCGCAAAAGCTAGCAAGCCCACCTACTGTCCTGCTATTTTCCCACTGATGTACAAATACCGTTCTGGTTTTATGCATGTTGTCATATAAGAATATATTATTTATCAATAAACAGCACACAGTGGTCCCGCTCATCTGTCACTGCCTCGCCTTTTCACTGATTTATTTTTTATTGCACCGTACAGCTTTCAACAATGTGCATTACATTCTGCAGCCTGATTGACAAATCTCCTCCGTGTCGTGTCTCCTGCACTTGCCAAATTTATCATGTTTGGTTTTGATAACCATCACGTCCAATAGAAAAAACAGCACAAAAACACCCATAACTATGAGCCTCATTCGGAAGTAGACACCAGCACCGTGAGGGAAAAAGGCGCACGAAAGTGGCAGGCAGATGAAGACAAAACGCGGCATAATAATACTTTTACGTTTTGCAATCTACAAAGGTTTGCACTTTGAGAATCAACTTGTGAGAACTGTGACCAATGTTCATGTGTGTGGGGAAAACAGTGTATAAAGTGCGTGACCAGGGGCTAGTTATTCTGAGAACCCCTGCTGCAATAAAAGAGGGACCACTGTATATACTTTCTCTATGATTATCGTATTCAACCTGTTAACATTTAATATTGTCTTGATAGAACCAACTGATTCTGCAGCAGAGCATCCCCTGTTGCTTCTCCTGGCTCCCCAGTCCCTGAGCTCCTGCTGCTGCACCAACAGGTATGTAATTGTAGCATCAGATGTACAGCAAGCACTGATAGCTTTATACTTGGTGGGATTCCCTTGTGATCACCTTTACTAAATATCTACAACCAATCTGATTATGTCCTGTTTTTTTCTTTTTCTCTTTTTTTTTCAATGTTGAAATGAAAATCTAGTAGCACCCTTCTAATTTCTTTGTGTTTTGTGCTGTTTTAAAGGCCCACAGGGGAGGACGGCTCCGAGGCAGATGAGGGACGGGTCCCAGGACGGTCCATCAGCGGTGGAGCTGGCCATCCTGGAGTCCCTGAAGAGGCCACACCAGTCTCCAATGGAGCATTTCCTCTTCAGCCTTGTTCCTGCTCTGGAGAGCAGCTGGGTTTTTTTATTCCTGTCTCTCTGTAAATACTAATATTTTATATATTTATGTTTAATGTTTTTCTGTTTGAGAATTTTAATATTATTTCAAATAAATTTTTATAATGACTGTCTCAGTTCTACTACACAGCAAATGTTGGCACATGACTTGACACATGTAGAATTTATTTCATATTATACTAATGACAAAATATACTAATACAGTGGGATGCAAAGGTTTGGGCAACCTTGTTAATAGACATTATTTTCCTGTATAAATCGTTGGTTGTTACAATAAAAAATGTCAGTTAAATATATCATACAGGAGACACACAGTGATATTTGAGAAGTGAAAAGAAGTTTACTGGATTTGTGTGTGCAAAATCAAGCAGGTGCATAAATTTGGGCACCACAAAAAAGAAATGAAATAAATATTTAGTGTATATCAATGTGTGTGTCTCCTATATGATATATAGGGTGCCTTTGTCTGGACGTGCTTCCCATCCAGAGCTGCACAGCACAGAGGAAAGTTCCAGCGCTCCTGGAATCCCTCTGTGATGGACCGCCAGTCTCCAGGTGAAGGCACAGCCATGAAGTCGTCCACTAGACAGTCCCAGATGGCTGTCGCTGCCTGGGGGGTGATCTGGCTCACCGTGGACACACCGACTCTGTAACTGAACGCTTGGTCGTGAAGGAGTCCCCAGTGACAAGGAACCTGGACAAAATTGTTCAAAATCAGTATTATGTGTACTGCAGTTACAAAATACATTATTCAAATTCCAAAATACTTTTGTGATGTCAGATTTAAATCACAAAATATAAATCTTACATAAAACATTTTGTAATTATAAGGATAATTACATAATATATATTAGGGAGTGAGTATCACAACAAAGATTACCAACAGTGGCCCTCATACCACAGTTTGATATCAGCAAACGCAGAGAGCATACATTGATATGACACCACAGCCATGCTATCATTGCAAACACTGATAGCGTAGCATAAATTGAATTAAATCAGGACTTGATGAGACTTTTTGAGTATCACTAGAAATATTATACACAGTCGTTTCCATACCACAGTTTGCTATCAGTAAACACCGACGTCATTCACTCATAGCATACCACATCCATGTTAGCAGTGTATAAACTGATAGTTTAGCATATATTAGCACAGGTATCAATAAAGGACTACTGTATTAAAAACTTTTACTAACCTCAGGCAGATGGACAGGCGCTGTGCAGGTGGGATTGAGCGCCTGTAGTTGGTGTCTAGGCGGGCGATGCTTGGACTGACACGGGACAGCAGCTCCTCAAACTGGGCAAGTGAAAGACGGTGGTATCGCTGAGAGCGGCCGTCATCCAGGCGCAGCTCCTGGAGCAAATGGTGAAACTCACCAAACTGCTCACGCCTCTTGAGGACCTGATGGACCCAGGTACGGCGAGGACGTCTTTTACGCCGCTGCTCTGCTCTCCACAGTAAATAGAGAAGGGAGACTCTCTCTTCAAGCTCTAGCTCGACAGCTGCCATCTAGCAAAGATACCTTCTGGCACAACTTCCTCCCACATTCCTCCCACATTTCCAGTTCACGCACGTCAAAATATGCAATTTTGAGGCACGATTGATTTTTCTTGGACACGCGTCGAGGTGCAAATGTGCACGCGTCAAATTAGGGGCGTTGGGGCCATTTTCGCTTGCATCTATCGCGTTCGGTGTGAACACACCGTTATACTCCACCTGATCTCCTGCCTCGAAGGCTTTCCTCCACTCCCTGATTTTCTGGGAGCACCATCTTAGCCATTTGTTGACATCCACTATTATTTATTTAATATTAAAACACCTATAAATTTAATATAATATAATTTGTATCTCCCTCATTTAGTTTATCCTTCTTCAAAAAGACCACTTTTTTTTTCACTGGCCGGTTTCTGGAAGCATTCTGCTCCACCTATTCTGCCTTGTGACGTAAATTTCTGAAAACAAACTGCAAACCTGCTATTAACATAATCTCAAAGCAGTGACTGGAAATGTAATCTCAAAAAAAAAAAAAAAATAACAGCAGGACATTAGTGTGTTGTAAATATTACACTCATAATATCTTTGGTGTGGAAACATTTCAAGCAGTAACCATATAAAAACGGAGCTACTATAAAAAGTATAAAAAGATTTTTTTTTTTTTTTTTAATGGTAGTTACCAGTGCTTTGTACAACTGGGTATTCTGACAACTTCTAGCCCAGGTGTACAAAAAAAGAAAAAGAACAGGAAGAAAAAAATATCTCACCTCAGATTTTCCAGTGCACAATGTGAATTCTGCACTTCTGCAAACAGAAGCTTCACTGCTGAATCTTTTATATCATTGTTACTCAGGTCCAGTGTTCTCATTTTAGAAGACTGGGGGCTGAAAACTGAGGACAGAGCTTCACAGCTTCTCTCTGAGAGGTTACAGCCACTCAGTCTGAAAAACAATTTGTACTTGAATTACTTTATATGTTGAACCAAAACAACAACATTAATATGTTAATGTGCAATATAATTAATTGAACATAAATAAATAAATAAATTACAATTACCATCTTTAAAAAGAGAATTAAAATGTTGAATATGCTTGGTAATTTTTTTTTACCTGTATATTTAAATGGAGACCTTTAAGCAACTGGTAGATTTAGTGATACTACCTCTCTAAGTGCTGGCACAGGTATAACGTACTGTTGGTCACATTCCCAATTATGTCAGTGATTAAATACATTTCAAATTAATTCAAATTAATACTAATTTATCACATTCTGGATCTTGTTTGTAGTTCCTCGCTTAATTATTTACTTGAAATAAGCCTGTTACGGCCTGTGGCCATAAGAAGTCTGTGTGAGCTGCTTTGTTTCTGTGTCTCTTTACTGTGCTTAAGACACTCTGCAGGTCCTTCCCCTAATGAAGAGTAGTGAGCTGCTGATTAGACTGTGGAACACGTGACTGCGTTCAAAAAGCAGCTCTGACAGCGAAGAAAGAGAAGAAGTTTTGACAGCAGACGCAGACCTGGCCCTGGTTTCCAACTTTTTGCGTGACTTTGTATCTTTGTAAGCATGCTATGTGAGAGCCGCCACTGGTGTATAAACTCAGTGCTTATGCATGCATAGGCTGAAGCTGAAGAGTTGAGTTCCTGTTTCTCTTTAATCTTTATACTTTATTATTCTAGTTGCTTCCGTACACTTTTTGGCACTTAACTATCCATCCATCCATCCATTTTCATCCGCTTTATCCGAGGCCGGGTCGCGGGGGCAGCAGCCTAAGCAAAGAGGCCCAGACCTCCCTCTCCCCAGCCACCTCCTCCAGCTTATCCGGGGGAATACCAAGGCGTTCCCAGGCCAGCCGAGAGATATAATCTCTCCAGCGTGTCCTGGGTCTTCCCCGGGGCCTCCTCCCGGTGGGACATGCCTCGAACACCTCACCCAGGAGGCGCCCAGGGGGCATCCTTGTCAGATGCCCGAACCACCTCAGCTGACTCCTTTCGATGTGGAGCAGCAGCGGCTCTACTCTGAGCCCCTCCCGGATGGCCGAACTTCTCACCCTATCTCTAAGGGAGAGGCCAGCCACCCTTCGGAGGAAGCTCATTTCTGCCGCTTGTATCCGCGATCTCGTTCTTTCGGTCACTACCCACAGCTCGTGGCCATAGGTGAGGGTAGGGACGTAGATCGACCGGTAAATTGAGAGCTTCGCTTTTACACTCAGCTCCCTCTTCACCACGACGGACCGGTGCAGCGTCCGCATTACTGCAGCTGCAGCCCCAATCCGTCTGTCGATCTCCGGCTCCCTTCTCCCATCACTCGCGAACAAGACCCCGAGATACTTGAACTCCTCCACTTGGGGCAGGAACTCATCCCCGACCCGGAGTGGGCACTCCACCCTTTTCCGGCTGAGAACCATGGCCTCAGATTTGGAGGTGCTGATCCTCATTCCCGCTGCTTCACACTCGGCTGCGAACCGCTCCAGTGCGAGCTGGAGGCCCTCACCCGATGAAGCCAACAGAACCACATCATCCGCAAAAATCAGAGATGAGATTCTGAGGCCACCAAAGCGAAACCCCTCCGCCCCTTGGCTGCGCCTAGAAATCCTGTCCATAAATCCTGTCCGACTTATTGCCGGCAATGCGAACCAAGCTCTTGCAACGGTTGTATAGGGATCGAATGGCCCGTAGCAATGGGCCAGACACCCCATACTCCCGCAGCACCTCCCACAGGACACCCCGATGGACACGGTCGAATGCCTTCTCCAAGTCCACAAAACACATGGCACTTAACTACTTCCACAATTTTCAGCCGATTTTCACCGTTCAAAATTTAAACTATTCTGCTATTTTTGCTCTTTCCGGCTATATCTTTTGGTATTTTTAACTATTATACTTTTTGAGATATTGAATTTTTTTTGCAATATTTTTGCCCATTGAAATGAATGGAACACATTATCAATGTGGTCACTTATTTCTGCTCGCCGGGCTGAGCTGTGTTTTAGCTCAGTGAGATGAGCATCCGTTCTCAGACTGGGAGGTCCGGGTTCAAATCCCGCTTATGGCAACATTTCTTTCAGTTAACAGTTAAACTTTTTTAACTCTTTTCAACACAAATTTCAGCTTTTTCACCCCTTTTCAGCAGAATTTTGAGTTTTTTCAGCTGTTTTCAGCAAAAAACCTCTTTTCAGCAGAATTCTGCTGATTGAACTCTTTTCAGCAGAAATTCTGCTGATTCAACTGTTTTCAGCAAAATTTTCAGTTTTTTCAGCTGTTTTCAGCAAAAAAACTCTTTTCAGCAGAATTCTGCTGATTGAACTCTTTTCAGCAGAAATTCTGCTGATTCAACTGTTTTCAGCAAAATTTTCAGTTTTTTCAGCTGTTTTCAGCAAAAAAACTCTTTTCAGCGGAATTCTGCTGATTCAACTGTTTTCAGCAAAATTTTCAGTTTTTTCAGCTGTTTTCAGCAAAAATCTCTTTTCAGCAGAAATTCTGCTGATTGAACTCTTTTCAGCAGAAATTCTGCTGATTGAACTCTTTTCAGCAGAAATTATGCTGATTGAACTCTTTTCAGCAGAATTTTCAGAATTTTCACCTCTTTTTTGCCCAAATTCTGCTTATTCACCTCTTCTGAAAAAATTTCAGCCTTTCCACCGCTTATCAGCACAATTCTCAGCAGCTTCTGCTCATTTCAGCACAATTGTCAATCTCTCCACCCCTTCTTTGTGAGCATGAGTTTGGCTCAGTGAGCTAAATAGCTGCCCTTAGACCAGGTTCAAATCCTGCTCAGGGCAGCATTTTTTTTCAACTTTCAATTTTTTCAGCTTTTTTCAACAGACAGCTTCAGCTTTAAAGCATCCACACTGCATTTTCGCAGGAAATGCAAATTTTTCTAGTTTTGGATTGGGTTCACCCTGGAACTATGCTTCCTGACATTAAATAAAATCACCTTGTTTTTTTTTACTCATAACTGGTTTCGGCTGTTTGGTTTGGGAACCAGGGTGGGTAATTGCTTATCTGTCCTCCAACCTCATGTGCGTCTTTAAAAGCGTAGACTAGGGGTGTAACAAGCCATCTTTAACTCCCCAGAAGGACCACTTTATTTAATTGATCATTTTCAGGAAGCATGCTGCTCCACCTCAAAAGCCTTCTGATGTGAAGTTGTATAAAGAAATTGTAAATCTGCTTTAAAAACCATTTCTAACTTTTGACTGGAAATGTAATTTCAACAAAGATGACAAAAGGACATCCCTGTGTGATAAATATTACATTCATAATATGGTTGGTGTTGATCAATCTTTTAGACGAGGACCATTTACAACACACTCCCTATTAAAAGCCTCTAGCCTCTAAATTCTCTAGATCCAGCAATCTTAGCTAATTATAGGCCAATCTCCAACCTTCCTTTCACATCAAAAATCCTTGAAAGAGTAGTTGTCAAACAGCTAACTGATTATCTGCAGAGGAATGGCTTATTTGAAGAGTTTCAGTCAGGTTTCAAAGCTCATCACAGCACAGAAAAAGCTTTAGTGAAGCTCCAAAAGTTGATTCTGTTCATCTGGACGTAGCGTTTTGTGGGAGAAACGTTTCGTCACTCATCCAAGTGACTTCTTCAGGCTCAGCTGCAGGTTTCCCCAATCTTATAAACAGTACATTTGCACAATGACTGAAACCAGCCCACTGAAGGAACAATGGGCTGGGAGGTCAGTTCCTTAATCACAATTATACAAATTCTCATGACCATTGATCAATCAATCAATCAATCAATCAATCAATCAATCAATCAATCAATCAATCAATCAATCAATCAATCAAAGCTTTATTTGTCACAACCAGGTTGCCCTGCAGTGAAATGGGACCCCCCCCCCCCCCCGACCTTACACACATAACACAGACATCACATGGGGTTACAAGTCGGAGATCGGTAGCGTTGCAGAAAAGAACACTGAAATGTACACATACGATTGTTGGGTTTTTCTCTGTATCTATGAAGCGCCTTGAGGCGACTTTTGTTGTGATTTGGCGCTATATAAATAAAATTGAATTGAATTGAATTACACAACAACGGGAGGGTACAAGAGGAAAAAAAGAGACCTCCACTCATGCTGTGCTTCCATGGTAGGACAGCACAAGAACAGGAAACAAAAAACTCCTCTGCACAAAAAAAGCACATGAATTTCCACAGCACAACATTGTGAAGACACGACAAGCCACAGGGTTGGTTAGGGGATGAGGAGTAATCCCAGGCAACACAGCAGCCATCCTGCAACGGCGCCGTCTCCAGCGCGGGCCCAGACCCGCCTCGTGTTCCCGGGGGGCAACAAGCATCGAAGGCATTGGAAAGGGAGGGGGGATGAGTGAGTGCTTATCAGTGTAAGTGTATGTGTGTGCGTGTCCATAGTTTAGCTGAGACAGTGTCCTTCGCCCTATCAAGGTAAGTAAACAGTCCTCCAGCCAATCCAGGTGGCCTTGCATGGGATGGGAAGAATAGTCATCACACAGTCGTTATCAGGGAGTGATTGTTCGGCTCCAGCCTTGGGCCTGCAGCTGGCGCCGTGGTGGTGTCCGCATTACAATGTTGATTTTATTGATATTTCTTTCATGCGAGCAGCCAGGAGAATGTCAAGCTGCTCTTTAACACTCTGACGCTGGTCTCTCAATCTCCCATTGGAGAGTCGCGAGCCTCCCCATGATGGTATCAAACTTCTGTTCCGTGGTGTTGTCATTCTTTTGATCTTGAGACCTCACAACTACAGTGATCCATTCCGCGATGTGATCCAACTTTCGTTCAAGGGTCTCATTTTTAGCAGGCCTCTCTCTGATGTATCCCCCCATACACTCAATGGTGTTGTTTTGAGCCTTCACAGCAGCTGTAAGCGTCTCCAATGTGTTAACCATGCTGCGTTTGTTGTGAGAGGACTTGTCCCATCGTTTCAATCCCAGCGGGCAGCTTTGGGGGGGTTTGAACAGCCGGTTCCACTCTCTTATTTCTCCGATAAGCCAGGGCCAAACCAGCTCCGATCAGCACGAACCCTGTTATCATGGTTCCGAATAGGTAGATATCTTCAGCGTCCCGCCAGGCACATGACCCTCCAGTTCTGCCACCCGTCCATCGTGTATCCGGCAGGGAAAGTCCCTCCAGGGCACTCGGGCTCTCCCGAGCCCAGACTTCTCATTGAGAAAAGGGTGTCAATAGCATTCAGAGACCAGTTGATCAAATCCATAATTCTCTTTTAGGTTTTAGAGAACGACAGTAAAAGACTGTTCCAGGGAAAGTAATGCACACGAGACAAGACAAGGACACAGAGGCTAAGCAGGGAAGATAAGGGTAAGGAGGAGAGGAGAAAAAGTGCGACCGCCTACGCTGAGAGCCAAACGACCACTGACTAAAACCCACTGATCAAAGACCACTGATCAATGTCCATGAGTACCATTCACAGAGAGTTGGGGAATGGCTGCAATCACAGCATTGTAAGATGGTGAAAGATGTACCCTTAGGTCCCCTCCTCGATTCAGAGATGGTCTTTCCCTTTTCACGTAAATGGCCTCCTTGACTCCGCCCTCAAACCAGCGTTCCTCCCTGTCCAGGATGTGTACATCCTCATCCTTCAAAGACTGTCCGCTGGCCTGTAGGTGCAAATAGACTGCAGAGTCCTGGCCTGACGAGGTAGCTCTTCTGTGTTGTGCCATCCGCTTCGCCAGAGGTTGTTTGCCTTCCCCGATGTATAAATCCTGGCAATCCTCCTGGCACTTAACTCGATTCAGACCATCACTGAATCGAGGACGAGGCCTAAGGGTATATCTTTCACCATCTTACAAGCCTGGTTCTGCCGGAGGTTTCTTCCTGTTAAAAGGGAGTTTTTCCTTCCCACTGTCTCCAAAGTGCTTGGGAGGGGGTCATATGATTGTTGGGCTTTTCTCTCTATCTATGAAGCGCCTTGAGGCGACTTTTGTTGTGATTTGGCGCTATATATATAAAACTGAATTGAATTATAAAAATATGTTGTTTATGGCAACTTCCCAGTAAAACATGCTTTGTACTCCTACGGGATTCTGACAACCTTTTTCTCCAAAAGAAAAAAAAATTCTCACCTCAGAGTTTCCAGTGTACACTGTGGACTCTTCAGTTCTGCAGACAGAAGCTTGACTCCTGAATCCTCCAGGTCATTGTTACTCAAGTCCAGCTCTCTGAGAACTGAGGACAGAGCCTCACAGCTTCTCTCTGAGAGGTTACAGCCACTCAGTCTGAAAAACAATTTGTAATCAAATGAAATGAAGGTTGGTGTCTCGGAGGTAAATAAAATTTGAGAACGAAAATAAATATGTTAATGTGCAATTTTTTTTTTTAAATAAATATATAACCATTACCACCTTTGATTTTTTTTTTAATGGTAGAAATGCGGAATTTTCTTGGTAAAATAAATATACATCTACACCACATTCCAAATTATTATGCAAATGTGTTTAACTGTCATAAAGATTAAATAAGTTGTTTTTCAATTAAACCCATGGATGGAGTTGTGTCTCAGGGCTCTTTGGATGACTGAAATCAATCTTGGAGACCTATGATCATTAGTTTGCCAGGTGAGCCCAATTAAAGGAAAAACTACTAAAGAAGGATGTTCCACATTATTAAGCAGATCACTATTTTGAAGAAATATAAAAAGGAAAAATGATCTCTCTGCTGCTGAAAAGTGTGAAATAGTTGAATGTCTTGGACACGTAATGAAAACCTTAGAAGCGTGATCACCATAATGTTAAGAGATTTGTGGCTGAGTCAGAGCACACATGGGTTCGTGCAGATAAAGGTATAATGATGAAGGTTTCTGCCAGACAAATACATCAGATTAAGAGAGCAGCTGCTAAAAGGCCATTACAAAGCAACAAACACATATTTGAAGCTGCTGGTGCCTCTGGAGCCCTGCGAACATCGAGGTGTAGGATCCTCCAGAGACTTGCAGTTGTGCATAAACCTTCTATTTGGCCACCCCTAACCAATGCTCACAAGCAGAAACGGCTGCAGTGGGCCCAGAACTACATGAAGACTAGTTTTCAAACAGTCCTGTTCACTGATGAGTTCAGTGCAACCCTGGATGCTCCAGATGGATGCAGTGATGGATGGTTGGTGGATGGCCACCATGTCCCAACAAGGCTGCGACGTCAGCAAGGAGGTGGTGGAGTCATGTTTTGAGCCGGAATCACGGGGAGAGAACTGGTCAGCTCCTTTAGGCTCCCTGAAGGTGTGAAAATGACCTTTGCAAAGCATGCGGAGTTTCTGACTGACCACTTTCTTCCATGGTAAAAAAAAGAACTGTGCCTTCTGCAACACAGCCATCTTCATGCAAGACAATGCACCATCTCATGCTACAAGGAACAACTCTGCATCATTGGCTGCTATCGGCATAAAAGGAGAGAAACTCATGGTGTGGCCCCCATTCTTCCCTGACTTCAATCCTATTGAGAACCTTTGGAGCATCCTCAAGCAACAACATATGAGGGTGGGAGGCAGTTCACATCGATACAGCAGCTCTGGGAGGCTATTATGACATCCTGCAAAGAAATTCAAGTAGAAACTTTCCAAAAATTTACAATTCCATGGATGCAAGAATTGTAAAACTGCTATCAAATAAGGGGTCCTATGTTAATATGAAACTTGACTTGTTAAGATGTTTTTGATTGAAATAGCTTTTTGATTTCAGTAAAATTGATCTACTAATGCTGCAAATTCAATAAATGACCATTTTCAATTCTCTACAATCTATAAAATCTTTTGAAACTCTGTGTGTGTAATAATTTGGAACACTGCATTTTAAGTTTTTTATTTTCTTTGGGAGTTTTGTTCAGGAACATTTGAATTATACTCTATTGGTTGATGACTCGAAAATTATGCCGACTGTCATTTGAATCAACTTTTTAGGAAAATAATAGAAAAATATGATTTGCATAATAATTTGGAATGCGGTGTATATCTGACTGGAACAGTGAGGACTTGGTGGATTTAGTGATACTACCTCTGTACGTGCTGGCACACACATAAAGTAGCCTACTCTTGGTCACTTTCCTAACTTTTTGTCTGTCACTAATTACAGTTCAAATTAGGGCTGGGTTTTGATTATTGATTTTCCGATTTAAAATCCATTCTAGCCGATTTAAAATCCATTCTTGAATAACGTGATATCGATTTATTAGTATAAATGTATTTTGCCTGAAATTCCAGAATCTTAGGTTAAACCTCACAAAATTTCGACAACCACCAAAAAGCTAAAATAGTAAATGAGAGCAGGTACGTATTCTATACAAAGACGTAAACACAAAGAGCGGACCCGGTGCTTTCTCACCTGATGGCACGTACACGTTCTGATGCGTCGGCAGGTACGCGCATTGTATTTACATATTTTTTTGTGCTAGACTATGAAGCTGTAGGTTTCATCTTTCACCAACCCAAATTGACTGAACCAGCATCAGAAAAATATCCAAACTAAGCTTCACATAAACATCGTCATGAATTCCCTCTTACCTACTGTTTTGCCTCCACTATGATAAAATCACACTTCATGCACATTTCTCTCTCTCTCAATGTACTTAAAGAACAGTTTCCCATTCGCTTGCGTATTACCTACCAGTCTACCATTGTAGAGCGCTGTCTACCGCTGGGTTTTTAAAAAAAAAAAATTCTTAAATGACCATCAACAAGAAAGCTGCGTTTTAACAGTGGTCTGTTAAACAGCCCTGTCGGTTTTCCATTTAACCTCCTAGGACCTGCCGTCCACATATGTGGACATCACATTTTGGGTTATTTAGACCAAAATACTCAATTTTGCTCTACATGGGCCTGATATCCACTTACGAGGACATTATACTGCTACTGTTATATCAAAATTTTAAATGAGTATCCTCATTTGTGGCTCTCATTTTTCTTAAAAAAAAAAACAAGGTAAAAAAAATAAATTTGGTAATTCTTTGTTTTTACATTCATCGGGCCCCAATATGCCCAAATATCAAAAGAAATTAAAAATCCATGTCGTGGAAGAGTTCGGGTCTTAGGAGGTTAAAGTTTGTAATAAAACCTGTTATTTTACTCAGTTTGCGTTTAAAGTTAACTCGAGCCCGGTACACGACAGAAGACTAGATAGGTATAGTTTTGTTTTTAGCATTTTAGGCTGGGAGTTGCACATAGTAAATCAGTGGCAGCAAACTTGGTAGGAGGTTTGAGATCATTTGTTAATTATGGTCTTGTAGCTGAGGCAGGAAAGTCGTTTTTAAGTTGGCATAGTGTGTACACCGTGTGTGCATCTAATATGTCAGTGTTGATGGATGCTAATGAAATCCTCATGAGGTGAGTGTTTTGTGCTGTGATCTTTAGTGTTGTGGGGAATATGGCAACTTTTGTTGGATCATTTGTGAGTGTTGTTGGACAGGTTATGGCAATAACACTGTGGGGTGCTGAGTCACCCTTGATGTGATCATCGTGCGGCCATAGCTCTCCAATTTGTGGTTGGTCACTAGTATGCTTGCTTTACTGAACCTTGTGGATTAAAGTAACTTGTTATGGTATGAGGCCACTTGTATGTGACCGTTTGTGTGGTGGAGACCACAGATCACTTGTGTGATTATTCGTGGCTGCTCTCATTTTGTGTTGTAGCAGGTTGAATAATCATTTTGAGTTTATGACTGTTGTACTTCTTTGTGTTGGTCACATGTTACTTTTTGTGTGTTCAGTGTGGCAACTTCAAATCATCATGCAGGTGCATCCCTGTTTAAAATGCTAACTAAAATGTGAGTATTTAGTTTTGTGTTAGGAGAGCTGGTAATAAAGTTCTCAAGTTTGCTTAAGCTTAAGAGGAACCCTTTTGAGGGAGGTGTTACGTCCCTCTGCAGCCCCTAATCTCCTCAATGTTTTCAGCTGGTGCTAATTGGCCACACCTAGTCAGGTGTGGATAAAAGTATACCTGAGGCAAGCTTCCCAGAGAGTTCACTTGTCTTTGCCTTGGTGGCACTAGCCATTTTAACCAACCTGGTATTCCATTTTAAGAAAAAACCCTGTTCTTACTAACACTCTGGTATTCATCTCTTTTTTTTTGTTATATTGTGGCTTTTGAGCCGGGTCGTAACAGGTACACTTTAACACCGGAAGGGAAGGGATGTGGTGATCTTTTTTTGCTTGCAAGCGGAGAGTGTTTGCTAGCACTGTCCATAGTAAACTCTGTTTTTACCCTTTCTTCCCGCTGTAAATAATGGAGTGTTCACAACGAACGCGATATACGCAACCAAAAAGCGCCAGCCGCTCCTAGCTGGTCGCGTGTACATTCGCACCTCAACGCGCGTCCAACATGAAGTGGTCGCACTTCAAAATAAGCAATTTTCACATGCGTGAAGTGGAAATGTGGGAGGAAGTAGTGCCAGACGGTATGTTTGCAAGATGGCAGCTGTCGGCCTAGTTTTTGAAGAGGGAATCTCCTTTCTCTATTTACTGTGGAGAGCAGAGCAGCGGCGTAAGGGACATCCTCACCATACCTGGGTCCATCAGGTCCCAGTGAGTTTCACCATTTGCTCCAGGAGCTGCGTCTGGATGACGGCCGCTCTCAGCGATATCACCGTCTTTCGCTTGCCCAGTTTGAGGAGCTGCTGTCCCGTGTCAGTCCAAGCATCGCCCGCCTAGACACCAACTACAGGCGCTCAATCCCACCTGCACAGCGCCTGTCCATCTGCCTTCGGTTAGTAAAAGTTTTTAATACAGTAGTCCTTTATTGATACCTGTGCTAATATATGCTAAACTATCAGTTTATACACTGCTAACATGGATGTGGTATGCTATGAGTGAATGACGTCGGTGTTTACTGATAGCAAACTGTGGTATGGAAACGACTGTGTATAATATTTCTAGTGATACTCAAAAAGTCTCATCAAGTCCTGATTTAATTCAATTTATGCTACGCTATCAGTGTTTGCAATGATAGCATGGCTGTGGTGTCATATCAATGTATGCTCTCTGCGTTTGCTGATATCAAACTGTGGTATGAGGGCCACTGTTGGTAATCTTTGTAGTGATACTCAGAAGGTCTCTTATAAAGTGCTTATTTTGTTTTATTTAGACCTGGTTTAATTCTGGCCACTGCAAGGCCTGGGTCGTGTAGCACCCAACAACTCCTCCAGAGAGGCTGTCCTGGTGAGGGAGAAGGTCATGGCCCACTTCTCGGCGGAAGGAGCAGTGTCTTGGCAGCCGAAAGAATAGCCTATTTGAATCTCAGTTAATTCCCCATAACGGCTCCTTTAAGAGCCATCCACAAACCTCTAAAGAGCGTTCCTGTGTTTTTTAAATTTTCTTAATAAATGGAGCTTACCTCCTAAATAAACTAACCTCTCTTTATTCTCTTAAGTAATTGGTCTTCACCATGTTCGTATATAGTAGTATATTTTTCCATTAGTATAATATGAAATTAATTCTACATGTGTCAAGTTGTGTGCCAATATTTGCTGTGTAGTAGAACTGAGACATTGGTCATTACAAAAATGTATTTGAAATAATATTAAATAATATTAAAATTCTCAAACAGAAAAACATTAAACATAAATATATAAAATATAACTATTTACAGAGAGACAGGAATAAAAATTATCCAGCTTAAAGTGGAAGAGAAGGAGCTTTGGCTGGACCTGCCCCTCTGAACTAGGTCAGAGCATCACGTCACCAGGCTCCTGAGTTGTTGTCGCGGCGCGACTTGACGCTGGAGTTCAGATTTTTCCAACTCGAGCGGTAGACGCAATACGAGTGAATGCCCAAAATGCACCACACAAACTGCAGTGCGTATTTTTGTTCGTTCTTCAAAAGCATCAGTCCCGCTTTCCCGACGCAAATCTGCTTCTGAAGTATCGCACTCCTCCATTGACTTTACATGTAAACCTGACGCTCTGGTCACGTCTATCGCATTCAGTGTGTGTGCACTGTAACAGTATGTTTTATTCAGGAAAAAAACATTGTATTTTACATCATAACTCTGAAAACTCGACAGATTGTAATGGAGACTATGGGTCCCTGCATCTTGTTGCTGTGTCATCTGAAATGGGTCATGTAATTTGGACGCTCTGGTGTGTCCCTCGACCACCAGAGGGTTAAATGGGAGATTTACAGTGTAAGGAAACAGTACACTCTGAACAGTGTCTGGGAGGCTGTGGTTGCTGCTGGACAAAAAGATCAAGAAACTGACAGACTCCATGAATGGAACGCTTGTGACAGCTGTTGAAAAGAGGGTGGCTATATTGGTCAGTGAATTTTTTTGTTTTTTTTTTTAATTTTGACATGTCAGAAATGTTTATAGGTACATTTTGAGTTGTTTTATTATTCTCACTTTAACATTCACAAATAAACTAGTGAGTTTGGAAAATGTTCGTTTTTTCAATTAGTTGTGTAATAACTCTGCACACTAATAGTTGCCTAATAATTCTTTACATAAATATATATATTCTCTTAAAGCCAAAACCTCACTGTAGTGGCGGCACTCCGTCTCTATTTCACTCTTCCGTACCACCTTTGGGAGTCAGTCCGGCAACATGCATTTGAAACGCGAGCAAGTCCAGGTACTTTTCTTGCAAAAAAGATGTTTATTGAAACTTTGAATTTACATGGCAAGACTCGGTCAAAAAACTATGTTGCTTCCAGCTTATCCGACTCCCCAACTACGTAATTACAGTGTGCCGGAAGCCCAAAATACTAAAAAGCTCATTCGAATGTCGCACTTCTATATTCTATACCTTTAACAAAACAGTATTTTGAAATTAACTAGAAATTATATTCTTAACAACAAACATGTATATTTCTCCTCTAATAATTTTCCCAGTACCAAGAAAATTAACCTTTAATTGGCTCTTACACTCACTTTTACATTCTTAAACATTCATTAACATTTTGGATTGACTGAGAGCACTGTCCTTGATCAATTATGAAATTAATCCTCAAAAGTACAATTTGCCTAATAATTGTGCACACAGTGTAGAAATTATTGATGATACCCAGCCCTAGTTCAAATGATTCCTTATTTATCACATTCTGGGCCTTGTTTGCAGGCCTTAACTTCCTTATTTCCATAATTTTCAATGTAAAACAAGCCATTTTATTTCCCCTCTCTTTCAGCTCACCCTTCCCCAGAAAGACCACTGTTTTTTCATTAGCTAGTTTTTGGAAGCATGCTGCTCCACCTCTGTTTTCTCATGTAGAAACCTGCTGTAAACAAAATTTCTACCTGATGACTGGAAATGACTGACTTATAATCTCAACAAAAATGACAGCAGGACGTCCCTGTGTGGTAAATATAACATACATAATATGGCTGGTGTGGAGGATTCTTTCAAAAAGCAACCATTTAAAATACACTTCCTATTAAAAGGTGTTGTTTATGGCCACTTCCCAGTAAAACATGCTTTGTACTCCTGTCCTGAGGATTTTGACAACCTTTAGCCAAGCTCTCCAAAAGAAAAAACATATCTCACCTCAGAGTTTCCAGTGTACAGTGCGGACTCTTCAGTTCTGCAGACAGAAGCTTGACTCCTGAATCCTCCAGGTCATTGTTACTCAAGTCCAGCTCTCTGAGACTAGAGGACTGGGAGCTGAGAACTGAGGACAGAGCTTCACAGCTTCTCTCTGAGAGGTTACAGCCACTCAGTCTGAAAAACAATTTGTAATCAAATGAAATCACGTCATGTTAAACAACAAGCAACAAGTAATTTAATATTAATAAAAATAAATAAATAAATGCATTACAATTTACATCTGGAAAAAGAACAACAAAACACGTGGAATTGGCACGCTTGCTTACACACTTCTATGTCTAAATGAATCCCAATGATGAGCTTAATGGTACTACCTCCGTACCTGCTGGCACAGGCATAAAGTACAGTTTGTAACTTTCCTAATTCCAATGTCACTCATTAAATACATTTCAAATTCATCCTTATTAATCACATTTGGACAATAATTGTAGTTCCTCACTTAATTATTTATCTCAAATCAGCCATTTTACCCCTTCCCAAGAAGTAGCATTTTATTTTAATTGGCTAGTTTCAGAAAAGCATGCCTCTCCACCTTCTCTGCCTTCTGATGTAAGTTAGTGAAAACAAACTGTAAACCTGCTATTAACACAATTTCTAACTGATGACTGGAAATGTAATCTCAACAAAGACAACAGGATGACACAAATGGTTGTTTAAGGCAGCTTCTTTGTACTGCTTTGCTGTTTTGTTTTGTTTTTTTTGTATTGGGCATTTGTTAAATATTTTTGTGGCTTGAGATGCTGAACACAGTTTTCCAAACAGTGTGGTGTGGGCAACTACTTTTCATAAAGAACCAATATTCCTCTATGCTAATGTGAAAGACTCCTTGACAGTTATTGAAAAATGTGAATTGCAACAATTTGCAAACAATTTACATAGACGCAGACTTGACACAGAGAGAGAGACTGAAAGATGCAAAATCAAACCAGCACAACTCAAGAATTGGAAAAAAAATCATAATTTAGAAAAACAGCAAAGCATAAGAAACAGAAAATGTTGGGTCAAAATGACCCAGATCTGTGACAGGGGCAACCAGAATGGTTCAGACTGGTTCACTGATAAATGTTACATGGGTAAATTTTCAGAAACACTGACACAGTCTCCTGCCATAAAACATAAGTATCACATACTTGATAACAAATAGTGTTGTTCATTTCATTTAAAAGTTTTAAAGCCCTATTAGACAGTTTTGGATTTTAATTTGTCCATGCCTAGTTTTTTGGTAAGTGGAATGAACATTTTGAAAATGACAATTATGATCACATATTTACTTACAGAGCTTTGTTGGAGGCTTTGACCACTGGCAGCAGCCTCAGAAGAGCCTCCTCTGAAGCAGAGTATTTCTTCAGGTCAAACACATCCAGAACTTCTTCTGATGACAGTAAGATGAAGACCAGAGCTGACCACTGAGCAGGAGACAGTTTATCTGTGGAGAGACGTCCTGATCTCAGGGACTGTTGGATCTCCTCCACTAGAGAACAATCATTCAGTTCATTCAGACAGTGGAACAGATTGATGCTTTTCTCTGCAGACAGATTCTCACTGAGCTTCTTCTTGATGTACTTGACTGTTTCCTGATTGGTCTGTGAGCTACTTCCTGTCTGTGTCAGCAGACCTCGTAGGAGAGTCTGATTGGTCTGCAGTGAAAGACCCAGGAGGAAGCGGAGGAACAAGTCCAGGTGTCCATTTGGACTCTGTAAGGCCTTGTCCACAGCACTCTGGTGGAGAGATTGTGGTGAATTTGTTTTGCTGAATAATTTATACCACCAGGAGGTTGGTTGATATTCTTTCAGCAGATTGAGTCCAGAGTTGATGAAGGTCAGATGGACATGAAGAGCAGCCAGAAACTCCTGAACACTCAGATGGATGAAGCAGAACACTTTGTCCTGGTACAGTCCTCTCTCCTCTTTAAAGATCTGTGTGAACACTCCTGAGTACACTGAGGCTGCTCTGATATCGATGCCACACTCTGTCAGGTCTGATTCATAGAAGATCAGGTTTCCTTTCTGCAGCTGATCAAAAGCCAGTTTTCCCAGAGACTCCATCATCTTCCTGCTCTCTGGACTCCAGTGTGGATCTGTCTCAGCTCCTCCATCATACTTGACCTTCTTCACTTTGGCCTGAACCACCAGGAAGTGGATGTACATCTCAGTCAGGGTCTTGGGCAGCTGTCCTCCCTCTCTGGTTTCCAGCACATCCTCCAGAACTGTAGCAGTGATCCAGCAGAAGACTGGGATGTGACACATGATGTGGAGGCTTCGTGATGTCTTGATGTGGGAGATGATCCTGCTGGCCTGCTCCTCATCTCTGAATCTCTTCCTGAAGTACTCCTCCTTCTGTGGGTCAGTGAACCCTCTGACCTCTGTCACCATGTCAACACAGTCAGGAGGGATCTGATTGGCTGCTGCAGGTCGTGTGGTTATCCAGAGGTGAGCAGAGGGAAGCAGTTTCCCCCTGATGAGGTTTATCAGCAGCACATCCACTGAGGTGGACTTTCTAGGGTCAGTTAGGATTGTAGTTTTGTGGAAGTCCAGAGGAAGTCGACACTCATCCAGACCATCAAGTATGAACACAACCTGGAAGTCTTCAAAGCTGCAGATTCCTGCTTCTTTGGTTTCAGTAAAGAAGTGATGAACAAGTCCCACCAAGCTGAACTTTTCCTCTTTCAGCACATTCAGCTCTCTGAAAGTGAATGGAAATATGAACTGGATGTCCTGGTTGGCTTTGTCTTCAGCCCAGTCCAGGCTGTATTTCTGTGTTAAGACTGTTTTCCCAATGCCAGCCACTCCCTTTGTCAGCACTGTTCTGATTGGTTCATCTCTTCCAGGTGAGGCTTTAAAGATGTCTTCTTGTCTGATGGTTGTTTCTGGTCTGTCTGGTTTCCTGGATGCTGTTTCAATCTGTCTGACCTCATGTTCATCATTGACCTCTGCAGTCCCTCCCTCTGTGATGTAGAGCTCTGTGTAGATCTGATTAAGGAGGGTTGGGTTTCCTGCTTTAGCGATGCCCTCAAACACACACTGGAACTTCCTCTTCAAGACAGTCTTGATATCACGTTGTAAAGCTCCAATAAGGCATTCTAAGGGAAGAAAAAAAGAGAAAGATCTTTAATATTTGGTTAATTATGGTTAATATCTTAAGGCATTAGTAAATTTTCCAATTGTTATCAGCAGCTTAAATCTTTAGAGAAATCCTCTTACTGCTCTGCAGACGGTCAGCCAGCTCATCCTGCTTCATTCTCCTCATGAAGTCCACTGTGATCTTCACAAATGCCTCTCTGCAACTCATCTGCTCATCATCCTCTCTCTGACTCTCTAAGCATTCTAGGTAATCTGGACTTAGAACCTTCTGTAACTTCTTCAGCTCATTCTTCACAAAAGTGATGATGTTTTCCTTCAGTGTCTGGAACAGAATATTTTATGAATGACCGAATCAGACTGAAATCATGTTAGAGTCATTTTGTTGTCATTGTTGTGCTTAGGATTGTAGACCTTGTTAAACTGCATGATTAAATATATTCTTCTGTTTCTCTTGTATGTGTCTCTCCCTGTATGTGGAATGTTGGGGGAGGCTATTTAGCTATAGTTTTCAACTGCAGGCACATTCCATGTAAAGCTTCTAGTTTTATTCTCTGCTAAAGGATGTTCACTTCCTGCCTTGTATGACCCCCAGCAGAACCAGGCTCAGGGAGGGGCGGGGCCATCTACTGTGATTGGTTAGGGTAAGAAAAGGAAAACAGGATAAAGACATGCTGTGGAAGAGAGACTGAGATTAATAATAGGTATGATTCAATGCAGAGAGAACTGTTAACACATAGTTAGTGAAAAAGGTGACTGGAAAGGAAAAACTCAATGCATCATGGGAATCCCCTGGCAGCCTACGTCTATTGCAGCACAACTAAGGGAGGATTCAGGGTCACCTGGTGCTGCCCTAAACATATGCTTTAGCAAAAAGGAAAGTTTTAAGCCTAATCTTAAAAGTAGAGATAGTGTCTGTCTCCCGAATCCAAACTGGAAGCTGGTTCCACAGAAGAGGGGCCTGAAAACTGAAGGCTCTCCCTCCTATTCTACTTTTAAATACTCTAGGAACAACAACTAAGCCTGCAGTGCGAGAGCGAAGTGCTCTAATGGGGTGATATGGTACTACAATGTCATTAAGATAAGATGGGGACTGATTATTTAAGACCTTGTATGTGAGGAGCAGGATTTTGAATTTAATTCTGGATTTAACAGGAAGCCAATGAAGGGAAGCCAAAACAGGAGAAATATGCTCTCTCTTTCTAGTTCCTGTCAGTACTCTTGCTGCAGCATTTTGGATTTTTAGTAGTTTTTAGGGCTTCCTGATAATAATGAATTACAGTAGTCCAGCCTGGAAGTAATAAATGCATGAACTAGTTTTTCAGCGTCACTCTGAGAAAGGATATTTCTAATTTTAGAGATGTTGCACAAATGGAAGAAAGCAGTCTTACATATTTGTTTAATTTGTGCATTGAAGGACATGTCTTGGTCAAAAATGACTCCAAAGTTCCTCACAGTTTTACTGGAGGCCTCGGTAATGTCATCCAGAGTAAGAATCTGGTTGGATACCATATTTCTAAGACTTTCGGAGCCTAGTAAAATAACCTCAGTTTTATCTGAATTAAGGAGCAGAAAGTTAGAGGCCATCCAGGTCTTTAAGACATTCCTGCAGTTTAACTAATTGGTGTGTGTTATCTGGCTTCGTGGACAGATACAGTTGGGTGTCATCTGCATAACAGTGAAAATGTATGCCATGTCTTCTGATGATACTGCCTAAGGGAAACATGTATAAGGTAAAGAGAATTGGTCCTAGCACTGAACCCTGTGGAACTCCATAATTAACCTCAGTGTGTGAAGAGGACTCTCCATTTACATGCACAAACTGGAGTCTATTAGATAGATATGATACACCCACTGCAGCGCAGTACCTGTAATACCTACAGCATGTTCTAATCGCTCTAATAGGATATTATGGTCGACAGTATCGAACGCTGCACTGAGGTCTAGCAGGACAAGCACAGAGATGAGTCCACTGTCAGAGGCCATAAGAAGATCATTTGTAACCTTCACTAAAGCTGTTTCTGTGCTGTGATGAGCTCTGAAACCTGACTGAAACTCTTCAAATTAGCCATTCCTCTGCAGATGATCTGTTAGCTGTTTGACAACTACTCTTTCAAGGATGTTTGATATAAAGGAAGGTTGGAGATTGGCCTATAATTAGCTAAGACTGCTGGGTCTAGAGATGGCTTTTTGAGTAAAGGTTTAACTACAGCTAGCTTGAAGGCCTGTGGTACATAGCTGATTATTAGAGGTTGATCATATGTAAGATTGACGCATTAACTAGAAAAATTTGCATTGCCTGCGAAAATGCTGTGTGGATGCTGTAAAGGTGAAGCTGTCTGCTGAAACTAGCTGAAGCTGCAAAAATTGCAAAAACTTTGCAAAAGCATAAGAACTTTGCAAAAACGTAATTACTTAGCAGAACTGCAATAACTTAGAGGAAACATAATATTTGGCAATAACATAGCAGAACTTAGCAGAAATATTATAACTTAGCAGAAACATGATAACTTCTCAGAAATACAAGAATTTAGGAGAGATACTATAAGATTGATTGATTGAATCTTTATTTTGAACATGTTGAAAAAGTACAACAAAATAGAATTAAAAGAGACAAATGTACGGTGGCCCCAAGAGACAAAGCACGTACAAACTCCAAAACACTTGCAAACTCCAAAACACTTGCAAACTCCAAAAACACTTGCAAAATCCAAAAAACTTGCAAACTCCAAAACAATGCAATTTCAAAACGCTTGCAAAATCCAAAACACTTGCAAAATCCAAAACACATGCAAATTCCAAAACACTTGCAAAATCCAAAACACTTGCAAACTCCAAAGCACAACGCAAGTGCTCCAGGATGCTAGGGGCAGTGTTGAGCTCGATTTGCAAAATAAATGGCAAGTTTGTCTGTATGGGACGGTCTAGTCTCTGTCGCGCTTCCCAGGTTGCCTAGCAACCATGATACTAACCGCTGGAAACGTGTCATACAACTTTGTTTGACAGAAATGAAGGAGAACATATTTTGTTCATTTGTTTGTTTGTTTCTACAAGAGCTTTGTGTGATTTGATAAGTATCTGAGGCTGAGACCACAGTACAGTAAAACATGATTTTTGGGGTTCATTTCTGTACTGAACAGTCATTTAAGATTAGCTAGTAAATAACAATTACCCAATGTTGTTCATGAGACTAAAGTCATATCACTTTGGTAATGTAAATATAATATGGCCAATATTATAGTTATTATATTAATCATTATTAGCTATTACAGCAGTGAACATGAACTCTGTGTCAGCCTCAGTACAGATTCAAGTTGCAGTTATTTATGTCTTATCACCTTAAATCTTCACTCAAAGACAAGTGTCTTTGACAGTGTATATATAGGTGTATCATATATAAGAGACAAATGTTGTTCCTTCAGTATGTTGGCATTACTAAATTTGGCTCATTGCTTACATATATTTATAAAAAGAAAATGTACAAGCTGTGATAACTGTTTCTGATAAAATGAAGAGTAGACTGATATACTGAATATTCCTTTATTGGGTGAGAAAATCAGACCATGTCATAACTGCTGTAAGTCATACAGAATAGATACCAGAGCCTTAAACAGGCTGACTTCTGCTAAATGGGTCAAACTGGGCAGAAAGTCTACAAACACATAACATCCTTATAAAATATGATGTAACACTATAGATCAACTTAGCTCAGAATATTTAAAGCATATAAAGAATTACAGCAATATGATGCAACAAACACAGCAGTACTACTAATCCAAAATACTCAAAGCTTCATAGAACTGAAACAAAAATTTATTTTTAGGTCCATTCTGCTGCTGATACATACTTTAGGTTTCTGAATGTTAAACTTGTTGCGGCCTTTCATAGTGTGTAACTTGAAGGCCCTGAGTACTTTCTCCCACACTGAAAACACTGGGAGGATAAAATTATTTGAACATTACCTAATAAGACTGATTCAGCACAGACAGTTATATTAAACTTTCCTAGCAGTCCTTCACAAACAGGGAACAGTCTGTCTATTCTCTCCATCTGTCAGCTGCTACTGGCTCTTCCTCCTCCTCTTCCTCACACACTGCTGAGTTTGTCCTGGTGGATCATCAGGGGTGCAAAGCCTCACAGATGATGTGCAGCAGTGGGTCCCTCAGTCTGTCCTCACTCTGGACACTTGCAGTCGTCACACATGGAAATCAAATGTGTGATAAGCTGCAGGATTCAAACACAAGTGTAACTTATAAACACATGTTCATACTTTTATTCCACAATCAGAGAGAAAGAAACAGAGAGAGAGTGCAGGACAGACAGACAGGTGACAGTCTCAGGTGTACACACTGCTACACAACAGCACCAGAGAAGCAGGATTTAGTGTTTGTGTTATTTTTGTAAACAAGAAGAGTTCCAGATGGTGCAGTGGACACATGTGTGACTGCTGTGATTAAAGCATCTTTCTTTCAGCTTAACGAGTGAACCGTCAGCTCGTTCAAACACACGTTAAAGTCCGTTTGGCTCGAAACCACCGAAGAGAGGCAGCAATATAACATAGCTAACATTAACGGTGCAGTGAATCCTGCTTGTGCCGTGATATTCAGGACTGCAAACCGAGCAGCATCACTGACTTTCAGCCTGTTGTGTTTGTGGATATACAGTGGGGCAAAAAAGTATTTAGTCAGCCACCGATTGTGCAAGTTCCCCCACTTAAAATGATGACAAAGGTCAGTAATTTGCACCAGAGGTACACGTCAACTGTGAGAGACAGAATGTGAAAAAAAAATCCATGAATTCACATGGTAGGATTTGTAAAGAATTTATCCGTAAATCAGGGTGGAAAATAAGTATTTGGTCAATAACAAAAATACAACTCAGTACTTTATAACATAACCTTTGTTGGCAATAACAGAGGTCAAACATTTACTATAGGTCTTTACCAGGTTTGCACACACAGTAGCTGGTATTTTGGCCCATTCCTCCATGCAGATCTTCTCGAGAGCAGTGATGTTTTGGGGCTGTCGCCGAGCAACACGGACTTTCAACTCCCGCCACAGATTTTCTATGGGGTTGAAGTCTGGAGACTGGCTAGGCCACTCCAGGACTTTCAAATGCTTCTTACGGAGCCACTCCTTTGTTGCCCGGGCGGTGTGTTTTGGATCATTGTCATGTTGGAAGACCCAGCCTCGTTTCATCTTCAAAGTTCTCACTGATGGAAGGAGGTTTTGGCTCAAAATCTCACGATACATGGCCCCATTCATTCTGTCCTTAACACGGATCAGTCGTCCTGTCCCCTTGGCAGAAAAACAGCCCCATAGCATGATGTTTCCACCCCCATGCTTCACAGTAGGTATGGTGTTCTTGGGATGCAACTCAGTATTCTTCGTCCTCCAAACACGACGAGTTGAGTTTATACCAAAAAGTTCTAGTTTGGTTTCATCTGACCACATGACATTCTCCCAATCCTCTGCTGTATCATCCATGTGCTCTCTGGCAAACTTCAGACGGGCCTGGACATGCACTGCCTTCAGCAGCGGAACACGTCTGGCACTGCGGGATTTGATTCCCTGCCGTTGTAGTGTGTTACTGATGGTGACCTTTGTTACTTTGGTCCCAGCTCTCTGCAGGTCATTCACCAGGTCCCCCCGTGTGGTTCTGGGATCTTTGCTCACCGTTCTCATGATCATTTTGACCCCACGGGATGAGATCTTGCGTGGAGCCCCAGATCGTGGGAGATTATCAGTGGTCTTGTATGTCTTCCATTTTCTGATGATTGCTCCCACAGTTGATTTTTTCACACCAAGCTGCTTGCCTATTGTAGATTCACTCTTCCCAGTCTGGTGCAGGTCTACAATACTTTTCCTGGTGTCCTTCGAAAGCTCTTTGGTCTTGGCCATGGCGCAGTTTGGAGTCTGACTGTTTGAGGCTGTGGACAGGTCGAAATACTTATTTTCCACCCTAATTTACGAATTAATTCTTTACAAATCCTACCATGTGAATTCGTGGATTTTTTTTTTCTCATTCTGTCTCTCACAGTTGAAGTGTACCTCTGGTGCAAATTACTGACCTCTGTCATCATTTTAAGTGGGGGAACTTGCACAATCGGTGGCTGACTAAATACTTTTTTGCCCCACTGTATGACTGACTTTGATTATCCATAAAATCATCACATTCTCTGTAAGATTAAAGTCAACTATTGAACGGCGTATATTTTGAAGTAAAGGCTTTAAAACCAAGTTAGTACAAACATCGCTAATGTCACATAACTTTCCCGACATGTGGCCAACAGTAATGTTTTAATGTTCTTCATTATAAAAACATTTGCGCATAAATAAGTGACATAATATTCAGTACTTACTTCTGAAAGTTTACTCTTCGGTGGCTCCGCTTCCGCCGTTTTTTTTCGGCAAAATTATCCACACCACCGCCGCGCTATGAAATCTGGGATATATTGGGCCCATCTTTAAATTCAGGGAAATTAAGGATGCATTTGAGGGCCGCATTTCGAGCAGCCTTTGAATTGGGACAGTCTTCGTCGTGTTGCTGTGTCGTAATCGGCCTTAAAATGCGGCCTTTAAGGCTGCAGACCCTGAATTGGGATACAGCCCAAATCTGGTCATGGGTACTTCCTGGCTTGTGTTTTGGAGTTTGCAAGTGTTTTGGAGTTTGTACGTGCTTTGTCTCTAGGGGCCACCGTACAAACGAACAAAGCAAAACAAAAGGAAAACGAGCAACCACAACTCCAATTAACTTTCATGTTCAAAAAGGAGCAGGAAGAACCATAAGCTTATTTAATCCCACCCCTTTTCCACTATCTAGTATCAATAGACTACAGAAATACCTCCTTGCAATTACATTATATGTTATGTGTATTTTTTTTTTTTATATATACATATATGTTTCTATCTATCCATACATACGTATATACACATACGCACATATACACATTTTCAATAACCCCATTAACACCTCAAGGATACACAACCTACAAATATATATATATATACACCCATACCAACATACCCGTGCACCCGCACACACATGAAAATATTAGACAAGAACACCCTATCAAATCTCTACCTTTTCCCTTTACCTTGTAAAAACCATATCCTTAAACCGCTTTTTAAACTGTGCCATGCTCGGACATGGCTATAACAGACATACTATATTTAGCCAGAAATACTTAAACATTACACAAATACTATTATTTAGGAATCATAGTACAACATAGCAGAAATACTGTGATTCAGCAGAAATACTGTGATTTACCAGAAATACTGGTATGTACCATGAATATTGTAATTTAGCAGAAAAACTATGTTTTAGCAAATATACGACGTTTTAGCAGAAATACTATAATTTAGCAGGAATACTATCATTTTGCAGAAATACTATATGATAGCAGATATGTGTGCCTGTATGTTTCTAGGTCAGCCAAACAGCCTGGAGCTGCTCAATTTGAATCCACCAATCAGAGAGGCTGCGTCTTTCCCCTCCTAAACTGCTGCGTCTGCTGAAGCCCTTTACACACACAGAGAGAGGCAGGCTTTTTGCAGTCGATTTCTACCATTGACGATTGCCCTCGAACAAATGGCCATAATTTCCTAACCACAGGGGCTAGAACGCCTATTCTTAGACCGTTTTGTTCAGAAGAGATCGGGGAATCTTGGGGGAATCAACAATTGGATGGCTGGGAAGCCGTCCAGGCCCCGATATGTAAATTTGAAGGTGCCAGCCCTCAAAGACGATTGGCTGGCTGGGAAATACTATGGTTTAGCAGAAATTGTATGATTTGGAAGAAATACTATGATCTGTTACACACACACACAGGCACTAGTGATGTGCGATACCACTCACTTCCTTTCCAATCTAATACCAAGTAAAAATCAGGGTGGTATCGACGATACTGATCTAATACCGATACTTTATACAAAAGGAGAAATATTATATGATAGGAGAAATACTATGATTTAGCAGATGGGAAATCTTCAAGTGTTGACCATTTATAATTAAAATGTGAATTATTAAAGATATATGACTTGTAATGTACCATAGCTGAGTAGAGGCGAAGGAAAAACTGCCCTGACTTGCCCTCAAACAACGTTTTGTAAGTCTAAACCTATATGGAGCATCGATATCATTCTTTCACCGTAAGATAAAGCAGGCTTTGGTGAACAGTCATGGAAGTTTTCATTGTTCTCTGGTAATCCATCAAAAAGATATGATGAGAGAAAAAGTGCTTCATTTCCAGAGTTTGAAATCAGAAAAAATCTAAGCGTGGGACGAATTTCTTACCCTCAAACAAACGTAATTCATGGCCAAATGGTAATAGGTGATAAAATACTTCTTGAATTGTGAGCGTCAGGAGTGTCTGAAGGTATACTGGCACAAGACTCGTGTACTAACTTGGCTTCGTTAAGGACATATGACGATTCGAAAATGCGTCCCATTAGAGAATTCCATTGCTGATTTCAAGCAAAGTCTCCATTGACTTTCTATGGTGAGTTTTCAGACTTTGTGTTGCTCTTAGGAGATTTGCCAAATATTTGTAACTCCCACAAAATGATAGTGGCATTCTCTGAAAGCCAACAAAAATACCTATGTTTTGATGTATAATTTGTGGGGGTTGAGTAAAACTTGAGCGAGTAGGAAGAAGTTGTTCGGACATGAAGAAAAGATTCAGAAAGGTCCAATGGCCCACTCAAAGCCAACTGCATAGCAACCATAACAACGTATGTATTTTCTGAAAAATCACAATGATGCAACTGAAAACTTAAAGAGGGATAAGATTAAAATCGTAGAAAATATGAAAAAGCTGAATTACAAATAAATAGTCCAATAATTTGAGAACCTTTTGAAAATTTGACTGTTGTCTCTATGAGAAAGTATGAGGAAGTAGTGAAGTTTCAAAAACAAGCAAGTTTTAGCGGAATTGTGGAAGTTTCCCATTCATTTCAATGGGACAAAAAAAGGAAGAAAGATTAATATTTTAACAAGTATAATAGAAATAAGTACCAAAAGATATAACTGGAATGAGCAAAAAATAGCAGAATATTGTGAAATTTCAATGGTGAAAATCAGAAAAAAATTGTGGAAGTCCAAAAAACGTACGGAAGCAACTAGAATACTAAAGTTTAAAGAATAAAGAGAAACAGGAACTCAATAGTGTGCCTATGCCTTACAGCATCCACACAATTAATGGCAGGACTAAATGAATATCAATGGTACTGAGTAGCTGTAGCTAATATTACATCTGTGGGATGATTATTAGTAATTTTTTCTCTAATGTTTAAAATTTTATTTGTAAAGAACTTCAGGAAGACATTACTAGTTAACGTTAAAGGGATGGTTGGCTCAATAGAGCTCTGAGTTTTTGTCAGCCTGGCTAGAGTGCTGAAGAGTGCTGGGGTTGTTCTTATTTTCTTCAATCAGTGTCAAATACTAAGATGTTCTGGCTTTGCAGAGGGCTTTCTTATAAAGCAACAAACTATTTCTCCAGGCTAAATGATGATCCTCTAAATTTGTGACATGCCATTTCCTCTCCAGCTTACAAGATATCTGCTTTAGGCTACATGTTTGAGAATTATACCACGGAGTCAGGTACTTCTGATTTGAGACCTTAGTTTTCACAGGAGCTACAGTATCCAGAGTTGTACGTATTTCCATAGAATAACTGTTATTTATATTACTGCATTCAGTGAGTCTCATTCTCTTGTGCAGCTGAATTTTGTTGTGTACTTTTTGTTACTATGACAATAAACAGCAAAAGTAGTTGTTATACATGTACAGACCGTAAATATGCAGTCCAGGTGTGTTTGATTCTGCTGGGTAGACCGATCAATGGGAACATTTGAGCTCTCCTGGTCCACTCTGTGGAGGAATGATGAAGAATTGGTTCAAGCACAAACTCAGAAGCCTCACCTGTGAAGTGTTCACTAGTCCCGTGGATTTCCACTAAGAATAAACAGCTCAGTTTAGTGTTTTTCTTTGAGTTTCAGTGTTGTGCTGAGCATAAAACCTCAGAGAAAGTTTTTAAAGCCCTAAACTGCATCTCCAATAGAAAATGTATCCCTTACAATCGGGACCTCAGGCTCCTGATACCTTTGACATAAAGCTGAATTCCAATCAGAATCATCGCAAGTCCCGTTAAAAGAATTCTTCCAAAAGAAGAGCAAAAATATAGGATTTTTTTAGGATTAATAGCTGTGTAAATCAGCTGTAAGAGATACCATTAGTTTCTCCTTCAGCTCAACAACACTTCAGATGGAATACATGATTCTGGTGTTTAAACATCAACATCATCCTTTCGTACTTGACTATAGAGGCACTAACTAATTATGGTTCTGCTGTTTCCTGGTAGTAAGTCTTTTTTGAACATCTGAGTAAAAGTGAAATCTGTGCAACAAAGTTAGTGTTACCTCCTCTAACTTCCTCCAGCATACAGCATAACATGACTGATGGAAGAAAACATGAGCACGAAAACTTCCTGTTTGCTGAAGTAGATTTTCAGTTGTTTAGAAACCAGAAGCTTGTTTTTAAGAGACAGTTTAAATGAGACTTAGGTAATGACATGTTTGCAATTTATATCCAACAATCAGGGCTGGGCCATATTATACCGTTCACGGTAATACCGGTATAATGACGGGCAACGATAAGAAAATGAAATATCGCAATAGAAAATGGGTAAAACACGCATGCGCAGTGCCTTTGTTTTCATACACACATAGCAGAAAATGTATGGTGGCGACGCAGAATAAGAAGGGCGAAAGCGGATCGTTGAATGAAACAGATGAACCAGAAGTGGTTTGTAAAAATGCTGCAACTGGAACTGATTTAGCTTTCATCCATCAGATACACAACAAAGCACTATTTTTGGTAGAGCATGCCAGCGGGCCGTCGTTATTACCGTGTTTTTTTGGAAAATACGGCACACTTAAAATCAATCCTTTGATTTTTCTGAAAATCGACAGTGCCCCTTATAACCCCGTGTTCTATAAGTATGAAATCTAGTTGTGTTTACTGACCTTGAAACAATTTTATGTGCACGGCACTCAAAAATCTGTCAAATGTTTCAGTACGACTTTGCTAAGCTACGAACCCGCAACGCTTGATGGATTGTCGGAGTATTACAGGTATCGTAGGGAGGAACCTCGCGGAGTGATACGTACTGTGCTTCAACGTAATATTACCGTATTGTGTGTGTGGCAGGATGAATGTTATCCTTCGGTCCAACCCACTTTCAGCCTGGCACATTACGGGGCGCTGTTATAAATAGTGGCCATTTGAGTGTCCCTGGGTCGCTTGCCTGTGATCTCCTTTTTGGTCACCTGACTTCCCTTTGGTGTGGTAGAGATCATTTGCGGGTTACTCTTCTGAAGCCTCCATTGTGGCTGGTCGTAGCTATAGAAGCCTCCTCTGAGCTATTCTGCTTACGTTCTATGACACGGCTTACTTGGAAGTGTGGGCCTTAGTTTTGCGCCAAGCTACGTGAACTGAAGTGCTGCTGTTTTGCCTTGCTGTGCTTTTACCGTCTGTTCCCGTTGCGAGATTTCTTTCCCTGCTGCTGTCAGCTTTTACAGTGGACGTCGGCGTGGACAACGGCCATATGCACGCCGGTTATCGGAGTCAGCTGGCGTGCATATTGATTGACTGTTAACTTGTCGTCGTGTGGACGGCAAGTTGGAGCAGTACGGCGATTCCGTTTGCTCCAGATTTTAGAGTTTTATCCAGATTGTATGTTGTTTTATTGTTTTTGATTTGTAGTTTGGATTTTTGTTACACCACTGGTGGGAGGCCCTTTTTCTAGCTGTAGATCACCAGTGTGGTCCTGCAGTTGGGTTATCCCCCGGCGCTACACATTAGTTTGTTGTAATATATTAAAATTTTCTTTGTTTCTTTTATTCAGATGCGGAGTGCCGACGTGGAGGAGACTAGGGTGCCTTGGTGGTGGGATCCCTTGAGTGTACACACCTGCCTTGTTTAGTTTATTAGTGTGAGTGTGTGTGATAGTGTGCTGCACTTGTGTTTTGGTGTGTTTTCTTTCTTTAGTTTGTGTGTGGCATCCCTGCCCCTCCACTGGTAAGCCTCAGCTGTGAATACCTTTTTAAGCATATTTGTACTTGAATATTTATGATTGTGCTTTTATATGGTGTTTTAAATAATTATTAATAAATTGTCAATTTGTTTATCATTGAACCTCGTCTCTGGACTGAGTATAGCGAACCTAAGTGCCTTTTTGGTGATTTAGTGTTACTTTCAGTATTCTCTGGGTGAAATTCCCAGGGTGGCGTTGTCTTTTAAAACTGCAAAGAGTATTTACTTTATTTCTACCTCGTCCTGCCACATGTGTGTATAACCTCTTTGTAAGTTTTGTGGATATTATACATGGTTATGCTGAGGATATGTCGGCTAGTTTCCACTGGAAATACCTTTTGGTTAAACTGTCATCAAGGAATTTGCATTTGGATTGTAAATTTTTTATATAACTTTAATGCAAAAACAGCTGCTTGTTTAAGTGAAAATACATTGATGGGGTTCTTTTGCACTAATAAAGTTGTGGAGTTGTAAAGTATTCTGTCTAGTGTCAGTTATATCGTTATCGCAAATTTTCAAATGTATATCGTGATAAATATTTTTAGTCATATCGTCCTGCTCTACCAACAACATCAAAGAGTTAAATCAAAGAGTACCAGCAGCTCACCTCTCTGCAGCAGACACAGGCTGGACTTTTACATCAATGGGTTCACCTTTAGACGCATCATTCTGTAAGGACACAGAGCTGGGTCCAGGTTCACCAGGTCTCCCATGGATGCTGTTAGACATAGAAGACAAGAATAAAGGTCTTCCTTTGACCCTCAGGGTCCATCGGGGTTGGTTAAGCGCACTGCTCAAGTTATCCAGAACTGGGGCAGAACTGCACATATTGTGTTTCTTGCTCTCTGAGAAACTGGACGAGTTCTGCTAAGGAATCATCTGTACTGCATAAATTAACCATTTCAGACATTCACACAGTGATGATACTGTCTGCTGTTTGGGATCAAACATGTTTCCTCTTACTTTCCTCAGAGCTTTTATGGTTTCATATCATGATTCGGTGCTTGACATGTCTTCATCTTCTGGGAACCCAAATAACATAAAGACATGGGTTAGTTCATCTAACTCCACTCTGCACCAGTTACTTAAATACAGCTGAAGAAATGTTCAAGCCTACCATTAGTTTATCCTAACACGTGGTTTCAAACTAAAATAAAAATTAAACTTTTGAGAACAATGATTAATGATGATGATACTGGCTTTCAGCTAAAGTCTACAGGTATAGATGTCTCTGAGGGGAAGTTAGTGAAGTGCCAATTGCCCACTCTGCCGCCCTCACCACTCGCTGCAGTTTTCTCTTGTCTTCCACTTTACAACAGTTAAACCAAGCTGTAGAGGAGTAGGTCAGAAGACCCCTGAAGAACTTAAAACCTTCTACCCTTTCTACCTCCTCTCCGTCAATGTAGAGTGTAGAATGCTCAGACCGCCTTTATAGTATAGTATTGCCTTTATAGACTTCTCCTGAAGTCTATTACCATCTCCTTGGTCTTGGCTGTGTTCAGATGCAGGTTGTTGTTCTCACACCATTGCTTCAGATGCTGAACCTCCTCTCTGTAGGCTGAATCATCATTGTTGTAAGCTGGATTTGATCTAAGTAGAGGTCTCATTAAATTTAATTTGTAAAGGGAAAAAAATGCAGCAGCAGCTGCAGCTATTTACTGTCAGACCTCCAGCAGCCTGCTACACAAACCTGAATAACCTGGTGGGATTCTGGACAAAAAATAAAATAAATAAAGTGTTTTTACTGTCATTTTACAGTAAAAAAATCTAGTTTTGGTCACACACAGTCAATATAAATAGTGATGACTGAAGCTTACACTATAAATGCTTTATGAAGTGGGTCTATTATCAATGTGAGAAATGATGTTCTGATGAGAAATACTTATTTGTGATTTGGACATGTGACAGCTGCTTTAGTGCAGAATTTTAAATTTGTGGACCCAGACTGATAGAAACTCTCAACATTTACTAACGTACAATCTGAGTTTTATAGCAATTCATTCTTTTTAAACCACTGTTACATAATTTTAAACCAGATATCAGGAACAATGGTCTGATAGTGTCACATCAGTTCTGTTTGTTTCACCTATTAACAGCAGATAGAGAACAGTCTGAAGGTATTTCACACTGCACCAGCAGTTTGTATTTGTATTTTTTAAAAAGTTTTTACCGAACTGTAAACTGAGGTCTGAGTGAGCCAATATGAATAGAAGTTTCTATTCTTTATGAAATTTTGTAGTTTCACAATAAAAGCCCTTTTTCTTTTTCTTTTCCACGAGATATTAATAATCTATTTGACATCCATGATTTACTTTATATTTATATAAAGTATATAAATATATTAAGTATATATATTTATATTCAAGATGGCCCTGGTGAGGTCGGCTGCTGTGCTGGATGCTCTTCCCCAACTCTTCCACTTTTTGCTGATTTTCATTACTTTTTGCTCTATCTGCCATAGTCTTGCATGGGCATCATGCAAAACACACAAATTTGCTACACTCTGGGTTCCACTGGTTTACAACATACACACATTTCATCGTGTTTAACTCCAGACTCAACCTGGCAAAAGGAGATGCTGAGAGAGAACAAAGGACGCGGCCCTAAGCGATGGCCTCGAGGAAAACGAACCAGCATCAGAAACAGGCTACGGGCTAGCGCACACCGTGCATCCATGCCCAGTATCCTCCTAGCCAATGTTCAATCCATTGAGCACAAGCTTGATCCCCTCAGGGCCAGAATTAAGTTCCAGAGGGACATTCGTGACTGCAACCTCTTTTGCTTCACTGAGACTTGGCTGAACCCAGCGACACCGGACCACGCCGTGCAGCCGGCGGAGTTCTATTTGGTTTACCGCATTCACAGGACAACCGAGTCAGGAACGAAAAGAGGTGGTGGAGTGTGTTTTATGGTGAACAACAGATGTTATGATAGCGTTAATATCTCCCCACTCACACGCTCTTGCTCGCCCAATCTGGAACTTTTGATGATTGAATATCGCCCTTTCTATCTCCCTCGGGAGATAGAAAGGCCTCATGTCATACTGTGTATGACAAATAAAATTTGAATTCGAATTTATATTTATATTTTGTACTACATTGTTCATTTGGAACATTTTTTATTATATAATTAAATAATTTTATTTATAATTTAAAATATATAAATTTAAAATATATAATTAAATAATTTTATTATATAATTAAATAATTTAATGACATATTCTTTATTTACTGGTTCCCAGTCCTGTTCCAGTAAATCATTTTTCAAAAATGAGTCACTGAGACATGAATGAGTCAGAACTCATTCATATCTTTATCCAGCAGAAGTTTTTTTTTTTTTTTTAATTCTTTGCTTTTTAACAGTTGACAGTTGGTCAGTGGTAAGTATATTATCAATCAGTGTTACATAATGGGAAATAATATAGCTGGATTTGGTGATTTTAAGATCTTTGATGGCTCAAGAGACCAATTTTAAGAGACTGTTTAGAGACCAGAAACATAATAGCAGCTCACTTAAACGAGACACAAACTGACATCAAATAGTTAAATTACTAACAGCTCACCTCTCTGCAGCAGACACAGGCTGGACTTTAAAATTAATGGGAAGACCTTTAGATGCGTCACTCTGTAAGGACACGGAGCTGGGTGGAGGTCCAGGCTGGTTCCTGTGAATAATGATGCAGCAGTGATGTGAGTGCTGAGCTGTGACATGGAGAAGAGTCATGGACAGTTAGAGATGGTCATCTCACCTCTGAGCTTTGGTCTGGCTCTCATGTTCCCCACACAGAGTGCTTTTAGAGGGAGGGACTCCCTCCTCTCTGTCCTCACACTGATCCATGCTGCTCAATTCACATCAGCTCACACACACTTTCTACCTGCAGAGGAAACACAAATCATTCATGTGCACATCAGCTGAAATCCTCCTTTCATCATGTGTGCTGTCCAAATATCAGCTGCTTCTTTCCTGCTTCATCTCAGTGTCAGCTGGATGCAGTCAGACAGCAGTGTGAGGCAGAGGAAGCTGCCATCAGCTGCTCTGCTAGCAGTCCACTAGATGGAGCCTGAAGCACACACGATGCATTCACTGACACACACTGATTCACTGTGACTGGAAGCTTCAGTCAGTCCAACACGTGTGAACAACATTTTAAACATTTCAGCTGATCCAGGATTCAAAGAGGATCAGCAGAGTTAAAGCTTCACACTAATTCTTCCTGCTGTTTGCAGAGAACTGCACACACACTGATTCACTGCTAATGAGAAGCTTCTTCCATCCAGTAATTCATCATCCATCAGCTCTGCTGCTGCTCTCAGTCCTGGACTCTGATCACACACTAAAAGCAGCTTTTTAACTCGTGTCTGTAAGAACTCTTAGTTTAGTTAGTTAGCTGAGTTTGCAGAGAACTGCACACACACTGATTCACTGTTTGGGAAACTAGAAAAATGTTAGTCTTGAACTGGCTGCGTAATGCAGACAGGGTAGGACCCGAATATAACGGCGAAACATCGTCAAGCAACTTACAGAAGTCCAGATGCTTTTCTTTCCAAGCTCCTTAAACTACGATGACCTGGATGACTGAGAACCTTCACAGGAAAAATGAAACACACTGAACAAAGAATGCAAGACTTTCACTATAAAATAGCAAACAAAGGAACGCAGCACTGACATGTGAGCTTGTCAGAGGAGTGGAGGAAAGTGTTACGGATTCAAATATTGGGGACGGATACAAGAGAAAAAACCACAATAACAACACTGGTCCGGCTGGGTTGAGTCAAACGATGATTTTAATGATCACACGCGTGGGAGATGGACACTGTACGCAGACAGCATCAGATCTGAAAATGGTGGAGCATTGCTCAAACTCTTATAGCCTCTGGTGCTCCCACCTTATCATAAAAGCCTAAACATTCACATGCTTTCTCTCACACGACGCCTAAGCTACGACCTTGGCTCCCCGTTTATCTGCTCCTGCTGAGATGGGGCAGAAAACTCCAGCATGTTCTGTTCTCTTCTAATCAGACAAATAAGACAATAACTTTCTGCAAACAGTATTTCTTATAACATCATAAAACAATATCATTCATCCACAATAAATCAGCAGTCTAATGTAATGCAAATCAGTTTAACAAATGCAATAGTTATCAGCTTCTTCTAATTCAGGAGAATAATGCAAACTAAAACTACATAATAATTCACAATCTTTAATTAGGGGTCTAACATGGCATAAAATAATATTATAATCTAACAAAAGGCAGACGAGAGTGAGCGAGGGAAAGAGGACACAAGAGAGACATGACAGGCTGAGGAAATATAGAATGGAGCACCAGGCCTCACACAAACACACACAAACACACACAAACACAGACACACAGACACACACAAAGACACACAAAGACACAGAGGGAATCTAATGATCAAGGAACTAAACAGGAAGTATAAGAAACTCAAAGCAGCATAAATAAGACTGTAAATGAACCAGAACATAAACCATAATACAAAACACAAGAAATGCAAAGTACTTGGTCAAAAGGACCCAGAACCATTAAAGTTCTTTTCTTTGCTCTTCAGTGTTTGAGTTCAAACAGACTCCACATTAAACTATGACAGCACCGTCCCTGCTGCTGCTGTCAGACCTGTTATTCACTCACTGCTCGCCAGTGTTTCTAATGAGTTTTACTCATCCATGAGAGTTTAAAGCACTTACAAGCAATGTTCCCTCTAATGTTTCATGTGTCTGAACACACAAACTCCCTGAGCGATCCACTGTGAGCGACATTAGACGTGTGCACTGTGGTCACGCCAGCGTCGAATCCATCCAAGTTACATGTTTATTAAAATAATCAGTTTACAGCATTTACATTTCTGTTAAACTACTTTTAATTAACTGTTTTATCCCACTTACAATGAAAATTAAAAAAAAAAAAATCTTGTTCATGACCTGTAGCATGTTAACACTATTGGAAGGAAAAATAACTTGAACTCCAATTTTGAAAACACAACTTTATTTTTTCTATTTTTATAAAGCTCTGACTTGTATTATGAGTCTGTGGTCTGGGAGAGAGTCTGTAACTCTGTCTGCAACATACAGTAAATAATGACCAATGTTGGGCAATTAATTATATAGTTACTTCTTCAAAAAAGTAACTGAGTTATGCAAACAAGGTTTTTTGCAGCTGTTTACCTAAAAATGCAGCCAAGGTGTTTTTTTAAAATAAACATTTCAAACTATTTGCAGAACAATCAGCTGTTCTGCATCAAATCTGATGCCACACAAATTATTTGTGCCGCTCCAAAAAATTATTTCTGTCCACTATGAGATGAAGGAGAACAACAGCCTGATACCTGCAGGCCTGACAGCAGCAGATGTATCACTGCTGTAACACCTGTAACACTCAGCAGTCGCCTCATTGTTCTGACACACACAACAACACTATTGACTACACTACACACTAACTACACACTAACTCAAATCAAATCAAATCACTTTTATTGTCACATCACATGTGCAGGCACACTGGCACAGCACATGCGAGTGAAATTCTTGTGTGCGAGCCCCACAAGCAACAGAGATGTGCAAAACACAACAACACAAACGAGCAAAATACAAGAATGGCCAACCTGAAACTAATAAATGTATGTACAATATATAATAGTATATGCATTTCTGGATGTGTATACTAAATGTTTTCCTACGTGTGTGTGTGTGTGTGTGTGTGTATATACACATTTTTACAAATTAAATAGTAAAAAATAATAAATAAAATATAAAATATACAGAGTTGAATATGTGCAAAACAGCGGCATTACTGTACAGTGTGTAGTGCATAATGTTGAAGTTCCAGTAGTGAAGCTGAGGTGTCTATGAAGTGTTCAGCAGTCTGATGGCCTGATGGAAAAAGCCGTCTCTCAGTCTGCTGGTACGGGACCGGATGCTGCAGAACCTCCTTCCTGATGGAAGCAGTCTGAACAGTTTATGGCTGGGGTGACTGGAGTCCTTGATGATCCTCCCCGCTTTCCTCAGGGGAGGAACTACACACTAACTACACACTAACTACACAAGATTTGCTCTAAACGCCTCAAATCTTTCACATCTCAAACACGCCGTCACTCCGTAACTAAATGCCATGTTTTGATTGGTTTACTTTAATTTCAATTCAGGTTAGAATTCTTTTTGTGTGCGCAACACAGATTTTCTCTGCGCAGAGACCGTGCCAACAGTGCGCAATTGCGCACGTGCGCAGCTTAGAGGGAACATTGCTCACAAGGTGACTACCAATAAAAATGAGTGTGCTTCACTGTCAGAGCTACGGGGATTCAACCAGTAGGTTGAATGACTTGATAATAAAAGTATTTGTTTGATGCTTTGCATTGAGGCGCATTGTTGAATTTGCAGGGACACAATAACCACAGATCAGTTGTTCAAACCACTGCAGTAGGGAGCCATGTTATGAATAATAAACAAATAATAATACTAATACTACTAATAATAAAATTGTTAATTTAAGTAATTGTTTTCGACTAAACATCACATTTAATGTAACAAGCAGTAAATTCAGGTTAAGTGCATTATCAGCATTTGGAGGAGCTCCTTATCCTTCTTTTTACTGCTCACCTCTTAAAAAGTGTTCACACAGTTTGCTAGCCTCTGTCAGCCTGCTAGCTATGCTAACAAGTCTACTACACACACTTGACTCGGTCACATGACAGACAGCAGAGATAGCTGCTCTGCTAGCTAAGCTAACTCATGTTAGCTTAGCTAGGTCAAGGTCAAAGAAATGAGGCGATGCTGCTGGGAGTTACGTCACAGACTAGCAGAATTTAGTTATTCAGCATAATATTTAATCCTTATTATCTGCTCCTGTCACCTCTGTTTACCTCTGAAAACAAGAAAATTTAGCTAACAGTTTATTAGCATTGGTGAAATTATAAACAGGCATCAGCGCGGTCACCTATACTGTCCTTTAATGCTAGAGCAGCAGGAACACCAGTTAATCTAAAATCTCCTTTTCTCTCTAAAAAGTGACAGCAGACTGAGTCAAAGACAGAAACCTTATTTAAACACCAAATATTCACTTCCTGATCCAGGATTCAAAGAGGATGTTGAACTTACTCAGCTTCTTCCAATGAACGTCTTCACTCTGCAGCTCTCTGCTGCCTGGACCAGGTCTGTGTAGAAACAGAGAAAATCCTCTGCTTCTTCTCCGTCAGCAGTCCTCTGTGTCTGCAGGCTGCGTCAGATTAAACACTTCACACCAGCAAAGAGTCTGAAGTTCACAGGTCAAAGGTCAGCTGCCACACTGTATATAACAATTCACTTTTGAACAGTAGATAGCCTGTAGGCGTCTCTGCAGTGATAAACAGTTTACACATTAAACACTGAACCATAAAAGAAGCTTGAGCTGCAGCTCACAGGTCAAAGCTCAGCTGCTGCACCCAGTTATGAGTTTAAATAAATCATTAATCATGATCTTTTCCCTCTCAGCTCTTTCACTTGGCCTTGGGGTGTTTTGACGGAGCTACACTGTATGTTTCAAATGTTGTAAATAAATTGGGAGTTAGGGCTGGGCAATATGGCCTTAAATCCATATCGCGGTATAATTTGAAGCACGTGCGGTAATGATATATATCGCGATATATTCTTTTCTTCTGTATAACGTATTTTCCACACTATAAGGACTTAAAATCCTTTACTTTTCTCAAAAATCAAGAGTGTGGCTTATGTATGAATTCTAGATGAGCTTACTGACCTCGAACCGATTTGGGCTGCAGAAATCTGTTAAAAAATGTTTTAGTACAGCTTTGGTAAGCCGCACTGCTTGATGGATCGTCAGAGCATTACGGCTGCCGTAGTGAAGAGCTTCGCGGAGGAATCTGGGTCCAAAACTCCGTCAGCTTCAGGTCCCAAAGTCAAACGAACACTAAGAGTTAAAAACAGTCTAAATTCTTTCATCTGTAATAAAATCATCAGCGTTGCTGCTTTACCAGGTGTAACAATTAAGTTTAACATCTATGAAAACAGAATTTATTAAATTTAACGGAGTTAGAAGTTAACAGGAAGTCAGCTCGCTAGTGTACACCTAAACATTTCATACCATCTTCTGACTGAGAGATTTTTGAAACTAATTCAAACAGCTCTGCTACCACTTCCAACATAAATGAAGACAGAAAACTAAACAGCAGTGGCGTTTGCAGGGTTACTGAAGTTGGACTACCTGGTATATAATGTTGTGCTACGTGATTGCTAGCGACACAGCTATGTTAGCATAACATTAGCACAGTGAAGCCGGAGGATGAACGCCAACTCTTTTTCCACTCGATAAAAGTTAACGTGAGGGATTCTGGTGGTCAGGGACAAATGCAGTCGCATAGCAGGATGCTGTACACGGGCCAAACTTCAGTCAGGAGAACAACTGAGATTATTCATCCATAATACGAGGTTAGTTATTAATATACTGCAGCAACATGGGAACAGAGCAGCTGCGAGAGAATTCAACATTAATGAATCGATGTTACGGAAGTGGAGGAAGCGCAGTTTTTGGCTTTCCCCGCATTTCAAAAGTGCTTTATCTCTTTGTTATGACTGTTGCCCGCCATAATTGCAGATGATAATTGTTGTAGCCGTTGCGATGCTTTCGACCAAAAAAGGCGCAGCTTGATGACATCATCAACACGCGATAGAGCGATATAGGGCTTTGGAGTTGACGTCACGCCGCAATGCATTGTGGGAGCGCAGCGCCATTTTCGGGGTCTACGAATCAAAAAAACACACTGTGTTGGAACAACGACTACAAGAAAGATGCTTAAAAGCAGCTCAAAAGAGAGTGAACTGTATAGAGACCGATTGCGTCCAGAGGCAAAGCAGCGGTACTTGCAGAAAATAGCGTGCATTGGAAATGTGGACCCGTATGACATACGGCCGTGGAGTAGAAACCCCGAACACCTAGCACTACTGACGTAGCCTGACATATTTTCGTACCTTGTCTGTGGAGTCAGTGTGTACAAGTCGTCATTCAAACAAAGGTAAGTCAGCTCGAGTACTGCGTGTGAAATGTGTTTGATTTCCCTGCAAACATTCACATTAGTGCAGCATAAATTCATTCATGAGGGGAAATTACAGTGAGAACGTGTGGAGGCTGTTAGAGGGATAACATAGTGAGTTCAGTGCATTGATGTGACATTGTCCTGAAGGATTTAGTTATTCTCTATGGTTAAAGAAATTGCACTAATTTATTCATATTTATTATAAATAATCCTAATTACACATCTTGCTTCCATGTTTGTATCTTGTGTCACTAAAAATACATTTTATTTTAGTTTTATACATTGATTAATGACCTGCAGAATCTCCTTATATTAAGTGATTCATAATTGATTCAATTCTCCATCTCTAAAGTGATGACATCCTTGCATTACATGCTTTAGGTTCATTCTCTGCAGGCAGGTTTCTGACAGAGAACAGGCAGATTTACACTATAACATGCAGCGATGGACACATAAAGAAATGAAAAATTACATGTGTGTGCTGACTTTCTAAACACTTTGTTACATTTATGATAAAGTAGATTAAACACATTTGTGTCGGCCTTGGCTCATTAGTTCTTGTCTTTAAATGTATTTTGTCTGTGTGTGTTTCAGGTGCTGCTCTCTCAAAGACTGAATGAACCAGCATTGCAGCCATGGGTCACTGTGAGCATCACAGGGAAGGTTGAAGCCGCCCGCTGCACCTGTATGGCCGGAGTCGCAGAGACCTGCACCCACGTCACTGCTCTTCTGTTTAAAGTAAACGGAACAGTGTTGATCCGTGGCACAAGGACTGTTACAGATGAACCTGCATACTGGGTTTTGCTGGGTAATATGACCAAGATACAGTCAGTGGTTGGCCATAAGATAGACTTCTCCTCTTCAGCTGCCCAAAAAAGGCTCTTGATCAAAACATACACAGACCATCTGTAGTGACAGGTAAAAGGAGCCGTCCTCAAAAAAGAAAAATCCCACCTGCTACTTTGGAGGAGTTGTCACCGCTATTGGATACTGTGCTGGTACACAGTAAAGCTGTGGGTTGTGGGAATGACCCATAATGTTTTATCTAGGGGTCTAGATTTATGCCTGTAGTGCACTGCCGTGTAAATAATTTGCATTTACTGAATATCTACTGACTGAGTCGCACTGTTCAAAAGCTGAATAAAGAAACAAACTAATTTTTGCCTCTTTTTTTTATTAAAACCACCTTATAGAACATCACATTCAATTCAATTCAATTTTATTTATATAGCGCCAAATCACAACAAAAGTCACCTCAAGGCGCTTCATAGATACAGAGAAAAACCCAACAATCATATGACCCCCACATCAGTAACAGTGTAAAATCCATGTCATTTATAGTTTACAAATGACAAAATGTTTACACCAAATCATGAGTGTTTACATGATATCACCCACTACTAACATTACTTTATTTACTGTATCTTTTGAAAAAATACAGCAATTTTAACAGCACAAGACTTAAGAACATTTAACAGGAGCAGGTTTCATTTTCCCTGGTTTTATTATCACACTGTTCACCAAACGCAGCAAACCTTCACCATCTTATCCAGGAGTGTCACCTCTTCACCCTCACTTGGAAGAAGTAATCTGATTGGCATGGTGGTATGTTTGAAGCAGGTCCCTCGTGTAGCGCTGGAACCCAGTCATGATGTGTTTCACCCATTTCATCGGCTGGTTTGCTGCAATAATGTCAAATAATTAGCAACTCTATAAATAGAAGGTAGTTCTGCAAAATCACTCAGTAGGATGTTTGTTCTAATTTGCTACGACCTCAGAGCGCATAGAAAATAAAACTAATAGGCTATAAAGAGTGATATGAACATATTTAGAACTTACCGGAATAAAAATGTCTGGAGCACCAACAGATATTTGGAGATGGAAGAGAACTGCACGTCAGCTCGTCTCACAGCTGCTATCCAGGCTAGACGCCTTCGTTTGGTAACATCGATACACGAGCTGCCTCATGTTGCTTCCGAGTTGGGAAAGAATGAAAAGATAAACCATTTTCAAGCTTATTCTCTTGCCGGTCGTGTGATCGAACATTGCAGCCGACCACACAGCAAATACGAACCATGGCTGTTGTGTGTGCCTTCGCTCCCTTTTCACTTGCGCTAGACCCCCAAAATGGCGGATCGGGCCAAAATCCTTTCCACGCCCATCCCCGTGACATCACGCTCCAAAGCCCTATAGTCAGAGGCCCTTGTCACTACCCGATCCGTACCGGAAACCCGATCGGTACCCCGCATGCGCGAAAGGTTTCTACTTCCGGTCGTAGCGTTTTACGATAGTTAAAGGTCAGAGTATCTGTTAAGATGTTAAGAATAACAAGTATATCTTAAAATGTTTGCAATAATGAAGCATTTCAGTACAATGTAGACAAAAACGAAAACTAAAGATAGTTACGGATCAGGACTCCCTGATCCTTACTGCGCATGTGTAAAGTCAGACCGTACAAATCGAGTCTACCCGATCCGTACCGCGCATGTGCAGATGTTTTCTTCTTCTGTTCTATTAATGGCAGTGTATTCCCCAGTGTACGAGGATACCGCCACCTGCTGACTGAGCGAATAAACCCTATTATAAACTGAATTAGCGTCATTACAAACGTGTGTTAAATTTGATTTAGTGATAGTCGAGTGTGTTTATGCTTGTCTGTGAGGAGAGGATTGTTGGAAAAGTGATGATGATGTGCGCTATCACTGTCAATTGCCAGTAAACACTTCATCTGGCTGATGAATCTACACGTGAGATATTACAAAGTCTGCATTATTAACTCTGTAATTAGGCGCCATTCTTCTTATTTTACGGCGCTGTTGCTCAATCGGGGGACACTCTCTGTTGAGGAGAAAAGCATGAATTTCTTTGTATACGGATTATCCATTGTTTAAATGTCCCGGGCAGTCGAAAAGGAGGCAGAGCTGTTGAGAAATGCTAGGAGCTAACTGGGCGCTAACTGTACCATTCAAATATATTGAATGTCGCAATGTTGGCAAAGAGAGGAAGTGACGTAAGATTTGCGCATGCGGGATACCGATCGGGTTTCCGGTACGGATCGGGTAGTGACAGCCCTTTCTCAATTCTAAGTACGCAAGTACGTACTCGCGTTCTCGGCGAGACCGGACTTGCCGAGACCGCACGGGAGCACGGACTCGCGATTTGTACAATTGGAACGCCAGCATACTTGATGATGTCACAGGTCTGGAGTTTTTACTGCCGTCCCCTCTTAATTTAACTGTGAGTAATATGTTATGAAGCTTAACTTTAATCACAGCCAAACCGGTTTACTCAGGAACAAATAAAACACTGAAATAAACCAAACATTAACATTTAGAAGTGATCTAAGTGACTTATATATCATGTTTAACCTCAGTAGTGAAATCTCTATTAATAAAAATAGTGTACATGTACATACGTGTACATACCTTAATAAAAACAAGCAGGTGAGATGTTAGAACACTTTTATTTTTATTTTAGTGGACACTCAATACAATAGGCAGCTGCTGGGGTTTGGGGTTTGTTTAACCTGAGTAGCGAAAAGACCGCGGGGGGGGGGGGGTTTGAAAACGATGCGCTGTTCTCGTCAGCTCTAATGATCCTCGACCTCGCTGTCTGCTATGGCGCTGGCGGGTCACAGACGTCTCCGAAAACGTCGGAGCGTGTTTGGAAATATATGATATCTTGATAAATCGAGCAGATATTTGAAGTTTACACAGCTACATTCTCGCTTGAAATAACTTAAACGTTTATTTTGTGACCCAGAAAGAGTAATATCTAAAAGTTTTTAGCCCCGCTCGTCCGCCATTGCCGCATTTGAGTTTTGGACGAAATGCATTCTGGGATATTTAGCTGTACAAAGTCCACACAAGTCACCACCGATGCATGCTCGATAAAAAGGGCGGAGCGAGAACTTGGCTTGATGCGTACTTCGAATTGGAACAGTACTTGGTCTCCGACTGATGACGTATCCCGAGTAGACGAGAACGCAAGTACGCATATTGAGAAAGGGCCAAAATCTCTATCGTTGACCAAATTTAATCGATTCTATCGTATATCGTTTATATCACCCACCCCTACTGGGAGTGATTTGGTTGTATTGGTTTGTTTTTTGGTTTTATGTTTCCATGTAGATGAATGAAGACAGATTCACTCTTACCTTTTCAAAATGTCTATAAGGTAGACTAGGTCTATGCTTTTCTGCCCCTTCGCAGATAATCCCAGTGATTTTCCCTTGGTCTGAAATCTCACCTGATCTTGTGATATTGAGAGTCATATGCCTTTGGGGCAGCTAACCAAACAATGTTCTCTAAACTCTTTAACTTTAATATACTTTGATACATTTCAGATTTCTGAGCTCTGCTCTGACTCCGTGCCAGTAGCTCCTTAATATGACTTTAGTTTGATCAATAATTAACCTTCAGAAAGTTTCTGTTCCCACTCCACCACGCCGAACAACCCGGAGAACAAATAATATGATGTGGGTGTGTCTGCAGGCTTCAGCACTGTGAGCATTAAACACAATAAAAGACTCACAAGTTCCTGCTCAAAGGTCAGCTGCCTTCAGATCAATCATTAACCTGCAGCAGGTTGTGGCCTGATGTGTTTGTAAGAGTTTCACTTTCAGGAGGAGAATATTTAAACGAGTCACACAAATGTGAACTACAATGTCTGTGACACACAATTTATGCAAACTGCATGAAATCTGACCTGAAGAAATCCAGTCTTCTGCCTGTTGTGGTTGTGACAGCTGCTCGTAGGAGAGTTTGTTTGTAGGAGGTGGAGATGTTCTCAGATCAAGTGCGTAATCGTCTCTTTGTGTAGACGCTAAAAGCTGTGAGCCAAAACTCTCTGCTCTGAAACTCTTCACTCAGTCCTCACGCTGAGAGTTTAGAGGCTGAACTTCTTGTTCCTCCATAACACTTTTCATGAAACAGCAGAAATGAGCTTCTGTTTCTCAGCAGTGCGCACACAGAGAACCGATCCTCTCTGCTCAGTCTGAACAAATCAAAGTGAAACGTCAGTGAAAACACAGCTGCTGATCAAACTGTGTCAGATTAATGCCTCAATGTTTCACTGTGAGGTTAAAAAATACATAAAAATGATTTAAAGAAGTAGGAGGCAGATTTTCACAATAAGAGCACTTTGTTTTTAATTCAGTTAATGTCAAACTGTCATCAACACCTCTGTGTTGTCGCCGTCTCTGAGCAGATTCAGGCATTACTCAAATAATAAAGGCTTTTTTTCACTATTATACTTTTCATTAGTCTCCAGGTTGATGATTATAAACAGAATTATTAAAGTTTTTATCATTTCAGGCTGAAAATCAACATGAATTTGGTTCTAATCAAATAAGCTCCTTTAATGTGTGTCATTAAAATCCTCACACAGACTTAAAAAGGCGACATTAACATTAAAATAAATGAAAGAAGCTTCAGCTGAGAGCTTTATGCAGTCATCATCAGCAGCTCATAGCAGTCACAGCTCTTTATTACGCAGCTTTGCAGGAATTAAAGTGGCTGAAGTGTCAGAGTTTGTGTGAGAAGCTGCTTCATGGACAGCTGTACACACATCTTTATTATTTCTTCATAAATCAAACACACAGGTTTGTCTGCAGATGATTTAAAGTGTGTCGTTGTGCAGTTAAAGCTGTGAATGAAACAGCCAATCAGATCCATCAGAGAGAGAGCAGGAAGTGTTGTGTGTTTGTGACAGAACAAGGAAACAGTGATGATGATGAACATAAAGATCCTCTGATGACGTGTTTTTGTTTCCTGTTACAGAAACGCTTGTTCATCTGTTGCTCTCCTACACTTTCCTACAAAAAGCTTCACTTTGGTCCAACATCTACATGTTAACATGAAACACAGACAGACTCAGAACATCTGGAACATCTGCACTTTGACCCAAACTGTTATAGCAGGATATTTTCTACATATTTCTTATGTTGGACCTGTTTGAACTGTAAACGACCTGTAATCATCTGTAAATGGTGTGAGACACACTGAGGCCACCTACAGGGCAGCTGGGGAACAGCAGGGATCTGAAATCATACACTCTAAGAAATAAAATGTTGCATTTACTCCACCCAGTTATGTCAACCGGTTCCACATAACTGGGTTAGTGAAATATAAAATGTATGATACACTTAATTTGAACAACAAATTTTAAGTATATCTGTCAGGCTTTGGCTAATTAAATGAAAATCACAAGAATGGTGTTGTATTAACTAAATATCATATTGTTGATCTAATTAACATGTTGACTTAAATTGACAACACTAAATAAAATCTACTCAACCAAAACAAGCCCTACTTACTCTATAAAATAAGATGTTGCATTTACTCCACCCAGTTATGTCAACCGGATCCAGACAACTGGGTTAGTGAAATCTAAAATGTATGACACATTTAATTTGAACAACAAATTACAAAGTACATCTGATAAATTGACTAACCCTAAATGAGCTCTACTGAAACTATAGGATTAAATTACTTACTCTATTTAAAGTAAATTGAATAAATCAAACAATTTTATTCAGTTAACCCAACTTTAATAACACTTTGTGTAAAATGTGCTGAAGCAAACTTTGAGCTGTTCAAAATTCTAGATCAATACCTTTTTCCTAAACAAAAATATCTTTACATATATGCAAGTGCATATTAAGTTCAGGACGACATAATACAGAATGTTAAAATCAAGTTATTAAAACTGGAAAGTGTTGTGATTCCAACATTTTTAACATTAACATGACTTAATTTAAACTTGCTTCGGGTACAATGGAAAACTCACAATACAGTCCTATAAACAACAGTTAGAAATGACTTTAGTGGCATTTTTGTCCATATTTAAAAAACCATTTTTTTTTCCAAAACTTAAAATGAAGTCCAAACTTAGGAGCAGTCTTGTTCAATGTAGCTAGATGGTGGTAAAAGTTCAACATGAACAAAAAGTATGAGGCCTTGCAGAAGTTCTTGCGGAATTCAAACTGAACAGTTTATAAGCAGTTTGTTTTTCAGAACTTGCACCTTCATGCATAGGTTGTTCCCATCCAACTCCATCAGCACCTTCTGAAGAAATTCAAATATGTATTTCAGGTGCTTTGGGTACCTCAGATTTCGACTGTAGATTAGTCCAAGCAGGAGGGCACACCCCTTTGCCACATCACTAAGAGCTTTCAGCACAGTGTATCCTTCTATGACGACACCAATGTCCTCAGGTGTATCTGCAGAGTCTGCTCCTTCATGTCTAACAACACAGACTCCTAAAGTCAGCTGCTCCGTTTCTCTTCTTGCACTAAGATCCACATCCTTAAAATGAAAACAAAGGGGGGGGGGGGAGCTAATTGCATATAGATACATATGAACAAATGAGCCCACCTTCAATTTACTATCCCAAATTTTAAAAAAAACAAACAAACAAACTGATCTTTCCCCTTTTCTAACTTACCAAGAATTCCTTGAACAGGTCATCTGGCTTTTTATTTAAGTAGACACAGATAGTTTTTAGGACGCATTCCCGTCGAACATCAATGCTGATATTCTGGTGGAGATAAGAACTCAATGTGAGACAAGATTTTGGTTCTTTTCCACCTCTTCCCAAACCAAAGTCAAAAATATTAACAGATGAGTGATTAGCGATGAGTAATTAAACAGTGTTTGACAACTCACATTAGTGACATTCAGTGAGGTTAATGATTGGTTAGGCACTGACTCTTCTGAGTCAGATAAACAAATATATGAACACAAAACTAGAAGCTTTTCAATTTTGACAATACATGAAAGCTTTCACTTTTGCTTTAATCAATTCTACTGTTCAGCAACATAATTATTAATTGTACCCCTAAAAATGTTAAAATGAAATAGAAGATTAGAAATCGGCAATATGGATTCAAAATCCTATCACAATATTTTCTGGTATTTATTACGATAACAAGCGTTACAGTAAAAGATAACAGTAACCACAATCACATCTGAGCCACTTTTGTTGCATCTACTGACAGACAGAACTAGCTGACCAACGTAAAATGAAGGGGGGAACACACAAATTGTCACTTTGATAATCAATGGAACTGATACAAGGAGTTAAATGCATTACATATAGCTGTATTACACATAATGCTGCATTTTAATGACACAAGATAAATGCATGTCTTACACTTTAATCACTGATATTGACACTAAACCAGATATCAACACGGGGTAGAATTCCTTCAAACAATGTAGCAACTTATTTGATGCATGTTTCTAAAATACACTATACATATATTTCATTCTTCAATAGGATAGGATCGCTGGCGCTCCTGGTGCTCATTACTGACACCAGGGAGCATGCGCGGTAGATGTTGGGAGTAACTTTAAAGCTGCAGTTCTTAGTAGGCAAGTTGCAGCTTAACATGAATCGTAAAACATTTTGGGAAATTACACCGAAGTGGGCCCAATAATATTTGTTAAATGCCTGACTACTAACACCTGTGAGAGGCATACAAGCTAGAATGCTAAAAAAAAAAAAATTACCAGACATCATTTGTTTTAGAATAAAACATACAGAAGTACTCCCGAAAATGTCAGATGTTTATCATTTAGTACACATTAACCAAATTTGTCATCCTTAAATGGTTGTACTTACCAAATAATCCTCAAATGGCAATGGATTTTATCCAGGCTGCTGAGCATGATGCAAGTTTCGGTTGAAAATGGCGGTTGTTCAAACTTCCACACTGCACATGTGCAAACTGAGAAGTACGGAGAGCCTGTTAGAACAATCCTCTTCAAATTAAAGTGCTGTTCATTTTAAATGAACTTTTTACGTTGGATTTAATGTACTGCATTTTGTTGTATTGAAATATTGTGTTATTAATTACAATCAAAACAATATCCTTGTGTTTAGAGTTAAAAATCAATTGGTGACATTAATTTTAACATAAAACGTTTACATAATGCCAGCAACATCAATGTATCATTTCTTAGAGTGTATGAGACGTTAGTGAGCGAGAAGAACAAACGGACTTAAGATGGCTCGAAGTGATCAAAGTTGATCTAAAACAGAAGATAAATCCACTGATTCTTTGTAAAGTTCATCTCCTGCTCACATGAATCCATGAAAGATTTATTTCACTGAATGTTTCTTCAAAGCTCATTTCAACCTGTTGAAGTCATGAATGAAAGTGCAGACTGAGAGTGGATCACATGATGTTTGAGGTGTGTCATGTGACATGTTCAGTATTGTCACACATGTCTAGATTGTCCCTGATATCATAACTGCTCAAACACTGATGATTATATTTGAAGAATTATTCCTGATGGCAGCAAAGTTTGAATGGAGCTCTCTGTCTGTGCTGATTTGGCGCCCTCTGGAGGTCAAAGCACAAACCTACAGGGCAGGTGAGGAACAGCAGGGATCTTAAATCATACGAGATGTTAGTGAGAAGTTAGAACAAACAGACTTAAGATGGCTCGAAGTGATCAAAGTTGATCTAAAACAGAAGATAAATCCAAAGCAGCATCAGATGAATGTTACCATTTCCAGTTACGGTGCCCTTCATCTAATATGGAAATGTGTTGTTTTCTTTTAGCCGTGTTATTGTTCTTCCTATTGTGTTTAGGCCAGAGATGCTCTTCTAACAGCGGACAGACATGACCACATTACAAGAACATGGTGTGAGTCCGATTTGATATTCCAGTCAACGCTGAGAGACCTTAACCAGGAAGTCAGAGGTCAGCTGATGCTGCGAGCAGGAAGTGAACCAAGGGAAAGGTCCACTCTACTCAATCTCAAAGAAAATATGCTGGTATTTGTTGATGTTGATGGTACAATAAAAATATATAATATAATAAATAATAAAATATCATGTGATGATGAGATGTGTTGTTGGTGTTTGTATTTTCTGTAAATGTCTTTTTTAATGTAAATGCTTTGTTCCAGACGGACAGGGAATCAGTTGCTGTACGATGACATCATCTTGATGTTGACGAGGAGGGCGAGAAAAACTAGTTTAGTCCTGCAGATGGCGATCTTGCACCGTGTTCAGAGAGCCGACACTTTGATGGTGCTGCTCTACTCAGCTTACTTTAGCCTGGGTTGGACTCTATATGAGCAGCTTCCACTCTGGTTTCACTCTTAAACACACTTGTTTGATTTCACTTGTAAAAGTTGAAGAATAAATATTTTATTACAAAATTATTTGTTGATGCATTTTTTTAGGGTCAAATATCTTGTTTGATTTGAGGAATGAACTGTTAGGGTGGAAAAAGTGAATCAGGTTAAAATAGTGGTGCTTTATATCAGTGAAGATGTATAATGTAATTTAAAATGTTGATGATGGGTTGTAGTGGGCTTGTACTTACAAAACTGTCTCATTTTATTGGAACGATCCACAGTTGCATCCATTCACGGATGACATCTGACATCATTTGACATCTGGTCTGAACACGTTTGTACACAAGATGCCTCAGTTCTGGATGTTCCCACAGACTCCTCTGTGCACCTAAAGAAAAGGTCAAAGGTCAGCAGCACATGTAGTTGGGACAATTCTTCAGTCGCACAAACTACATAATCATTTTCCTCCAATGACGACTTTTCACTTGCAGAAATGGTCCTGTGTGATTTCCAGGCTGTGATATAAAAACTAGTTCCTAATGGCAGCGACTCACTCAGTAAACATGTGTTTCCTTCACCAACCTCACACACAGATCCAATAAGATCAGGAAGTGGGCAGTATAGTACAATATGTGTTATTCTGTGCTGCACTGCCCAAACTAAAGATCTGCTGAAGTGTTGGAAATGATCCAGATGTTTATTTTGGACGATACAGCAGAAGATCAGACATGAAAGTGGAGATAACACAGAAGACCTGCAGCAAAGGTCAGAGGTCAGACTGGGCCCTGGATTCAACAATGAGCCAATGATCATCAAGCAGTGACTAAAGCAGAGCCCTGACGTTCTGACATTCATCACACAGTCAGAACAAATGTCTGCTGATGACTTCATCTCATGAAACGACTGATAGATGTCAGTTCATTGATCAGCTGAGCTGCTGATCTTCATCGTCACAGAAACATTCAGCTTGTTTCAATCAGTAAATAACTCCCACTACTCCCAGTTTGAACTGTTCCCACTCAAAATGCTGTGAGAACAATGATCATTGTAGAACTTCACAGACATCACGTGTTGTTTTCCACATGTAAGATCAGCAAACACACAGAAACTTCCTGTTGCCACACACGGCCTCTAAAATCTCTTCCACGCTTTCTGTCTGAAGTCCACTCTCTGTGTCGGATCCACAGGAAACAACAAGATCTTATTAACATGGTTTTCAATGTGTCTCCTTCCAAAAAGTCCAACCAATGAACAAATGTGTGTATTTGTGGAGGCCGAACAAAAGCATGACACATTTCTCTGTTTCTATAAACTGGAGTCAAACACAAACATGAAGAGTTTCACTGACAGACTCCAAAATGCCCCCACAGTGGATCAAAGGGAAATCCTACAGTGTGGCCAGAGACTCTTAATGGCTCCAACATCAACACATCCACAATGTTGGATCCAGTTCTGCCTCACAGAGTTACTAAGACACACCCTCTGCCAGCATCACAACAGCTCCACCTGCTTCACCTGCCTCCTCAGCATCTGTACACCTGAAGAGAAAAGAAAGGCTCCAACAGCTCAAATCTACAAAGGATTCATGAAGTTTCATCCAACAATAACATGTTTGCCTTCCACAGTGTGCTGTTAGACACCACTGTACCTCTGCCATTTCAAAAAGAGCAGCTTGGGAACATTTTGGCTCCAAACACTTTGTGTTTAAGTTCTTTGTTTTCTTTGTGAAGCCGACAACATCTGGAGCTTTGTGACTCATAGAAACATCATTTTGTTCTTTAGATGACAGCAGATTGGGACTGAATAATCAATCACTATCAAACCAATAAAGACAAACATGCTGATTTTACAGGAACTTTGTTGGAGAAGCTGCAAAGACATGAAACTGGTGGAGATCCCAAACCAGTTGATAGTGCTGGTTATTCCAAATAAAGCTGTTTCCCTTTGAGATGAAATGACTTTCGGTCCTGATATATAATAAAGATGTTGTTGTTTTTGAGCCCCTGTATTAAAAGTAGTTTAAAGTCAGCTTGAGTTTGATGTCTTTATGTCAAAGCTGCTCATGATGTTGAGCTGCTGATGGAATAAAAACAGTGAAAAATCTCCTCAATATAAAAGCATGTAGTCCAGACTTAAATGTAGCCTGTTGTTAGCTGAGGTCCACACACAGTGTTTGACAGTGTAAAGTGTGTGAAAGGGCTGCTGGTGGAGCTCACTAGGATGAGCAGGTGACCACGAGGTGGAGAGCAGCTGGCCTGGCTTTGACCCGGGCCACGCCCCCTTTCTCTCTGCTTTGCTGTCACTTATCTTCACTGCTCTGTCCAATAAAGCTGGAAAAGGCCCCGAATCAAAGAAATCTGCTGCAGCCTCTGAAATGTCTTCTGTTTCTTTCCCGACGGCTTTTTCACCGTCAGCCCATCAGACAGTCCAGCAGCATTTATGATGATGTCATGATGTTGAAGAGGCTGCTACGGTGGCCTCCCATGACCCCCAGCCTCATCACAGCTGAGATGCAGACATTTGAAAACATTCAGCAGACAACTGAATAACAGTCCAACACAACAGTCTGTGTGCAGACACACACTGACCTTTCATAGAGTCAAACACAGCTGGTTGAGTCATTTCTCTGTGAGTCTAAAGTGAATCTAGTATTTGAAAGTCCACTTCCTGTATTTGTTGTTGAAGACTTCTTCAGCTTCTTCTCAAGGACATCAGCTGCTTGTTTGGCAGCAGAGGCAGTTAAGAAGCTTCCTGAAAAACACTGAACAGTGAGTTCACTGTGGCATATGACAGATTCAGCTTTCTGTGTGCAAATGTGTCTGTGTCGACCTTTCAAATGCTGTTGAATCCAAAACATCAGCGGCTCCTCGGCTGCTCACTTCATGCACTTCTGTCTGTGTGACAGTCCAATGACATCACAGCTGTTTCCAGCCCCAGTGTCTCAGGACTGGACACCTTTAAACACGTCGAGGATCAAACAGCGTCCAGCTAAACACACATGAAACTATCAGAGCTGACAATCATTCCAATAACATCTAATGGTTCATGTATGTAGACACAGGACTACAAGGAAATGGCTCTCAGCATCTGGCTGTGGGAACACATGAGTTCCTGTTTGTGTTCAGATTGTGTGCATGTTTTAGACGTGTGTCACATGTAGAAACACAACAATCCCACAATGACACACAGATGTGTTTGACACAGCTGTGCAGCTGTAAGTTGTTTCTAATGATTCATTGAAGCTCTTCTAACATTCTGGAGACGATCAGTACATGAATCTGTTCAACACGACAACAATTTGACTTCAGTGTGAACGTTTGCATTAAATAACCTTCTTCATCCAGCTGACAGCATCTTCATCCTATGATGTGAACAGTTCCTCCTGTTGATGACAAACCTCTGACAGGATCTGCTTGAGGAGCTTTTTCATGTGCAGCTCTCTGAGCTCAGGGCTGAGCTGCTGTTTCATCTTTAAGAGCTGCTGCCTCCTCGCCGGACTTGTTCTCCTCTTCTTCTCCTAATGACACCATTTCTGCTTCATATAAAATTCAATAAAGATGCTGACATGTATCTGTAGCAACAACATCATTGAATCTAGAACAACTGGAGCCAAACCAGTGGCTCTGCTGGGATCACTGGTGAGCCAACACTTCCTTGTTGATGCAGATTTCAGGGCTTCCTTTTGCTCCTCCGTTATAACTGTTCTCTCTTCTCAACACATGATGACACAAAGGAATCAGCAGTGACAAAGATGATGCTGAAGAGAAGCACACACTTCACACATATAACAGAGCAGTGCAGTTACACACACCTCTGCTCGACATCAGGCCTCAAACAAAGACACAAAACACTAACTTGACTCTAAACAGAAGAAACGAGCAGCTGTTTCTGTTCTGTGCTTATTTATATTTGACACACATGCTTCTCTTTGTGCAAACACACATCGCACTATAAGGGTAACCTCGCACACAATGATTGGACAGCACAGTGATGATGCTGGGAGATCCTATACGCAGCAACACAGAAACACTGAGAACTTTAAACAATGATGGAAAGTGTTATAAATGACTTGTTGGCCTCTGATCTGTCACAAACAGCTGAAACGTGTCTCTCATGAGTCACATGAAGGTTTTTGACAGAAAGGACAAAAAGTAGCTGCAGTCAGTTTGTGTCATTTTTATATTTATTCATCTGGGAGAAAAATCTGAGGGACATTAAAATGTGTTTTCAACAGAGACAAGAACATGAATATAACAGAACAGGTAAATGAACATGTTTCAAGTAAACAGCTGGACTGATCAGGTCCAAACACAGAGTGATAAACTTGTCAAACAGCTGTCATATCTTTATATAGAAGCTCTTTATAAATGCTGCTCACTGCAGTCTGTTTACTAATAATGTCAAAGTGTTAGAAACACAGAAACATCAGAATGGTCTTTGTTCACAGAAACCTGTCTGGGATCCTTTGTTGTTCTTTTGATGCAGAGTTACATTATAAATATAAAGAGTTATTTCAGAGTCTCATCAGTTTTCCTGCATGTCTTTATTTAACACATCAGCAGGGCTGAAGCTCTCATGTTAAACACACACTGATCTATGGACACGTTCATGTGTTTCTAACAGAACCAGGCTGTTATCAGCCTGCACTAACATTATGTCACACACACTGAATGTAACAGTGACAGTTTACATCATCACACAATCAGCTGTGATTGTTTCACTGTCATCAAACTAGTCAACAGGAAGTAGAATCAATAGAAACCAATCATTTACTGACAGCATGTCTGATGGAAATAAGTGCAGATTATGTATGAAGTCTAACTGCACACAGTAACTGTGTTACAATGAGGACTTAACAGCGCCCTCTGCTGGAGTGTTTCACACTGAGAGCAGCTTTCCTCTGAATTCAGTGAGGTTATGACTGAAATTATTGGTGTAGTCGGTTTTATAAAGACCAGACCAGTAACAACAAGAGTGTCTCTGCTGTCTGTGAGGAGATGGAGCCGAACATCAAGCTGTGCTGTTTCACAGTGAAGCCAGGCGGCTGTCACCAGGAAAAGTCCTGAGTTTTTGAGCTCAGAGAGCAGATCAGATGTTTTTGGAGCAGGAGCACAAGTATGAAGTCGCAGAGTTAGTGATGAGAGCTTCCTGGCAAAACTGGCCTACCTGAGTGACATATTTGGAAATGAAGTAAATCTACAGCTTCAAGGGAAAGATAAAAACCTCCCTCAGGTCACAAGATCAGCTCTGTCACTGGAAAGCTTGCAGTGTGGGGCAGGAGACTCGATGAAGGAGACACAGATTCATTGGAGAACCTGCATGAATTTGTTGACACTACTGACGATGATGCCGCCTCAGTGACTCCATATATCAAGCAGCATATTTCATCACTGATGGGATACTTTTAAAAGGACTTCCATGAAAACAGTTCCCAGCATGACCAGCTCCAACTGGTTTCAGCTTTGCAGAGCAGAACCAGTTCATTGACGTCTGACTCCACACTGAGACTGCAGTTCACATCACAGACACTGAGTGGATTCTGGCTGAGTGTAGAGAAGCAGTATCCACTCTGAGGGCAGCAGGCTCTGGGCGTTCTTCTTCCTTTAGTCTCATCTTTGTGAGGCTTCTCTGCTGCTGCTGCAGACCAAGTCCAGGTCCCAGCTAAACACTGAGCAGGAGCTGAGAGCTGCAGGATCCTGCTTCAAAGCTGCTTTGAAAAGCTGTGCACTGCAAAACGTGCTCGTCGGAGCCATTAATGCTGACTTTGTTATTTTGATCAAACAAAGAAATCAGCACAAACTGTTTGATTCGTTTTTGTTTTGTAGGTTAAAGTGTTTCATATATTGTGCTCCTGAGTTAATGTTGCTGATCAGTTTGAATTCATTTTGATTGTTTATGGAGTTTATTTCATTTTATGTTTCAGTATCAAACGGTTCAAATGTTTATAGTTTTAGTAAGGATTTGATTTCTTTTTTATTGAAGGTAAATTGTTGCACTTTACTTTGTTTCCATCTAAAAGTGTTACATTGTTTCTCTTCCAAACTAAAAAGTGTTTCTGCTGCAGCTTCCTTTCACTCTTTATCATTTTCCAGTCAGTGAAAGTCTTTTTGTGTCCTCCTAAAGTCCACCGTGCTCACAGTGAACACTCGTATGCTGTTGTGCTGTCACAGACTGTTATCAGCCGTGTAGCCGCTCATACCTCATTTATTCTTCTTGTTCTACCGTCAGACCCAGGCGCACAGCTTTGGTTGAAGTTCTTATGTTTGATTTCATAACAGCTCTTCAGACTTCCACTCTTTATAACTTTATAAGTATTTTTGACAAAGCCATCTTCTTTTACTCATCCACTCAGCAAGCTCCCAACATAGTAACCTATCAACTCACATACCCACATAGCTTGTTCTTCTTTGTCGTTTTATTGGCAGTTGGTGGTGCATTACCGCCAACAGCTGGCTGGGAGAGTGGACCAGCATGATGCTAACCTGCATAGCTGCGTGTCGCGCCAGTTCAAAAGTCAGCCACGGCAGCCGGCAGGAAGAAAATATCCAACTACACGGTAAATGAGAAACTGCTTTGTGATCCGGACAAAATCCTCTTCGGGTCTGGATTTGGACCGGAGTCCAGGAGTTGGGGACCCCTGTTATAGTACCATATCACCCTATTAGAGCACTTTGCTCTCACTCTGCAGGCCTACTTGTTGTTCCTAGAGTATTTAAAAGTAGAATGGGAGGCAGAGCCTTCAGTTTTCAGGCCCCTCTTCTGTGGAACCAGCTTCCAGTTTGGATTCAGGAGACAGACACTATCTTTACTTTCAAGATTAGGCTTCAAACTTTCCTTTTTGCTAAAGCATATAGTTAGGGCTGGACCAGGTGACCCTGAATCCTCCCTTAGTTACGCTCAAAAAAATCTGTTGTTGTGGGCGTAGTTGTCTGCTGCTGAAAACTCCAGTGATTTTCCTGCAGTTTGACATCTAATGTGATCTTGTGAACTTCGTGAGTCCAGGTAACGAACCACTCTGACTAGATTGTATCCTGTCATCTCAACAAGAACAAGAATTAAGTGTCTGAATTTCATGCAGATGCTCCATGATTTAATTATGTTCACCACAGAAACATGAAATTATTTAGTTCAAATCACAAGTTTGAATCTTGTACATGTAACAACCACCCAATAGGTGTAGGCTGCTGGGGGACTCCCATGATGCACTGGGTGTTTCTTCTTCACTCACTGTGTGTTAATACACCTCTACGTGTTTAATCATGAGTTATTATTCATATCTGGCTCTTCCACAGCACGTCTTTGATGTCTTCTTTCTCTCAGCCGAACTGGTCACATGGCTGCCCCTCCCTGAGCCTTGGCACATCCTGTGGCTGCATAATAAGCAGCAGCTCTAATCAAACATGATCAATCCTCAAGTGTCAGTGAGAATAAAAGAAAAGGAAAAGTGAGTCATTTGTCATGAGAAGTGGGGCTCAGGAGGTGGAGCAGGTCACCTGACAATAGAAAGGTCGGTGGTTTGATCCCTGCTCCTCCTGTCTGCATGCCACAGCATCTTTACTGGTCGTGTTACTATGGTAACTGTCAGCCGGTGATCGGCTGTGATCAGCTGATCACGGGGCCGGGGTTAAAAGAGAGACGCCACCCACCTGTTCGCCGCTCAGACATCAGTATCTTCTTGTCAGGAGCTCCGAAACTCTGCCAACGTCAGTCTCCGCCTGATTCAGCAACTGTGAGTGACAATCCCTTTCAATCCTTTTTCTCTTCCCGGCTCCGCTCGCTCTCTGTCTGTAACGACAGTTCCGAAGCCACGCTTCGTGCACTGGTCATTACTAGAATAACTGCGTGTCTGCTCCAAACCCACCGCTAGCCTTCGCCGCGCTTGGGTCTAGCCAGCACGCCACACGGGCACGCCGAATTACTGTGTGTGATCCGCCCGGCCGTGACAGGATGTCTGAGCCGCATATAGACCCAGCGGAATTCGAACGGCTGAAAGCCGAAGTGTTATATCTTCGCGGTGTGGTGGATCGGATGAGCACAAAGATGGAGTCTCTCACCGAAACTGTCCTCCAGCTTTCCTCTTCCGTCACCTCGCTGCAACGTCAGCCAGCGCCGGTGAGCGCTGAACCCCGGATCGGACTACCAGATAAGTGGAACGGAGTAGACGGCCGGCCTGATGGGTTGCTCGCCACCTTAGACATGATGTTTGAATGTCAACCCACTAAATACGCCACTGCCCGTGCAAAAGTGGCGATGCTCACCTCTCTCTTGTCTGGCCAGGCTCAGGAATGGGCCGCGGCTCTCTACAACAATAAATCTGCAGCGTGTAATGACTATGCTCTGTTTGTGGAGGAGTTAAAAAAGACTTTCGTTCCCCCCAGCAGTGAAGTGGAAGTGGAGTCACAGCTGCTTCATCTACGCCAGGGCAGCCGACCAGTCTGTTACTTCGCCTCCCAATTCCGCACCCTGGCTGCTAAGCTTCAATGGGGAGATGCTTCTCTGCGCTCCATCTTTCTAGAGGGACTGGCTGATTACATCAGAGACGAGATGGCCGGCCGTGAGGCCCCAAAGACCTTGGATGAGGCCGTGGACCTTGCCCTGAAGATCGACCAACGTGTGATGTCGCGGCCTCGCCATGCCCCTCGGGCCTCAAAACCCTTCCAGCCTCAGCAGACCACGTCGTTGCGACCTCCTCCCCCCTCTGATGGAGCCACGGCTAGCCCAAGCAGCACATCCAGCGAGGAGCCCATGCAGCTGGGTGGACTCCCCAAGGAGGAGAAAGAGAGACGCTGGCGTGAGGGCCTCTGCGCCTACTGTGGATCAGCTCGACACCGTCGTCCCCAGTGCCCGCTACGGCCGGGAAACGACGACGCCAGGTAGACTGCGGGGGTGTCCCACCTGGCCCTTCCCACTCCTCCGATCCCTCTCGTTTTCTGTTACCGGTCACATTTCACCTGAAACACCAACAGCTCTCATCCGAAGCCCTCCTGGACACCGGAGCTGCCGAGAACTTCATCGACCAAAAACTAGCCTCTCGGCTTCGCATCCCATTGACCTCCGTCGACCGATTTCTCCCGGTGACCTCAGTAGACGGGCGACCACTCCAACCCTACCCGGTCCAGTTCCGGACCCAGCCAGTCCGCATGTCTGTCGGGGATCATCAGGAGGAGATCCGGTTTCTAGTAGTCTCGGCCTCTTCCTCTCCTCTCATCCTCGGATACCCCTGGTTCCGTCGACATGACCCCCACGTCTCCTGGTCTTCCTGCCAGATCCTGGACTGGGGTCCCCGGTGTTCACGCCGCTGCCTTCTCCTCCGGACTGGACAGGACTCAAAGTCAGAAGAGGCGTCACCCCCGGAGCCCATCGATCTGGATAGGATCCCTCCGGCTTACCATGACCTGTCCGAGGTCTTCAGTAAGAGGCGAGCCTCCGCTCTCCCTCCTCATCGCTCCTACGACATGGCCATCGAGCTCCTCCCGGGAGCAGTCCCTCCTCGTGGTCGCCTGTTCTCGCTGTCAACCGCAGAGAACAAAGCCATGGAGGAGTACGTCGCTGAGGCTCTCCAACAGGGCTTCATTCGCCCTTCTACCTCCCCTGCAGCTGCGGGGTTCTTCTTTGTAAAGAAGAAAGACGGCGGGCTTCGCCCCTGTATGGACTACCGAGGCTTGAATAAAATCACTGTTAAGAACCGCCATCCTCTTCCTCTGCTATCCACCGCGCTCGATTCCCTCTCCCAGGCCTGCATCTTCACCAAACTAGACCTACGCAGCGCTTACAATTTGGTGCGGATTAGAGAAGGGGACGAATGGAAGACGGCCTTCATCACCCCTAACGGGCACTGGGAGTATCTGGTGATGCCCTTCGGCCTCTGCAACAGCCCTGCTGTCTTCCAACACCTGATCAACGATGTCTTGCGGGACATGCTGGGCCGGTGGGTGTTTGCCTATCTGGATGACATCCTGATCTACTCCCGCACCGAAGTGGACCATATTCGCCATGTGCGGGCCGTGCTAAGCAGGCTGCTCGAGTACCAGCTGTTCTGCAAACTGGAAAAGTGTGCCTTCCATCAACGGTCCACTACCTTCCTGGGCTTCACCATCTCCTCCAATGGCCTGACCATGGACCCGCAAAAGCTCCAAGCCGTGACCCAGTGGCCTCAGCCTTCCAGCCTTAAGCAGCTGCAGAGCTTCCCGGGCTTTGCCAATTTTTATCGGCGCTTTATCCGCAATTTCAGCACCATTGTCGCGCCACTGACATCCCTCACTAAACCAGCTAACCTGCCCAGGCCCTTCTGCCTCCCCCCTGGTGCGAAACTGGCATTCCGAGACCTTATCCGTCGGTTTGCTACAGCTCCCGTCCTGCTCCACCCTGATCCTGCCGGAGATTTTGTGGTGGAGGTGGATGCCTCCGATGTTGGCGCTGGCGCCGTCCTCTCTCAACATGGCCCGGATGGAAAACTTCACCCGTGTTGCTATTTTTCAAGGAAATTCTCTGACACGCAGCGACGGTATGGTGTCGGCGACCGGGAACTCCTGGCCATCAAGTGGGCCTTGGAAGAATGGCGGCATTGGCTCCTGGGAGCGAAAGAACCATTTCTGATCTGGACTGATCACCAGAACCTGATCCATATTCGTTCTGCCAAGCAGCTCAACCCAAGGCAGGCCCGTTGGGCCTTATTCTTCGAACCGTACAACTTCCACCTCGCCTACCGCCCTGGCTCCAAGAACACCAAGGCAGACGCCCTCTCCAGGCAGTTCGCCCAGGACAACTTCACGTCAGACCCTGGACCTATCCTACCGTCTCATTGTTTCGCTGCCCCCCTTTGGTGGCCCTTGGAGGACTCTATCCGGGATGCCCTGACCGCCGAACCGCCTCCGCCGGAGACCCCAGCTGGGCGGCTCTATGTGCCATCCCGGTGCCGTCAGGAGGCCTTGCTCTGGGCTCACTCCTCCCCGCTCTCTGGTCACCCAGGGCCCGACAGAACCCTCCAGCTCCTCCGTCGTGCCTTCTGGTGGCCCTCCATGACTCGGGACGTCCGTGACTTCGTTTCCGCCTGTGACACCTGTGCTCGGGCCAAGTCCTCCACCCAGCCGCCCGCTGGCGACCTTCACCCTCTCCCAGTGCCGAGACGTCCCTGGTCCCATGTCGGCCTTGACTTTGTTACCGGCCTTCCATCTGTGGACGGTCTTGACACCATCCTCACCTTTGTGGACCGGTTTTCTAAGGTGGTGCACCTGGTCGCCCTGGCCGGCCTCCCCTCCGCCAAACGGACGGCCGAGGTCCTCCTGGACCATGTCGTCCGGCTTCACGGATTCCCCAAGGACATAGTCTCCGATCGGGGGCCACAGTTCACCGCCAGGTTCTGGAAGGCCTTCTGCCGCCTGATTGGAGCGTCTCCCAGCCTCTCGTCCGGCTATCACCCTCAGACCAATGGGCAGGTTGAACGGACCAATCAACAGTTGGGGCGCTTCTTACGGTGCTTCGTCTCCGCCCAACCGTCGCTATGGCCTCGTTACCTGGTGTGGGCTGAGTTGTCTCATAACCTTCACATCTCTTCCGCCACCGGTCTCTCGCCCTTTGAGGTCTGTCATGGATTTCAACCTCCTATCTTCAGCCATCAGGAAGCGGAGGTCGACGTGCCGGCTGCTGAACGGATGGTCCGCCGCTGTCGCCAGGCCTGGATCAAGGCGCGGGCTGCCATTTCCCGGGCCAACGCTCTGTACACCCGGCAGCATCGTCGCCGCCACCGCCCGGGTCACCCCTTCCGGCCGGGGGACCGCGTCTGGCTCTCCACAAAGCACCTACGGCTGCGCGGTGAGTCCAAGAAGCTCGCTCCCCGGTTCGTCGGCCCGTACGAAGTCACTGCCCGGCTCAACCCCGTGGCTTACCGTCTCCGGCTTCCGCCCGCCATGAAGGTCCATCCGGTTTTCCACGTCTCGCAGCTTAAGCGGCACGTCGCTTCCCCACTGGCGCCCCCCTCCCGGGCCCCGCCCCCGCCCAGGATCGTCGATGGGGGTCCTGTCTACGCTGTCCGTCGGATCTTGGACTCCCGTCCCCGGGGCCGGGGGGTCCAGTATTTGGTGGACTGGGCTGGCTACGGCCCTGATGAGCGCTCCTGGGTGCCGTCCCGCTTCATCTTGGATCCTTCCCTCATCTCGGATTTCCGTCGCCGCCGTCCTGGCCCGTCGGGTGCCGGTCCTCGGGGGGGGGGGTCCTGTCAGCCGGTGATCGGCTGTGATCAGCTGATCACGGGGCCGGGGTTAAAAGAGAGACGCCACCCACCTGTTCGCCGCTCAGACATCAGTATCTTCTTGTCAGGAGCTCCGAAACTCTGCCGACGTCAGTCTCCGTCTGATTCAGCAACTGTGAGTGACAATCCCTTTCAATCCTTTTTCTCTTCCCGGCTCCGCTCGCTCTCTGTCTGTAACGACAGTTCCGAAGCCACGCTTCGTGCACTGGTCATTACTAGAATAACTGCGTGTCTGCTCCAAACCCACCGCTAGCCTTCGCCGCGCTTGGGTCTAGCCAGCACGCCACACGGGCACGCCGAATTACTGTGTGTGATCCGCCCGGCCGTGACAGTAACCCAGAGGAGTTTACTATGATAAGTATTAATTAATTCATTAAATGAGACAATCAGTCAAAAGTCAATCATTCATTTTTAATCAGCAGTGTTTTTGGAATCATCAGATAAATTTAAAACAAAACCAAAAACGCTGAACAAGTTTGTAAAGTTTTTTCTAAGCCAGTCGTCACAAACGTCTGTAAGTTTGAAGGTTTTCAGCTGACAGATGTTCAGGTAGTTTCATCGCTCAGGTTTGGAGGATTCAATGTTTATTAATCGTCCCTTCAGACGACCAAAGGCTGCCACGTGTACGGTAACAGCACAGACATGTGACAGACTAGACTTTCATGTGACAGCGTTTAATCTGTAAAAGGTGACGTTGACATATTTTGGAGGCGTGTTGGTCACCAAACTGAACGTGTTCACTCACTGGAGTCTGTGTGGTTGTTGTTGTTGTTATTCACCGTCTTCTCTCTGACTGTGATGATGGTCCCATTTCCTTTAGACACAGTTAAAGATGGAATCTCCACAGTCACTTTACAGATGTGTGTTCCTGAATCCTCTGATGTTTGAAATGTTCAAAGATGAGTCTTTGCCTCCTTTTTCAGAGACTTGGAGATTGATTTGCGTTGGTCTCTCTCTTAATTATTGTTTGATTTTTCAGCCAGGCCACTCTGAATCTTTCAGACGTTCTTGTCCAGCAGCAGGTGATGCTTACTGTCTCTCCCTCCATGACAGAAACATCTGGACTCTGGGTCACAACAAACATGCCTGATGAAACAGCTGCAAGAGACACAAAACTGTGAGTCAGTACAAGAGACGAGTCTCCAAAAGTTGGTTCTGTTCATCTGGACGCAGCGTTTTGTGGGAGAAACGTGTCGTCATCATCAGGTGACGTCTTCAGTCTCAGCTGACTGCAGGTTTCAATCTTATAAACAGGACATTTGCATAATGACTGAAACCAGCCCACTGGGGCTGAGGTCAGTTCCTTAATCTTAATCATGCAAATTCTCATGACCATTGATCAACAACCACTGATCCATGTCTATGAGTCCCATTCACAGAGAGTTGGGGAATGGCTGCAATCACAGCATGTAAGATGGTGACAGATGGACCCTTAGGCCCCTCCTCCATTCAGAGATGGTCTTTCCCTTTTCACGTAAATGGCCTCCTTGACTCCGCCCTCAAACCAGCGTTCCTCCCTGTCCAGGATGTCACATCCTCATCATTGAAAGAGTGTCCACTGGCCTGTAGGTGTAAACAGACTGCAGAGTCCTGGCCTGACGAGGTGGCTCTTCTGTGTTGTGCCGTCCTCTTAGCCAGAGGTTGTTTGGTTTCCCCGATGTATAAATCCTGGCAATCCTCCTGCACTTAACAGCGTACACTATGTTACTCTGTTTGTGTCGGGGGACCCGATCCTTGGGGTGGACCAGTGTTTGGTGCAGCGTGTTGAGGTGTTTAAAAGCCACAGAGACCCGGTGTTTAGAGAAAATGCGTCTCAACCAGGGGCGATTCTAGGATCAGAGCTTTGGGGGTGCTGAGCACCCAGAGAGCTGCCCAGCCAGGCGAGATAAACTTTACTCGTCACGATGAGACTTCTTCCCTGTCTCTGTCAGTCCCTGCATCCCTACATGCCTCCAGTTGTCCCGAGTTCTCTCTGACTGTCTCCTTGGTGCATTTAAACCCCTGTTCCTTCCTGTCCTCATCGTCTGTTGTCTTCGTCTCCGTTATCCGTCATCCTAATTTTACCCTCTCTGTGCAATTCTGCAAATTTCTTTATTAAGTCATAAGATTCTTAAATTCATCAAGTCTCAAAACATGACATCACTGTTTTGTACATTTTAACACAATTTAATAAACATGCTTCAGCCAGTACCTTTTGATTAGCCTTGTCTCGGTTTCTTGCTTTGTGGTAGATCTTTATTCTGTTTTCACTGAGATATTTGAATGCTAATCAATAAATCAATATTCAATTCTAAAAAAAAAAAATCTAATCAAACAGTTTTTTGAAAAGTTTGTAACAAAACCATCAAATCTGATCAAGGTTATTTAAACGCTGCAAAAGAAGAATGGATTGGAATAAAAAAATACATATCCTGACCTTAATTACTGGGGAGAATAATGAATGATGCTCATAGTGAGTAAAAAGTAAACTGAGTGATTTTTTGGACAGACATTCACTTTTAAAGTGTTCATATAATATAGTACAGATACATAAAAATACACTCCAAAAATAGAGTCCTTGAAATGTACAAAATATTAATTAAAAAAATTATAAAAATGGAGGCAACTGTGCCTATGGTACAATGTATAAAAAGCTCTTTACTGCAGACACAACTAAAATGGCTCTGCAGATTGTTTCTTTTATTTTAACGTCACCTCAGCTTGAGGTTGGCAAATCTATCAGTGTTTGGTGATCAACTCTCTCAAGCAGTTTAACAGTTTCTGCTGTAACTGTCACTGCTCCCTGTCTGCTTCCTTACCTGATTCTTCCTGACCTTGTTCTTTCCCTCTTTACTCTCTCCCTCTTTGAACTGATAATCATACGCAAATAGATTGTATTAGATGAAAAAATTACATTAATATGAAAAAATACTATTGAAACCACTAATAAAAAAGTCCTCCCTCAGTGTACTTTCAACCAAAAGGCAAATAACCAAACACATGAACATCAAATAAAAGACATAAATACTGAAACACTGATCCAGCATTATCCTTTATTGACGGATCATTTGTTCTTTCATTTTTACCTGAATGTTGCTGCTTTTTTTGAAAAAACGTCCTTATATCCATTATGAACCTGACTGACACACACACACACAAACACACACACACACACACACACACACACACACACACACACACACACACACACACACACACACACAAGAGGAGTTATAAGGTTAATGGGAATCAGTCAGTTAGCTAGTAAGTACCTTGGGTTTAATATCGGCACATATGACAAAGTGAGCAGCTTCTGTCATTCCTTCCTTTTCAACCAGCCCGTTCTCACTCCCGAGGCATAACATGTAAACGTTTTGTCACGTCTCGCGGCGTTCCTGAGGAACGCGAAAGGAGACCTTCGGCGTTCTTGTGGTACGCGGCGGGTTATGGCTGAAATCCAGTGCAATGACGCTCCCGTGGTAATAGACGTTCCAGCCCTGTATTCCAGCCCTAAACCTAACCTTATCCCTAGCCCTAACCATAACCTTTTTCCTGACGTTAACCATGACTGTAATGATGTTAAATAGCGTGTTTCTAAGCGATTTGAAGAAAATGAGCAAACATGTGTAGATTGAGTCCATACGGTTCTCATATTTCCTCATTTTTCCGAGGTCGTCATTTAGGAACGTGGTGGGTAGCCGAAAACGTAATATGTTGACGATTTGTCACCTAGCGTAAAATGTTACGCTTTGGGAGTGAGAACGTGTTGTTTCAAACAGGACAGTGGTAACAACAGCAGGCTACGGACAGTTTTAAGTTTTAGATTTTAAACAGGCTGTATACATTTCAATGGGAGCAACAGGACGGTCAAATGTCGCTGATTTTACTACAGAGCAGGACGGATTGTAGGGCAGCAAACATCGTCGGAAAACACGTTTTTAACCCAGCAGGTTACCTGGTGTAATGTTTTTCAGGTAAACAGAAACATGGTCTGACTCTTACCAACTATATAAAGAGTAACTGAAGGTTAAATGCAGCTAATATGTCCTGTTTTAAGCCAGGCACTTACACCTCCGCTCTGCTGCATCTCAGCCACCATCTCTCTGGCACAAAGGGCACCAGAGCCAGAGCAGGGGAGAGCTGGAACAAACCATTCTGGGAGGGGGGTATCTATACTTCTGTTGTTAAAATATTACATCTCAACCAAGTACTGTATGCTTTCTATATTTCTTTGTAGTGTATCACACAAACACCAAATATTGTCAAAAAAGTAAGAAATCTTTGGGGGTGAAAGAAAGCAATACTGGTAAACACACCACACTTTTTTATGCTCAGTTGCAGTATCCAGATGAAATACATAATCATGCTACACGGTTCTCAACTAACCACAATTTAGTAACTCCTCAAGTTAAAAGTAACTTTTTGAAAAACTCTGTTATATGTAGAGCATCTTTTCAGTGGAATAAGTTGCCTTATGCAATTAGAGAATTGGCTTCTATTCATAATTTTAAAAATCACCTAAAAGCCTATTTAGGCAGTTTTTAATTTATTTGTAAAAAATGTACAGGGTAATGTCACTTGTAATGGAAATTGTGTATTTTGTTTGAGTGTTTTGGGTTTTTTTTTTGTTTTTTTTACATAACTTTTAATATTCACATGTTTACGTTTTCAGAATTGTAAAACCTTATTGTGGATGTAAGAGCCAAATAATGTGGACAATTTGCATCCAACTCATTGTGTAACATTTTATTTGGTGATATTTGATGGTTTGGGCCCCAGGAAGACTAGGAACCACTGTTGTGGAAGCTAATGGGGTTCCTTATAAATAAACAAATAAACATGTCTGAGAACAGAATCACCAATTACCAGAATTTGACCCCCGGCGGGTGTGTCGCCGAGTGGTGAAAAATGGTTAGACACATGAACAGGTTGGTGGTGCACCTGGGGCTTCTGTTTAAGAATATGCTTCCTCCTCACCGTCACCCAGCCGCCCTCTTTCCCCAGCTGCTTGGGGTCTGCGGGGCCTACGCTATCTTTGGCTGCACCAGCTACAGGGGCCTGGCTAGCTACAGGTGAATGCAGGGTGCGAAGCCGAGTTTCCAATTCAGTAATCCTGGCCTCCAGCGCTGCAAATATGCTACATTTGTTACAGATATCATTACTGCTAAAGGAGGCCGAGGAGTAACTAAACATCTGACACAATGAGCAAGAAAGTGCAGGAGGGACAGGTGAAGTAGCCATGGTGCTAACGAGTCGGCTACGAACTAAGCTAAGCTAGCGAAACAGTACAGAGACAGTGAGTGAATACTTTGGCTATAAATTAGGTAGTGAGTACACAGAAAGTGTGCTTCGGATGAAGCACGTGAAGATTATACTATGAAACAAGAATGTATTCAAAAGTTGTTAATTAAATTGCTAAGCAGATAAGCTACTCAGAAACACCACTGTGTTTGAGCAGGAACAGGAAGTGATACTCTACCACAGAGCGAGCAAACACTAAGTGACCAGGTGGAGAGAGTCAGCAGAGATTTAGTCACCGTGTAGATTTCGTTCTTTCTTATCCTGAGTTAGTGGTGTGTGTCCATGAGACTGCAAGTTTCTGTGTTTTATCCTGTTTGGTCTTTTCTCTGGACATTATCCTCTCTGTTTAAATCCTTGGCGCACACTTTGTTTACCGAATGTTACTGTTGTTTACTGCGAAGCAGCCTTGGCCATGCAGCCGTTAAGGGACCGTCACTAATTTCCAGTGATAAGAAATAACGGCGTTACAAGTAACGGCGTTACTTTTTCAGTAACAAGTAATCTAACTAATTACTATTCCTATAGCCGTAGAAAATGCCGTGTGGTCGCGTTACTATTTTTCAACAAACAGACGGTTGAAGCTGTGTTCAGCTTACATCATCTTATATCAGTTGCACTCGCGCACACGGCAATCACTTTCTTGCAGACGATCACTTTTGAGCACAACACCTGGAGCTAAGGGGCAAAACAATGGCATGAGTGCTGCTTTTTGACTGAGGAAGAATAAAGTAGTTGTGGTAAGCCAATCACATGACCACTTAAAGATGACAAAGCAACAAGGTGATATATACCAGTTTTTAAATTGGGTTGATAGGCCACGTAAAACCAGAGTCATGATAAACAATATATACGCGTAATTTTTTCCTCAATATTTTCATCACATTTATCTTCTAAGGACAGCAGTAGCAAGCACTCTCTGCTTATGACCAAAAAACAAAACAAAACAAAAAAAAGCCCGTTCTTGTTGGTGGAAAAATGCACCATGTCGACTTATCAAAAAATGACATGGCAAAATGACATTTGGTTGTTTAGGGAAGTTTTAGGAGTGAAGGCGAGAGAGAGAGCAGAAAAAGAGAGAGAGCGAGTTTTGAGCTGTGAGAGATTTGTGATGTTTAGCGTGTGTAGTTAATGTGTTGTCTTGTGTAGTTAGTGTGTAGTGCTGTGGATAGTTTTGTGTTGTGTGTCAGAACAATGAGGCGGCTGCTGTCTCCAGGTAGAAAAAGCACTGATACACCTGCTGCTGTCAGACCTGCAGATATCAGGCTGTGATGTTGTCCTTTATAGTGGACAGAAATTATTTTCTTTTGGAGTGGCACAAATAATTTGTGTGGCATCTTATTGAATGCAGAACAGTTGATTGTTATGTAAATAGTTTGAAATGGTTATTTAAAAAGAGTAAAAGGTAAATGACTGCAAATAACTTGTTGTTTGCAAAACTTGTGCATAGGATTTTAAAATTCACAATTTACATTTGTAAAAATATCACTTTTTCTAGTCGGATTTTATGTTTTTGTCTGATTTTAGATCAATTGTGTTAATACTGTATATCAAAATAAAAACATGATTGTAAATTCAGACACATGAGGTTGTGCTAAAAAGACTGATACCAAACAAGGCAAAGTAAATTGTTTTTAAAGGTGAAATGTAGAGGTAAAATCAATAGTGAAAATTAGTGAAATTAGCATTTGTTGATACTCCATTATATTAGGTGAATGTTCTACTACCCAGTATTGTCAGTATTGTTGTATTGCACATTTAATTTACTCTGTTCACATAACTATGCAAGACTTTTATGTTCTTTCCAACAGAAACAACACTATCACTTCACCACACGGCATACAGCAGTTTACTACACTCCAAATCCCCTCACTCACATTATGGATATATATCACCGGGATCCTTCTTCAATAAATGAATGAACGACAGACACCTAAATGGCAGTGGATTTTGTGTATAAGCCATCTGTTCTTATCAGACAACCCTGTTAAGATTGTGGATACCTAGAGTCAGCATCTCATCATCTTCATCACTCATAGTTCAGCTGTAGATGTAATAAACATCTGTCCTCCATCTACAGGAGCAGCCAGCTAACTGTGACTCAGTATGTAAGTGATAATTTTTGACATTCAGGCTTATGGAAGTGTTTGAATTTAAAATGGTTGTAATCTTGGAGCTGTGAGCTGAAATAAGTCCAGTCTTCTGTGTGAAAACAATCAGCTGCAGATTGTTCATCGGCTCATTTTCTGCAGATGGAGGTCGTGTCAGATAACATCAGTCCATCTCATCCTTCATCCTACAGCTCACAATACATCAAAGTCCTGGAACACATGCTCTTATTGTGAAAACCTGCCTCCTTGACTCCTTCGAGGTAGCAGCTCACCTGTCTGTCAGTGCAGCAGGTTTGGACTTGTTGGTCTGAAGCTGAAGTTCAGTGAGGAGTTCAGACTTGTGAGAACAAGAGGACTCACTTGTCGAACTTCTATCAGGCACTTTAAAGGTTTTTCATGAAATCATTCAGGACCCACAGTGGGCCCACAGACTGTAAAGCCTTTGATTTATTATTTATTGCTGCAGTCACTGGAACATTTAGAGAATAATGATGAATTTCATGAAAGCCAGTTGGAACTGATTATATCTAAATCAATCTGTAAAATCAGTTCCAAACCAATCCTTAAAGAAGAGCAGTTATACACTGTAATGAGACAGGAAGTTGAAGTTTCCAGTTAAAAACAAGAGGAAGAAGAAACATGGCGCTCTGCAGCAAACTGTTCACTTCAGATTGGATTAAGGACACAGCTCAGTTAAAAACACTAACTCACTGAGTGTTTCTGTGATCTGCAGTGGAACCAGTTTAAATTGTCACTACAATAGAAGCTACAATAGAAACATCATTTTAATGCTGCACTCAGTAACAGGACAGAAAGCCTCCAACAAACATTTCTACAAGTTTCTAAAGTCCAGACTCCATTTCTGCTTTTGTTTCATCCAAACTTCCCCACAAGGTTTCAGTTCTCTGTCCTGAACTCAGCATCACATGATCACATGATCATCTCCAGCACAAACAGCACTAATCTGTTGCTCTATACTTCACAGTAACAGACTCACAACTGGACCAGTGGCCGACCTTTAAGGCTCTTCAATTTTGTAGAGTGTGAGTATAATTATGGAGTCAGAGCTGTTTTTAAATTTGTTTTTATGAAGATGTTAGTAGTAGTTTGTCAAGCAAAAGTTTGACCTGCTTCTATAACTTAATGCACAGAAACTTCTGCCAGTGCTTTTCTTCTCTGCTGTTTTTAAGTACTTGTGCTCCTGTCATGATCCTGTATTCATAGTGACCATTTTATGTTTTGAACTCTTATTTGTTTTATGTTTGGATATCTGAGTTATTACTGCCCGACTTTGGTTTTGAGTTTTGTTGTTTTTAATAATAACGCTGTCTCCCCTTTTGTCTTGTCAACTCTCCATCACATGTTGTGTTAGTGGGTTCTATTCAGCTGTTCAACAGGTGGCTCCACTCTGTCCTTAACTCATATATGTGTTTAAGTTGTTTCCTTAGTTTCTTGTCACGACCTCCCTCGTGTTGTGTGCTCAGGGTGTTTCTTTGTTCCCTGTGTGCATTCCTGACTTCTCATCCTATATTTTCCATTTTTTGCCTGTTTTCAGCATTAAAGGTGTCTTCTTCATTTCATTTATTGGATCTGCAACCCACCTGCCACACAGTAAGATAACATTCTTCTTTTGTTTTGCTAGACTTTGTTTCACAGCTCCACTTATTTAAACCAGTTACAATGTCAAAATAAAATCAAAATGAAATCCGGATTTCATTTTGAAATTAACAAAATGTTTCAAAAGTGACAGATTTTAATTATTACATCTTCGTATGAACATTTCTGAATCTTAAAGCAGGACTTTTATTTTGAAACCTTCAATCACTGAATTAGTCTAATGTTCAATTGCTTTGTATCATTTTCGACATGTACTCACCTGAAACAGTGATTTCAGATGTTGGCATCTGAAAAGCGACTCAAAGAGCAACTTTCTGGTTCCTCATTATCTGCTCTGACCATGGGTCTTTGTATCAGTTGTTCACCTGCAATTTTGAGGTTTCTACACAAACAAGGATGTTAAAACCGGCCCTACACACTGCTGAATCTAAGAGCAGGACTTTTAAGTCCTTTTTTAAAGTCCTTTTAGTACCTAGTGTTGGGAAATCAGTTTTACCCCGGTTCTTTTTATTCCTCGAGCATCCAGAGATGGCACCGGACTCAGTAGTCATTTTCACAAAATCTTTATTCATCTTTACTCATCTTCATTTATCTTTACTCTTCTTCATTTATCTTTACTCTTCTTCATTTATCTTTACTCTTCTTCATTTATCCTTACTCTTCTTCATTTATCCTCATTTAAGCATGCACTTCTAGAAGGGAAGACGAGGCCGTTGTGTCCCTCTCCAAAATCTTCACTCCTTTGTCTGTGAAACACAGTTTTATAGAAGCGACCCCATCATAAAACCCCTCCCCACGGTGGGCCGCAAACTCTGTGTCTGTGTCTATGTGCACGAGCACATGAATGCCTACATGTGCGCGTTCCCCCATGCCTATATGAGTGCTCGTGTGTGACTGTGTGCACATGAGTGAGTGTGCGTGTGGATGTGTGTGCGTGACAGTTAAAAAACTGTGGGTGTAGGTAACTCCCTAGAGGTCATAAAACCCCTCTCACTTCCAGACCACAGGTATCCAGTTACATCCTCTGGGGAATTTCCACTCAGCATTAACTCTTCTCTGTTTTACTTTCACAGCTCAAGTGGGGGAGGGGTACAATCTACTCCTAAGTTCACGACAGAGTCAGCCTTTATTATATTGAGGGCAGTGTCAGTGTCTCTACAACAGTTCTACATTCTATGATAACACATTTCTAAACTCTAAATCAGCTAAATATTCTACACTAGTTAGATCGGCTTAATGCAACTCCAGTTAGTACAGCTCATATCAACACGTTTTCAACACGAGTACCACCTGATATGTGTGAAGCAACTTTCCATGACATTTGTATGCAGCACAAATGCTACAACAAAGATGGGTGATAGGTTTGTCTAGCACAGACCTATAGCTGGAACGCCAAGACAATTCTACTACAGGATGGGCCATTTATATGGATACACCGTAATAACATGTGATCGGTTGGTGATATTAAAGTCCTGTTTGTGGCACGTTAGTATATGTGAGGGGGCAAACTCCTTAAGATGGGTGGTGACCATGGTGGCCATTTAGAAGTAGGCCATCTTGGATACAACTTTTGTTTTTTCAATAGGAAGAGGGCCATGTGACACATCAAACATATCGGTAATGTCGCAAGAAAAACAATGATGTTCTTGGTTTCAACGTAACCTTATTCTTTCATGAGTTATTTACACGTTTCTGACCACTTATAAAATGTGTTCAATGTGCTGCCCATTGTGTTGGATTTTCAATGCAACCCTCTTCTCCCACTCTTCACACACTGATAGCAACACCGCAGGAGAAATGCCAGCACAGGCATCCAGTATCCGTAGTTTCCGGTGCTGCACATCTCGTATCTCCACACCATAGACAATTGCCTTCAGATGACCCCAAAGATAAAAGTCTAAGGGGGTCAGATCGGGAGACCTTGGGGGCCATTCAACTGGCCCACGACGACCAATCCACTTTCCAGGAAACTGTTCATCTAGGAATGCTCGGACCTGGCACCCATAATGTGGTGGTGCACCATGTTGCTGGAAAACCTCAGGGAACGTGCCAGCTTCAGTGCATAAAGAGGGAAACACATCATCATGTAGCAATTTCAAATATCCAGTGGCCTTGAGGTTTCCATTGATGAAGAATGGACCCACTATCGTTGTGCCCCATATACCACACCAAACCATCACTTCTGTTGTTCCAACAGTCTTGGAGGGATCCATCCAATGTGGGTTAGTGTCAGACCAATAGCGATGGTTTTGTTTGTTAACTTCACCATTCACATGATAGTTGGCCTCATCACTGAACAAAATCTTCTGCGTGAACTGAGGGTCCTGTTCCAATTTCTGTGTACCGATCTGGGTCATCCTCGTTGAGATGCTGCAGTAGCTGAAGTTTGTAAGGGTGCCATTTGTGAGTAGCTATTATCCGCCGAAGTGATGTTCGACTAATGCCACTCTCCAGTGACATGTGTCCACATTTTGGAAAATCCAACACTGAACCAGTTTCACGAAACTAAGCAAGCAGTTTGCTGACTGTAGCATGGGAGATGGGTGGTCTTGCATTGAAATCTGCTGCAATGTCCCGGTTACTGCGTTCACCAGATGTCAACACAATTTCGATCCACTCCTCACGTGTTAACCTCTTCGACATGCTAATGGCTGTGAACAAAGAGAAACTTGTAAATAACTCATGAAAGAATAAGGTTACGTTGAAACCAAGCACACCATTGTTTTTCTTGCGACATTACCAATAGGTTTGATGTGTCACATGGCCCTCTTCCTATTGAAAAAACAAAAGTTGTATCCAAGATGGCCGACTTCTAAATGGCCACCATGGTCACCACCCATCTTGAGGAGTTTGCCCCCTCACATATACTAACGTGCCACAAACAGGACTTAAATATCACCAACCATTCCCATGTTATTACGGTGTATCCATATAAATGGCACACCCTGTACAATAGCAAAAACAAGACGCAAGTCACCCAAGTTCTTGGGTAGTCACGTGCACGAGGGATAGAACCGAGACCAAGCCTGTTCCTACTGCTTGAACCCCAGTCACTCTCGGCCGAGCCCCTGTTAAGATTTGTTCGATTTGGGTAAGAGAAGAAAGCAGGCTGAGTCCAGGGAAGGTGTCAAAAATAGTGATCTTTAATTACACACTCTGCGCAGAAGTGTGGGAAGAAAGCTTGCAACAGATTCTCCAAAGAGTGGACCGGTCCCCATCCTTATATAACCCATGATGACATCACACAGTTAGACCTTACTGGAAATGATAACAGTCTCCCCATAGTCCAAAGTTCTCCTTATACAAACATTAGATGATACTTTTAGAGAAAATCAAGTGTGTGTGACATGTCATGTTGTGCAGTTCTGTGTGTCCAACTAGAGAATGTCCTGACACGACCTCCCTGTGTAAATAAGTGTGTATGCGAACGTGCGTGTTTACATAACTCTCTATGTGCATGTTCTGATGTAGGCCTGCAAATGAATTAGAACAAGGTCCTGCTGGACCCTCCAGTTATGGACGGTGAATACAATGCTGTGGATACCATTTGGAACTTGAAAATGATGATAATATGCATACATTAATCTTTACTCAGGTTACCATAGATATAAAACAAAGATTATACTGTCATCAGATTCAACAATGATGAATGACTGATCAATGATAGTTATGATTACAAAATGTCACCATAAGAATACAAAGTAAAATATCTCTTGTCCACACTCCTCCTCTTTGGCCATCGGCCAACCTTTACCCAAATTTTGTTTCACTCCTCCGTCCAGGCGGCCTCTCGCAACGGCATCATATACTCCGGACCAGCTGAACCAGCTGGACCAGAGTCTAGGGCCCTGCTTACCAATTTTACCAACACACGCCTTAGCAGAGGAATGAGACAACACCCGATCATCAATATTCCTAGAAAAACCATAAAAGAAAACATGGCAGACATAAACACACCCTTTCATTGCCCAAAAACAGACGTCATCCAATCCTCCAGCGCCATGTTCACACCTGGATGTACATACATTGTTAAAGTGTGTCATGGCTAGACGGTCCTCACTGATCGTCTTGCCAATTTGTTGTGGTGTTTGTGTGTACTATGTCGTGTTCTCCTCTCCATCCTGGGCATGTGTTTTTCTGCTGGAACATGTACTTCCGGAAGCCGTGGCACGGAACGGCAGTTGACCGGAGGGGAGTGTACTCAGCTAGAATCATCGCACCTGTGCAGAATTACCTTGCCAGCGTAGACCTATTTAACGGGGCGATTGAGTCACAACCAACGCTGGAACGTTGAACTAAACCGGGTAGCGTAGTCATGATTAGCATACCCGGTTTGTGAAGGAGAGGACGTTTCGTTATTGAGCGTGTGTTTTTTCTCATCTGCCTCCAGGGTTCAAGGATTGGAGGAGGAGCCGGCACCAGGAGTTGTTGTGGATTATTACTGCACTGTCACTGTGAGGAGAGGTCGCCGTATCACTGCACTGCCCTTTTTTGGATTATAGACTTGAACTGTTAACTTACTTTTTTCACTGTAAATAAATCCACTGTCATTCTGCAAGGAGTCTCGCACCTGAGTCCTTTAATCCAATTCACCATGACAAAGTGTTTCTCACCACGTCCGTCGCAAATTCAAGACGTGTAAATATTTCGTTTAGGCGTGGATCGAAGTGTTTGCGTATGTTTGTCAATTCGCGGATATAAACCTGATAAGGTGGCGCAGTTACCTGTGTCCACAGCCTCTCTAGTTAATTTCAAAATGCACTGATAACCCCAGTCATCCTCTGGATACAGAGGCGCAGGCTCAGTAAACTGTGTCAATCATCTACTTGCTGTTCTTTAGCAATTTGAGCCATCCCATCCGGCGACTCAATCAATTTGGACTCTCGAGCGGGTAGACCTCTGCGTCTGGGCAATTCACCCGTCTGTCAAAAACAAACAAACATGTAGCAACCCTCATACATGTCAACACCCCCCTTTATTTTCCAATTTCCCCACAACCCAGCTGTCCTTTTAGCTTCAGACTCGAGTCTCAGCCTGTCACGCTTCAGGCCTCTTCGCCACCTCCTCTTGGAGTGAAGAAACGCCCTCGGATCCTTCTTTCTTCAGCTCCCCTCTGCTCATTCGCCTTGAGACCACTAGAAGCAGAACTATTACTTCCGGAGCTTGGCACGCTCCCTCCATCTCCTGTTTTCATGTTCCAATGCTGCTGAAGGTTTAAGGCAGAGCATGTTACTATGCGAAGGGTCCTCTCCATCTCCTGGAAGCTCAGTAGTCCAGCTCTCTGTGCCATTTCTGCTGTTCTGCTCAAGATGATCCCTGACGCCTCTCCCACTCACGTCTCATCCAAGCATTCCCCGAGACCTCATTGTTCTGGTGTCTACTCCTTTCTCTGCAAGAGACAGAAAGCCAACGCATCTCCCTCGCTGGCTCTCCTAACCTAATGTTGTTGATTTTGTTTTATTCCAATCCTATGCTATGCCTATGTGACTGATTTTTATCTGATTCTGATTCTGATTCCGATTCTATGTGTGTAAGCGTGCATGTATTTAACCCTCTGCACTTGAAGTCAATACCTCCAATATATCAATCCGATCCATTGTCGGATGAAGCTTTTGACCTTCACAGACTAAGTGCCAGCTCCTTATAAGCACATTTGCAATGTGTGTATAAAAGTGAACCACAGACCTCAAACAAATTGGGCATTCTTAATTCTAACTTAAGTTTAAGTCTAGTACTCAGTTTCTGATCATCTAATTATGCTTCTCACTGGTTCCCTAAATTGTCTAGAAACCTTTAATTTTGCCATACCTAAATCATTAAAACACAAACGAAATCATAGACCCCTGATATAGCTTTTTTGCCTTATGAAGCTGAGCACAATTCTATAATGAGCAACAACCTGCAATATGTACCAAAAATCTTCATGGTTACACCTGCAATTAAAGATCAGATGCATTTTATATCTGTTTTAATTCTTCCTTATATAGAACCTCCTCAGTGTCAGGTTAGTTTTAATTAGTCTCAACTAATAGTTCTAGTTGTATTTGCAATCTCCCTACTGCAAACTGCACAAGAACATCACACATCCTCTCCAAAACACTCTCCCGCCAACCTGTAACCCTGTGTAAAAACATTAGTCAGCAGTTACATGTTAAGCTCCTTTAACTCCCAATTCACCTAAAAAGCAAATCTGTTAAATCAAACAGCTTATTTACCACCTGTAAATCATAAGAGTAATAAAAGATTCAACACAACAGACAAGTATCATGTTCAGGTTTTCTCCGATCATTAAATCACTATTATTGCCGCAATTTGTTTTATTCACACTTGGGCAATGTTACTCCACTTGTTTATCACTAAGAGCCCCCTAATGGCCAGTTAGTGAGCTCTACGTCAAACTGTCCCCAAATTTGTTATTTGTTATTATTACTTGTTTTATTATTATTCTTTGTTTTCATGTCACTTGTCTGTTTTCTACTGCACCCTCCTCACGCATTCTTAACAAAGCAACGCAAACATTAGCAGCACATTGACCGCGGTCAGCCATCTACATACCAGAGATGCTATAAAAGGATTTCCTGTAAAAAGAATCACAGTTAAATTCATCCACCCTCTTGTTCTATCTAGGTGGAGGTTAACCTTAAGTCGTGGTCAAGTCTTGTCAGCTTTTACCAGTCAGTCCGTTTGATTTATTTCCAGTCTTTCATCCATTCATTTATTCATCCATTCTTTCTTTCTTTGCTGATAGTGGAAACCATCGCCGCATTTAGATTTCCGCCCTCAGCAAAATGACGTCATTTCAAAAAGAAAAACAAGAACTTGAGATCGGATTACCTCGCTGAATCCTTTTTGGGCAGGGACTCTCATTTTCTAATTGTCCCCATAAGTGTTTCCTCCAGAACCCATTTCAATGCGGAGAAACTCACTTACAACAATTTTTCTCGCCGACGTGTAATGCTTGTAATTTTCCGATGTGCAGATCTGCTTAAAGAAAAGATTCACAAACAAAAATCAGTGCACTGTTCAAAATATAAAACAAAATAAAATGAAAGATAACAAAAACAAAAATGCAGACGCCCGGGTCTTAGGACTTGTCACTGAATATTCCTCCTATCAGTAAAAATGCCAAACCTAAACCTAAACAGAGTCAAATCAACACCACCTCAACCTTTTCATATTCCTAAACCTATCTATTTTTGTGTTCGTGAAACAAAATTGAACCGTTTCCATATTAAGTAATTTGAGCTCTTGAAATGTTTTAGTTCTCTTAATTCTGCCAGTTTACCTCAACACTCATTCAATAACTTTTATTCAACTGCTACTTGGTCACTCAAATCTTACCTGTTCAAATTGCCTAGGGTTCAACAAAGTCTACATCCTAGTTATCATGAAACTTGAACGGGTCTACAATGATTTACTTACACTAATTTAGAATCATCACTCAACCTAGCTCTAATACTGGCACTGCGTGGCTTTTCTCCCACTGGAAACCAGAATTTAGTACAGATGTTTAATACCTCAGGCAATCGTGTTCAAGGGCTGCCCCCCCCCCCCCCCCTTTCTCTTCTTCTTTGTCCGTGTGTTCCTCCTTTTATTAAATCTCCATCACAATGATGTGGCGCTCTGAAATAAGACTCACACTGTTAATTCATCTTTTCACTCTGCACCACTGCTCAGGCTGTTTTCTTTTCTTCCTTTTTTAGTGTACAGTAAACAATTGAGTCGAGGCCTTAAGCCCCAGATATCTCGCACGGGCATCGTTTTCATAACCAAACTGCTCTGGACTCTGCTCCCCAAACCACACAAATGCCCTCTGGGCTTATTATTGTAACAGATTCTGTATTTGGATTTGGTTGTGTGCAGCATTGAGCCTTTGTCAATAAAGCATTCTTCATTGCAGCAGCTGGAGCATTGTGTGTCACTTCTTAGTGAATTGAATCAACATTTTGATTTTGGTGTATGGGTGTGTATCAGTTTTCACTCACTCAACGAGTGCATAAGTGTTCATGTGTGTGTTTCTCTTTTTGTGTGTTGGGGTGTGTTTGTGTTCATCACCTTCCTGTTCTGTTGTTTGGGTAAACCAGCGGCCTGAAGCATGCCCTGAGGTCCTGCCCTCCTCTTTGGGTCTGTTTGCATCCGTTGTTGCAGCTGCCTGCATCTTCTCCTTGTAACTTGACCCTTTTGCTTCTGTAGCTCCTTCAGGGCTTGCTCCTGCTGTTGGAGCTTTGCGTCAGGTCTGGCGACCTCCTGCTCCAGCAAGCTTCCGCCTGATTTCAAGTCCTGTATGTGGGACTCCAAGTCTGACTGATGGGTTCAATTAGCAGCCAGCTCCTCCGGAGCCATGCTCAGTTTCTGCTCTGATGCCTTAAGCTCTTACTGAGGGCAAAAACCTCAGAGTCTTTTCCTTCCACGTCAGATCGGAGTCTATTTATGTTGTCCTTACTTTGCTCCACGGCCTTCTGCAGCTCTGCTGTTCGGCTCTTCTCAGAGGTCAGCATTCTTTTGCTCACCCTCCCTTTTCCTCCAGGCTTAATGTGCGTCTCGTCACAGCTCTGTCAGCTGAAGCTTTAGCGTTCTCCATCTCCGCTGCATGAGATTGTTTTCTGCAGCACTGTTGACATCCTCAAGTTGTTGTTATGAGTCCAGCTGGTGTGGCCTTCAGGGGTCAAAGGGTCAAAGATGGTAGCGGAGAGGGCAACGATGATAGAGGGGAGAGCAGGAGTTCAGGTCAGCTTCGGCTTTCAGGGCCGTCAAAGCAGCCAGTAATCAAACATAAAGAAAAAACAAAACAAAAACAGGCGAACAGGAAAATGATGTTGTGTTGGCTATGTTATTCAGAGAGGGGAGAAACAACGGGGCCTCCTCTCCCCCTTTTCGTTTTTTCTTACCATATAATCAACTCATAACCCCCCAAGTTGGCAGGACAACACAGGTGCGTGTTAAAATTCTTAAGATCATGTTTAAAACCTAAAAAGGAATTTTCTGTCATTCAGTAATCATTTGTATTAAGCAATCAACAAAAACATGTCCCAATTTGACTCTTTTAACCACTAAATTTGTCGTGTCCTCACTGGATGGTCAGACCAGTGACTTCTCTTTCGAAGTTAAGTTGTTGTCCTGCAACCCAGAGAGTTTATTTGTCAGTAGTGGATAAACTATATCCTTTAAAAACCGGTGTATGTTAAGTGTCGCTATTTTAACCTTGCTTGTACGTGCACACGTATGTAAGCTGTTTCTTCATTGCATGTGTGGGTGCGTCTGTATGTGGGTTAATTTAACTTTTTCTCAAATGAGGCATTTCTCTAACACGCACATGTGTCTATTCCTCACACTTCTCATACCTTTCTCTGGTTGTGTGTGGTTTAATTTGTTTCAGTCATTTACCAGGAACATCTTTTCCTTTTTTCCATGTCTTCCGCCAGAGGTTAACACTGGTGAGATTCAGGGACACAGCACCAAGAACAGTTCAGCGAGAGAAACTTGCCTAAAACTTGCCTTCCCTCTTTTTCCCGGGTGGGGACAACTCTGGTGTCCAGCCGTGAATTTTTGAGCCAAAGGTTGGCCTGTCTTCTGCTGCCGTACTCAGGTTTCCAGGTTAAGAAAAAACCACCTGTATGAATACACTAAACATACACTTAGTATTTGTATAAACATAACTGCCTATATTATTGAACTGAACCAAGCATCAGTTGAAGACCTTATAAATCCTGCTTCATTTCCCGTATTTATCACTCACTCCTAGTCTTGAGGAGGGTAGATTTAAGTCTTTACTAACTTTAAACCCCACAAGTAAAAATTTCATATGTTCTTGACTGCAAACACAAAAACTGCTTGATGTTATTACTAATTATTTTCCTCCACAACACTCTGTTACGTTTCGGTGTTGTCAGTGTGTTCTTTTTGGCGTGACTGTTATGTGTTTCCTGTTTTACTTTGAAAGTCTGTGTTATCTTAGTCTCTTCAGTTTACGTTTCCCTGTCTCGTCAGTTCTGAGTTGCCCCAGCTGTGTTTCCCTCTTGTTGTCCATTTTTCCTGATTGCTCCCTCTAGGTATTTAAACCCTGTGTTTCAGTGTGTCATGGTCGCGATCTCCCCCGTGTTGTAAATAGTTTGGTGTTTTTGTTGTAAATAAATAGTTTGTTGTAAATAGCTGTAAATGGGTTTTGTCAATACTTTCGTTTTGAGACACTTCCGTTTTGGGATTTTGGTGGAGAGCCTTCGTGGTTTTATTTTCCTTATCTTTGTTTTTCTACGTTGCACCCCGGTTGCCTAGGCCGGGGTGTAACATATGGGGGCTCGTCCGGGATCGCTGGAGGGTCCGAAGGAGGGACAGCTTCGGCCTTCTGCCTTCGCTGGGGGGGAGGGTCCGTGGGACCGCCCCAGCCTTTGTCGTCGCTGGAGGGTCCGTGGGACCGCTCCAGCCTTCATCCGCCTTCGCTGGAGGGTCCGAGGGACCGCTCCAGCCTTCGTCGTCTGCTGGAGGGTCAGTGGGACCGCTCCAGCCTCCATCAGCTTCGTCTGCCTTCGTCTTCAGCCTTCGTTGGGAGGGTCCGTGGGACCGCCCCAGCCTTTGTCGTCGCTGGAGGGTCCGTGGGACCGCTCCAGCCTTCATCCGCCTTCGCTGGAGGGTCCGAGGGACCGCTCCAGCCTTCGTCGTCTGCTGGAGGGTCAGTGGGACCGCTCCAGCCTTCATCAGCTTCGTCTGCCTTCGCTGAGGGGAGGGTCCGTGGGACCGCTCCAGCCTTCGTCGTCTGCTGGAGGGTCAGTGGGACCGCTCCAGCCTTCATCGGCTTCGTCTGTCTGGATCAAACTTTTCACTTGGTGTTAAATGTTTGATTTTTGGGTGGGGGGAACTGTTACGTTTCGGTGTTGTCAGTGTGTTCTTTTTGGCGTGACTGTTATGTGTTTCCTGTTTTACTTTGAAAGTCTGTGTTATCTTAGTCTCTTCAGTTTACGTTTCCCTGTCTCGTCAGTTCTGAGTTGCCCCAGCTGTGTTTCCCTCTTGTTGTCCATTTTTCCTGATTGCTCCCTCTAGGTATTTAAACCCTGTGTTTCAGTGTGTCATGGTCGCGATCTCCCCCGTGTTGTAAATAGTTTGGTGTTTTTGTTGTAAATAAATAGTTTGTTGTAAATAGCTGTAAATGGGTTTTGTCAATACTTTCGTTTTGAGACACTTCCGTTTTGGGATTTTGGTGGAGAGCCTTCGTGGTTTTATTTTCCTTATCTTTGTTTTTCTACGTTGCACCCCGGTTGCCTAGGCCGGGGTGTAACACACTCCAAATCATGTTCTCTCTTGTGTCCAGCAGGGGAATAAGGTGACCTCTACTCTCACTGCTTCCCCAGTCAGAGACAATATCTCACTCACACTTCCACACTTTATTGTTTTCCCTTATTTCTTGACTATTATTATTTCACAGAAAATCAACTGACCTACTCCTCCTTCCTCTTCTGTCCTGCAGAAAGTCACACACACACACAGCACTCGGCCCCCACCTTGTCTTTCTCTCACAGACACACCTACACACACACACACACTCTAATCCTCCTTTCACAACCAAACTTCACAAACGTCTACTGCAACAGTTTAAGCACCCAAAGCCAGCGAAAATTCACTCTCACCTTCACTCCCCTAACAACTACAAAGTTTTCACACATGCAAATAATCCAATCAATCTACTATACACGCCGTTTCCCTCCTTATAGCGAGAGACTCAACCAATCTTTAAAAACTTTATATACACCACATCAAGAATAATGCACACACCTCTCTGCCTTTCCCTGGGAAGTTCACAAAGTTTTAGAGAAGTGGAGAGGGAGATGGAACCACGCCAGCAGTTACACACACACAGACCCCGCACAGGACAAGCCAACCCCTCCTTCTCCTAAGCAGAAATACACACACACAGAGAGAGAAAGGAAAAGAGTTTCCTTTTTTCCAACAGACAGTTTCAGGTTTAACATGATGACAGTTTATACAACTAATTTACACTTTATTTACACACCAGGGTAATTTACATTCTATTTACATACACGGGCCCGCATAGACATAAACACGTCGCCTGCCAGAGCAACTTATCTTATTTATTTGCCTTCTTATTTCTATACCGGTATCCCTACGTTTTCGACTAATTTAAAAGCTCTATAGCCCAGGCCGCGCCTTGCTGATCAATCAAACGTTTCGAGAACGCCCTCTCGAAAACGGTCAGATTCCTAAGCCCTAATTAATTTATAACTGCTCCCCGCCAGGAAAAGCAAGGACCTCCACCAGCCGCGTGAACTATCCCAGATCACGCTTTTGGCTTTACTTAAAGTTCACAAGTTCCTGACGTTTAAATAGTTACAGCCGGGTCCCCGACCCTGTCAATCAAAATAGCGCAGAAACCCCTTTACCACACCCATCCAGGGTGCTCTTAATCTCTTGATTAATGGGAGGGTGCATAAGCTAATAAACCAATCACTTTCCAAAAGCTTCTCCAATAAAATTAATTACAAATTTACATAACAAAACCAGGTCAGTATATTCTTACACCTTTAAAGAAAAAACAAAAATGAATACAAATTGCATTTTATAAGCATTCAACAAAAATGGCCACAACATTCCGGCCCCTAATTCCTGTGTAACATGAATTATATCTTTCTAAGTGGCCATCACAAAATGCAATACCAATAATTTTCTTCAGTAGTCCGTCCGTATAGGTCTTCTTAAAAAACAAACAAAAGGAAAGGTCAATGTTCTATGATTTCAAGTCTCTGATGTTCATGTGTTTGCTTTGTGTGTATTCAAAAAAGGTGTATGTTGCATAATGGAGTGTAGAGCAAAGTGAGTGTCAGTGTAAATGTAAAGCCAGAGGTTCCAGAACTTGGCTCAGTTTGAGGCAAACATTCATTGTTTCCTCTAGATGGCCTCCACCAGGAGACATATTTTGTTGATTGGCCTCTCCAGCTCATTTGTTCGTGTCTTAACTCTAACACGGCGAACTACTCCGTGTGCATCGGCCATGGTTTCAGTGATGCGGCCAATGGGCCAAGAATTTCTTGGTGCAGCTCCATCAACAACAAGCACAACATCACCAATGCAAAAGTTCCTACGAATCTTGTTCCATTTCTGTCGTTCCTGCAACATAGGAAGGTATTCTTTCACCCACCTTTTCCAGAATAGATCCACAATATACTGGGCTTGTTTCCATCGTCTTCGCAGATACAGATCCTCTTTTTTAAATAAACCTGGTGGCAGCACAGGTTTGCCTTTTAACTGGAGCAAGTGATTTGGAGTAAGAGCTTCTACATCATTGGGATCGTCAGAAGAAGGTGTGATTGGGCGGTCATTCAGTATAGCCTCCACTTCACAAAAAACTGTATGCAAGGTTTCATCATCTAGTACTTGCTGGTTTGTGATAGAGTATAATATTCTCTTTATTTCTTGCACCAAGCGCTCCCATACTCAACCATGATGGGCCCCATAGGGCGGGCTAAAGGTCGACGTTATGACATCCTGTGCTAAACCTTTTTGGATTTTACTTTGGTTTAGCTCTAACATAGCTTGTTTTAACTCACGATTTGAGCTGACAAAGTTGGTTCCATTGTCTGACCGGATTTCTTTGACCTGTCCTCTGCGGCAGATGAATCTCCTGATGGCATTAATGCAGGAGCCTGTATCAAGAGAATGTGCCACCTCAAGGTGGACTGCACGACAGGTTAGGCATGTGAAGAGAACTCCATACCTCTTAACAAGACTCCTGCCTCTCTTTACTTCTATTGGTCCAAAATAATCAACACCAACATAAGTAAATGGTGGAAGATCAGCTGAGATTCTGTCAATAGGAAGATCAGACATTTTCTGCTCACCTGGCTTTTGCCGTTGTCTTTGACACACTATACAATCCCTGATTATTTTTCTAGCTGCTGAATTAGTATGAGGGATCCAGTATTGACGGCGAAGGGTTGAAAGCATGTGATTTCTTCCTCTGTGACCAATCTTTTCATGAATATGCTGAAGAATAAGCTTTGAAACATGGCTTTCTTTTGGTAAAATTGCAGGATGTTTTGTTTCCTCAGGTAAATCCGCTTGGCTCAGTCTTCCACCCACTCTCAAGACACCATTAGCAACTACAGGATCAAGCTTATACAGATGACTTGACTTCCTTACAGTGCCAGAGTTTAGGGCAGTCATTTCATCAGCAAAATGTTTTCTCTGCACAAAGCTCACTATAGCTTCCTCAGCCTTGGACAAATCCTCAGTTTTGAGCAGAGTGTTCCATTTATCATCTTGCTTAACACATATTTGACTTCCACAGTGCGTGCCCAGCAACTTCTGTCTTTTCCTTGTTTGCAGTTTAAGTCTTTCTTTTACTTTCAGGATCCATGCCACACACCTTTTTTTTAATTTTGTCCAGCTGGAGAAGTACAACAGCAGCTTAGTAGTGGGACACACATCTTCTTTCAGCACAGCTGCACACATCAGGCCCTCCCCTTTTATTTCTGGGCCAGCTTCCAAATGGACAGATGCACAATTCATGCCTACAGGCCAGTGAACAACAGGTTTACAGAGAAATTCTGGACCACTGATCCAGGTGGAAGATTTCAGGAAACAGCCAACTGTCATTCCTCTTGTGGCTGCATCGGCTGGATTCAGCTTTGAACTGATGTACCTCCACTGCTCAACTTTTGTCAAAGCATGAATGGTGGAAACTCTATTAGCTACATACGTTTTGAACCGTGTGGTTTTGTTTGCAATGTACTGTAGCACAGTTGTGCTGTCAGACCAAAAGACTGACTCACTCAGATTAAGATTAAGTTCAACTGATAGCATTTTGTCCAAGCGCACAGCTAAAACTGCAGCAGCCAGCTCAAGACGTGGGATGGTGACTTGTTTTAACGGCGCCACCCTTGCTTTACCAATAATAAAGGAAACACACACTTCCTGCTTGCTATTAGATAGCCTAAGATATGATACAGCACCATACCCAGTTTCACTGGCATCACAAAAGTGATGCAGCTGTGCACTTTTTATCTCCCCAAATCCTTTGGGTGTGACACATCTACTAATACTAAACTTGTTAAGAAGAACTAAATCCTCAACCCATTTTTGCCAAGTTTGTGCCATTTCTGCTGGTATCGTCTCATCCCAGCCAAACCTCAGTTTACATAGATGTTGCAGAATTTGTTTTGCAGGCAGAATGACTGGAGCTAAGAAACCCAAAGGCTCATAAATGGAGCTGACATTGGACAGAATACAACGTCTTGTAAGTGGTTTGTTCTTGTTCACAATACTGAATGTGAAAACATCACGTTCAATATCCCATTGCACACCGAGAGCTCTTTCTGTGGGTAGCTGATCCCGACTAAGGTCCAGCATCTTTACACCTGTGGCTCTATTTTCCTCCGGGATCTGACAGAGGACAGAGCGATCACTACATACCCACTTATTGAGCTTAAATCCCCCCTTGGCGCACACCTCAGTAAGCTGATGATAAAGTGAGATGGCCTGCTCAACAGACTGAGTAGATTTAAGACAGTCATCTACATAAAAACTATGCCTGGTTGTATGTATAACCTCCTCTGGGTACAGATGTTGGTTGTCATCAGCAGTCTTTAGTAGTGCATAGGTGGCACAGCTGGGGGAGGATACTGCACCAAAAATGTGGACTAGCATTCTATGTTCCACCAGCTGTTTTGTGATGTCACCATCAGGCCACCAGAGAAAACGTAAAAAGTTTACGTGTTCCTCAGCTACTCTGACCTGATGAAACATCCCTTTAATGTCTGTCATAAGCGCTATTGGACCCTGCCGAAAGCGAATCAGCACACCTAATAAAGTGCTAGTCAGATCTGGGCCTTGTAATAGCTCTTTGTTCAGTGATGTTCCAGAAAATGTTGAAGCACAATCATACACAACACGCAGTGTTTTCTTGCGGGGGTGGTAGACCCCATGATGAGGTATATACCACACCTTTCCTTCCTCATTCTTCAACTGTTCTTGTGGTATGATTTCTGAATGTCCCTCCATACTAACATTGTGCATGAATTCTTTGTATTCTTCAAAGAATAACTTATCCTTCTGAAACCGTTTTAGCAGATATTGCGCCCTCTGCTGAGCCACCTGCTTGTTGTTTGGCATTCTTACTTCAGGTTTACGAAAGGGTAATTTCAAGTAATAATGGCCATCCTTAAGTACAGCTGACTCTGACATTATGTTCATGAACTGTTTATCTTCTACAGACATTTCTGCACGCTCATTACACTGGTTCTTCACAAAATCTTGATTATACTGCTTAACCAGCATTTCCTCTAAACTACTTATAGAAATGCGGTTTACCTGGACAAAACTAGCATCATGCTCGTCCTTTTCACTACCCTGATTGAGTGGCCCATTGACAACCCAACCAAGACGAGTTAGCACAGCATAGGGTCCATTACCCTCACTGTTAATGATTCTCCAAGGTTCCAGCGCTTTGGGAGAATTTACACCAATAAGCAGCCCAATGCCAGCATTTATCGGTGTCAACTCAACCTCCTTTAAGTAAGGCCATTTTCTTAAGTTTTCTTCTTTAGGGATATTTTCTTTAGTGACAGGAGTAAACTTTTGAGTGTACACATCAGGCAACCTCAAATACTCATTCTGTTTCAAAGCAGCTACTTCCATACCAAAAAGTTTATAGCTACTTACCGGCCTTTCCTGACCCATGGTCTTTAACATGATTTCCACTTTCTTTCCAGATGCATTTAACTGCATCATCAACACCTCAGTGCAAAAAGTTGCAGAGCTGCCGGGATCAAGAAAGGCGTACGTCTCCACAACCTTCGTCCCATTTTCCAACTTCACTTTTACTGCAACAACTGACAAGGCACATCCATTAGACCCGGCCCCAGTATGGCTACCAAAGTTCAAAGAAACAAGAGCATTTGAGACTGATGATTCTTTACATTCAGCTTTAGCTGCTTGCCACTGCCATTCTTTCGAGTCTATGTGGAGAACAGTAGGGTGATTTTTGTTACAGGTGTGGCACGTCAAACGATGTGGACAAGCTTTACTCATGTGGCCTCTCTGTAAGCAACCAAAGCATAAACCTTTACTCTTAAGGAATGTCACCTTTTCTTTGTTGGCTTTTAGTTTGAATTAGTCACATACATCCAAAAAATGAGTTTGGTCACAAAACAAGCACCGAGTTTGATCTAACCCTTTATCTTCATGGCTTATCTGAATCCCTTCCGGTTTGTATTTGTCATTGTTCTGTTCTGAAACTACAGCAACAGAAGTAGCAAAGCTACTGCTTTTAATTTTAAGCGATGTCTTTGATGGTTTTGAAGCTATCTTTTCTTTTGTGTTTGGAAAGTAAAAGGCCGCGACATTTATGTCAAAAAATCATTTTGACTCGCTTGGATGTCAACTTGGAAGATGGGAAAGCTTGCAAGATTGGACTTGGAAGATTGGATCTTCGCAGAATGGACTGAAGGAATGACGCAAAGTTCGTGAGTAAATGCGAGACTTTGTTTGGATCAACCGAGATGCTGAGCTGCAACATGAAACATTTGTATTAAACTATTATCTTTTGGACCTTGTGAAACGAATTTTCTGGTTAAAATAAAGAGAGCTTTTTAATTTAATTAAAAAACGCAGAGCGAAGCTTGGCGTTCTGACAAGAAAACGAAATGACATTAATGCTCTCATTGATGCTGGAGAATCAAAAGCCTTCGTGGATGAACACATGAGAACATTTAATGATTGTTTGGGAGAGTTTATGGACTTAAATTGTTGATAATTATCGCTGATAAAAGTAATTTTATTATTTTATATATATATATATTTATTAAGATGTTTGATATGAGGGAAAAAACAAAACAGACAACACAACAGCAAGGGCAAAAAACACAAATAAGGCAAAAGATTACACTCTGGCAAGAAACAGAAAATAAAATGTTAGGGTGGTAGACTGAATTATTGATCAAAGAGAACTTTTTATTTTAACTTTTATTATTTTTACTAAATAAAGAATCTGCTCAGAGAAAAAAAAAACATGGTGAAATGAGACCAAGTTACTGATGGTTTCTGACAAAGTCACACAGTTACAAATATCAGTGTAACATTACATTCATTCAGAAACAAAATGCTCTTATTGTGAAAACCTGCCTCCTCTCTTCTGTGGAGTGGAGCTTGTTTTTGGTGTGTTTGAACAAACTGTAAGTTTGCTTTGTTTTCTCCTTTAACAGTTTGTCTTTAGGAACTTTACTGCTTGTTCAGTTCATGTTGGTTTTCTTCACACAACAAACTGTGTGTGTTTGTATTTCCGGTCTCTCCATTAAAGTCAGTGTTTAATGTTTTCCTGGCTAACATCAGCTGTGTGCAGCTTAGTTCAGCACAAATCTGCCTCTCTATAGTTCACGGTAACGGACTCACAGCTGGACCAACGAGGCCGAGTGTGTCTGCCATTCTTAGCTACGTTCGTGTTTGTGTTCTTATAGTTTGTACTTTGTGAGTTCACTCATAAAGTACTCCTCCACAGAGGATGCATCGTCCGTGATGATGTCACAGCTGAGCTACAATGTTTTTCTCGCCAGCTGCTGTTATCAAGGGAAAATAGCAAGGGAACACCAAGTGGCGCTGTCACTTGGTGTTCGCTTGCTCTGTGGTAGAGTATCACTTCCTGTTCTTGCTCAAACACAGTGGTGTTTCTGAGTAGCTTATTTGCTTAGCAATTTAATTAACAACTTTTATATACATTCGTTTTTCATAGTATAATCTTCACGTGCTTCATCCAAAGCATACTTTCTGTGTACTCACTACCTAATTTATAGCCAAAGTATTCACTCACTGTCTCTGTACTGTTTCGCTAGCTTAGCTCGTAGCCGACTCGTTAGCACCATGGCTACTTCCCCTGTCCCTCCTGCACTTTCTTGCTCATTGTGTCAGATGTTTAGTTACTCCTCGGCCTCCTTTAGCAGTAATGATATCTGTAACAAATGTAGCATATTTGCAGCTCTGGAGGCCAGGATTACTGAATTGGAAACTCGGCTTCGCACCCTGCATTCACCCGTAGCTAGCCAGGCCCCTGTAGCTGGTGCAGTTGAAGATAGCGTAGGCCCCACTAGCTGTTCCCCGGCAGACTCCAAGCAGCTGGAGAAAGAGGGCGGCTGGGTGACGGTGAGGAGGAAGCATAGTCCTAAACAGAAGCCCCAGGTACACCACCAACCCGTTCATGTGTCTAACCGTTTTTCCCCACTCGGCGACACACCTGCCGGGGGTCAAACTCTGGTAATTGGTGATTCTGTTCTCAGACATGTGAAGCTAGAGACACCAGCAACCATAGTCAATTTTCTTCCAGGGGCCAGAGCAGGCGACATTGATGGAAATTTTAAAATGCTGGCTTAGGGTAAACGTAAATTCAGTAAAATCATAATTCACGTCGGCATTAATGACACCCGGTTACGCCAATCGGAGGTCACTAAAATCAATATTGAATCGGTGTGCAACTTTGCCAAAACAATGTGGGACTCTGTAGTTTTCTCTGGTCCCCTCCCCAATCAGACCAGGAGCGACATGTTTAGCCGCATGTTCTCCTTAAATTGCTGGCTGTCTGAGTGGTGTCCCAGAAACGATGTGGGCTTCATAGATAATTGGCAAACCTTCTGGAGGAAACCTGGTCTTGTTAGGAGAGACGGCATCCATCCCACTTTGGATGGAGCAGCTCTCATTTCTAGAAATATGGACAAATTTATTAAACCCCCCCAAAATATGACTATCCACAGTTGGGACCAGGAAGCAGAGTTGCAGTCTTACACGCCTCTCTGCAGCTTCTCTCCTCCTGCTACCCCCCCCCCCCCCCCAAAAAAAAAAACCCCATCTCCATAGAGACTGTGTCAGCTTCCAAAAGGACAAATAACAAACTAAAAGCCAGCAACAAACAACTTAAACATAAACAATCACAAAGAAAGAACAATATAGTATCCACATCTGAACCAAAGAGTAAAACAGTGAAATGTGGATTATTAAATATTAGGTCTCTCTCCTCCAAGTCTCTGTTAGTACAGGACTTAATAATTGATCAACAAATTGATTTACTCTGCCTTACAGAAACCTGGTTGCAGCAGGATGATTATGTTAGTTTAAATGAATCAACACCCCCGAGTCATTCTAACTACCAGAAACCTCGAAGCACAGGCCGAGGGGGCGGTGTGGCAGCAATTTTTCACACCAGCCTATTAATTAACGAAAGACCAAGACAGACTTTTAATTCATTCGAAAGCCTGATGCTTAACATTGTCCACCCCAGCTGTAAAACTCAGAAACCAGTCTTACTTGTTATCATCTATCGTTCACCTGGGCCTTACACAGAGTTTCTGTCTGATTTCTCAGACTTTATATCTAATTTAGTTCTGAGCTCAGATAAAATAATTATTGTGGGTGATTTTAACATCCATGTAGATGCTAAAAGTGACAGCCTCAACATGGCATTTAATCTGTTATTAGACTCAATTGGTTTCTCTCAAAATGTAAAAGAACCCACCCACCATTTTAATCACACTCTAGATCTTGTTTTAACATATGGCATCGAACCTGAACATTTAACAGTGTTTCCTGAAAACCCTCTGCTGTCTGATCATTTCCTGATAACATTTACATTTACAATAATTGATTACACAGCGGTGGAGAGTAGACTTTATCAAAGTAGATGTCTTTCTGAAAGCGCTGTAACTAAGTTTAAGAATATAATCCACCCACTGTTATCATCTTCAATGCCCTGTACCAACACAGAGCAGAGCAGCTATCTGAACGCTACCCCAACAGAGGTCGATTATCTTGTTAATAATTTCACCTCCTCACTACGTATGACTCTGGATACTGTAGCTCCTGTGAAAACTAAGGTCTCTAATCAGAAGTACCTGACTCTGTGGTATAATTCTCAAACACGTAGCCTAAAGCAGATGACTCGTAAGCTGGAGAGGAAATGGCGTGTCACAAATCTAGTGGATCATCATTTAGCCTGGAGAAATAGTTTGCTGCTTTATAAGAAAGCCCTCCGCAAAGCCAGAACATCTTACTATTCATCACTGATTGAAGAAAATAAGAACAACCCCAGGTTTCTCTTCAGCTCTGTAGCCAGGCTGACAATAAGTCAGAGCTCTGTTGAGCCAACCATCCCTTTAACGTTAACTAGTAATGACTTCATGAACTTCTTCACAAATAACATTTTTATCATTAGAGAAAAAATGACCAATAATCATCCCACAGATGTAATATTATCTACAGCTACTCTTAGTACCATTGATGTTAAGTTAGACTCTTTTTCTCCAATTGATCTTTCTGAGTTAACTTCAATAATTACTTCCTCCAAACCATCAACGTGTCTTTTAGACCCCATTCCTACAAAACTGCTCAAAGAAGTCCTGCCATTAATTAATTCTTCGATCTTAAATATGATCAACCTATCTCTAATGATCGGCTATGTACCACAGGCCTTCAAGCTGGCTGTAGTTAAACCTTTACTCAAAAAGCCATCTCTAGACCCAGCATTCTTAGCTAATTATAGGCCAATTTCCAACATTCCTTTCATATCAAACATCCTTGAAAGAGTAGTTGTCAAACAGCTAACAGATCATCTGCAGAGGAATGGTTTATTTGAAGAGTTTCAGTCAGGTTTCAGAGCTCATCACAGCACAGAAACAGCTTTATTGAAGGTTACAATTGATCTTCTTATGGCCTCTGAGCTTTTCCTGCTAGACCTTAGTGCAGCATTCGATACTGTTGACCATAATATCCTATTAGAGCGATTAGAACATGCTGTAGGTATTACAGGTACTGCACTGCAGTGGTTTGTATCATATCTATCTAATAGACTCCAATTTGTGCATGTAATCAGAATCAGAATCAGAATCAGAATACTTTATTGATCCCTGGGGGAAATTATTTTTTGTTACAGTGCTCATTTTAAACCAACATTAAGACAAGACAGACAATACGCTAACTAAGAATAGTACAATATATACATATATATACATACATACATACATAAGTCACTCATAAATAAATAGCTGGAAAAGAAACATGTGTAGTTGTAGCAGCAAACAGTGTGTTAAGTGGATGCGTTGTACAGGGAGATGGCCACAGGCAGGAATGATTTCCTGTGTCGTTCAGTGGTGCTTTTCGGTAATCTCAGTCTCTCACTGAACGAGCTCCTGTGACTGACCAACATGTCATGGAGTGGGTGGGAGGTGTTATCCAACATTGTCTTTATCTTGGACAGCATCCGCCTCTCCGACACCACCTTGAGGGAGTCCAGCTCCATCCCCACAACATTGCTGGCCTTACGGATCAGTTTATTAAGTCTGTTGGCATCTGCGACCCTCAGCCTGCTCCCCCAGCATGCAACAGCATAGAGGATCGCACTGGCCACCACAGACTCATAGAAAATCCTCAGCATTTTCTGGCAGATGTTGAAGGACCTCAGTCGCCTCAAAAAATAGAGACGACTCTGGCCCTTCCTGTAAAGTGCTGTGGTGTTTTTAGCCCAGTCCAGTTTATTGTCAATGTGTACTCCAAGGTATTTATAGTCCTCCACAATGTCAACACTGACCCCCTGGATTGAAACAGGGGTCAAGTGTTTCCTGGTCTTCCTGAAGTCCACGATCAGTTCCTTGGTCTTTGCCACGTTGAGCTGCAGATGATTCTGCTCACACCACGTGACAAAGGAGTCGACCACAGCCCGGTACTCTGTCTCATCATCCCTGCTGATGCATCCAACCACCGCAGAGTCATCAGAAAACTTCTGAAGATGGCATGTCTCTGTGCAGTGGCTGAAGTCTGTGGTGTAGAGGGTGAAGAGGAAGGGGGAGAGGACAGTCCCCTGTGGTGCCCCTGTGTTGCTAATCACCTTGTCAGACACACACTGTGGGAGACGTACATATTGTGGTCTTCCTGTCAGGTAATCAACAATCCAGGACACCAGAGAAGCATCCACCTGCATCGCTGCTAACTTATCACCCAGGAGGGTCGGCCTGATGGTGTTGAAAGCACTGGAAAAGTCAAAAAACATGACCCTCACAGTGCTCGCCGGCTGGTCCAGATGGGTGTAGACACGATTGAGCAGGTAGATGATGGCGTCCTCTGTTCCGAGACGAGGCTGATAAGCGAACTGAAGGGGATCCAGATGTGGTCTTACTATGGGTCGCAGCTGGTCCAGGATGAGCCTTTCCAGGGTCTTCATGATGTGGGAGGTCAGTGCCACGGGCCTGTAATCCTGGGGGCCACTGGGACGAGGCGTCTTTGGTACCGGGACGAGGCATGATAAATGGAGAGTCCTCTTCACACACTGAGGTTAATTATGGAGTTCCACAGGGTTCAGTGCTAGGACCAATTCTGTTTACATTATACATGCTTCCCTTAGGCAGCATCATTAGAAGACATAGCATACATTTACACTGCTATGCTGATGACACCCAGCTCTATCTGTCCATGAAGCCAGATAACACACACCAATGAGTTAAACTGCAGGAATGTCTTAAAGACATAAAGACCTGGATGGCCGCTAACTTTCTGCTTCTTAATTCAGATCAAACTGAGGATATTGTACTCGGCCCTGAAAAGCTTAGAAATATGGTATCTAACCAGATTCTTACTCTGGATGGCATTACCTTGGCCTCCAGTAATGCTGTGAGGAACCTTGGAGTCATTTTTGACCAGGATATGTCCTTCAATGCACATATTAAACAAATATGTAAAACTCCGTTCTTCCATTTGCACAACATCTCTAAAGTTAGAAATATCCTGTCTCAGAGTGACGCTGAAAAACTAGTTCATGCATTTATTACTTCCAGGCTGGACTACTGTAATTCATTATTATCAGGAAGTCCTAAAAACTCACTGAAAAGCCTTCAGCTAATCCCAAATGCTGCAGCAAGAGTCCTGACAGGGACTAGAAAGAGAGAGCATATTTCTCCTGTTTTGGCTTCCCTTCATTGGCTTCCTGTTAAATCCAGAATTGAATTCAAAATCCTGCTCCTCACATACAAGGTCTTAAATAATCAGGCCCCATCTTATCTTAATGACCTTAATGAATCCTCCCTTAGTTATGCTGCAATAGATGTAGTCTGCCGGGGGATTCCCATGATGCATTGAGTTTTTCCTTTCCAGTCACCTTTCTCACTCACTATGTATTAATAGACCTCTCCGCATTGAATCATATCTGTTATTAACCTCTGTCTCTCTTCCACAGCACGTCTTTTATCCTGTCTTCCTTCTCTCACCCCAACCGGTCGCAGCAGATGGCCGCCCCTCCCTGAGCCTGGTTCTGCCGGAGGTTTCTTCCTGTTAAAAGGGAGTTTTTCCTTCCCACTGTCGCCAAAGTACTTGCTCATAGGGGGTCATATGATTGTTGGGTTTTTCTCTGTATCTATGAAGCGCCTTGAGGCGACTTTTGTTGTGAGTTGGCGCTATATAAATTAAATTGAATTGAATTGAATTATCATTAGGACAGATTTAGATCTTTTCACATATCTGTGTCATCATCCATCAAACGTTGACACATAGTGGGTCTGTCATTCTCTCAGCTGACACTGAGATGAAGCAGGAAAGAAGCAGCTGATATTTGGACAGCACACATGATGGAAAGGAATCATTTGTGTTTCTTCTGCAGGTGAAGGTAGAAAGTGTTTGTGAGCTGGTGTGAATTGAGCAGCATGGATCAGTGTGAGGACAGAGAGGAGGGAGTCTCTCCCTCTAAAACCACTCTGTGTGGGGAACATGAGAGCCAGACCAAAGCTCAGAGGTGACCATCTCTAACTGTCCATGACTCTACTCCATGTCACAGCTCAGCACTCACATCACATCACTCCTCCATCATTATTCACAGGAACCAGCCTGGACCTCTACCCAGCACTGTGTCCCTAAAGAGTGACTGGTCTAAAGATAATGTTCCTGACTTTAAATCAGGCGTGTCTTGTCCTGCAGAGAGGTAATGTGTTTGTAAATGTTTTTGTGACTCAGTGTTTGTGAATAAATCCTCCATCATGTTTAATGTCAGCTCTGTTTCACACACATTTCTATGTTCATATGTGAAGCGCTGTGTGTTGGAGTGTTTCCACAAATACAACAGATACTCAGAGAGATTATTTTTAGGAAGGGGAGATGTTCTCAAACTCTGTCCTAAAACTCTTCACTCAATCTGATCCCCACTTCCTGCTCCTCAGCAGTGCTGACATTTTCATCACACAGGACAGAAATGAACTGAACTGTTGTTTCCTCATCAACTTCTTTCTGTCTGCTGAATCTGTAGTGAATCAAAGTGAAATGTGTGTGAAAATACAGCTGCTAATAATCCAGTTTAATTTGTTACATGAACGTGTGAATGTTGCAGTGTGCAGTTTAACAGTAACTGTGACGTGAGCTGCACTACCTGAACACTTGTGTGCGTGATCACATCTCATGCTACTACTAGTGTGAAATCACTGCCAACATTTAAAAGTGACCAAAAGATCAGCCAGAAAGCATAGGTACTGAGAAGTGGTCTGTGATCACCACCTGCAGAACGACTCCTTTATTGGCAATGTCTCGCTAATTGCCTAGAATTTCCTCCTTTTGTCTATTCCATTTGCACAACAGCATGTGCCATTGATTGTCAATCACTGTTGCTTCCTAATTGGACAGTTTGATTTTACAGAAGTATGACTGACTTGGAGTTACATTGTGTTGTTTATGTTTTTCTTTTATTTTTAGAGCAGTGTATTTACCTACTCTTGAACTTTTCAACTGTTCACGGTTTCTGTGATTTCAGTAAAATTCCCTCCATCTGTCATTGAGCCCAGCTGACATGAAGTAACAATTAATTATTAATTAATTAACTCTGCAATACAACAAGGGACGTTGGTCTTTAGATTCAGAATACAGCTATGACTTTAACAAACTGTTGTTAACCTTCTGATTATATGGAAAAATATGGATCAGGTCTGTATAGCCTCAGTTAAGCATTCTAGGTGTCTCTCATCGACTAGTATCTGGTTCATCTGTGCTGCTAGATGCACATCGAGTGCAGTCAGCTTCTTCAGCCAGTAGGTGTGAACCATGCCAGGGCCTTGTGCAGCCCAAGTCCTTATACTGGAGACCCTTTCTTGGATGTCTGCCACTGTGATGGTTACTGGAACATGTTCAGGGAGGTTGACATGGTCTAGCATTGATGTTATTTGTTGCGTCCTTCTCTGTCTACAGCTTTGGTGGTGCTGTTCTGGTATTGTTCATCTACCACTGGGGGTACACTTTGGATTGTCCCATGGACTAGAGCAGGTTTATTCTCCTGCTTTCTAGCTTTTGCTATAACTCTTCAAGTGTCTGGCCAAGGCTGTGGGGGTTTTTTTTTCGGAGTTTCCAAGGCCTCAGTTATGACAGCTTGCTGTGCTTCTTGGGCAACTTTGGCAACTGATCCCTGATTATAGCCGACTGTCTCATTTTAAATTTTTTGGTTTTTAATAACAGAGCAGGAAGCACACTGCATGGTTCCATACAGGACCAACACTTGACTACTAATAAGTGTTGATGCAACACTGCCTGATTCAGGGTTTGAACAAATTGTAAATTGCATTGCCTATGTAATGTTAAAATATTTTTTGGATCTTTATCCTGTGCTTTAACTAATTCTTCATGGTTCCTCCACAGAGTGAACCAGATGAGCTCAGAGGCCCCAAGTGGTCAGTCTGCCCAGCAGCATCAAACACAGCTGGACTCCATATTTATGGTCTGTACATGTACAACAACTACTTTTACATCTATTCTGTTCACAGTCATCTCCATGCTGCTCTTTGTAGACCAGTGGATCGTCAGTGTGTCCAACATTGATCTGATGTTTGGCTCCATGATTTCAGTCTTATTGGCTCATTTATACAGTATTCTGTTCCAGCTGCTGGAGGACAACATCATCACTTTTGTGAAGAACGAGCTGAAGAAGATCCAGAGGGTTCTGAGTCCAGATTACCCAGAATGCTTAGAGAGTCAGATGGGGGATGATGAACAGAGGAGCAGCAGAGAGGCATTTGTGAAGATCACAGTGGACTTCCTCAGGAGAATGAAGGAGGAGGAGCTGGCTGACCGCCTGCAGAGCAGTAAGAGGATTTATCTAAAGATTTAAGCTGCTGGATAAATAAAATATTTAAACTAGACTAGTCTAATATAGTCTCAAGAGATAGAATAACTTAAATACAGTCATTTCTAAGTGGGACTGAAATTGACATGAGCATTTTTAAAGAAACATGAACTTATTGTTGATGTCGTATTTTTATTATTGTTATTCAGAACTTCAAGGTGCCATTTCTCATCATAAACTTAAATGGGCACTGAAGAAGAAGTTCCAGTGTGTGTTTGAGGGCATCGCTAAAGCAGGAAACCCAACCCTTCTGAATCAGATCTACACAGAGCTCTACATCACAGAGGGAGGGACTGCAGAGGTCAATGATGAACATGAGGTCAGACAGATTGAAACAGCATCCAGGAAACCAGACAGACCAGAAACAACAATCAGACAAGAAGACATCTTTAAACTCCCACCTGGTAGAAAAGCACCAATCAGAACAGTGCTGACAAAGGGAGTGGCTGGCATTGGGAAAACAGTCTTAACACAGAAATACAGCCTGGACTGGGCTGAAGACAAAGCCAACCAGGACATCCAGTTCATATTTCCATTCACTTTCAGAGAGCTGAATGTGCTGAAAGAGGAAAAGTTCAGCTTGGTGGGACTTGTTCATCACTTCTTTACTGAAACCAAAGAAGCAGGAATCTGCAGCTTTGAAGACTTCCAGGTTGTGTTCATCTTTGATGGTCTGGATGAGTGTCGACTTCCTCTGGACTTCCACAAAACTACAATCCTAACTGACCCTAGAAAGTCCACCTCAGTGGATGTGCTGCTGATAAACCTCATCAGGCGGAAACTGCTTCCCTCTGCTCGCCTCTGGATAACCACACGACCTGCAGCAGCCAATCAGATCCCTCCTGACTGTGTCGGCATGGTGACAGAGGTCAGAGGGTTCACTGACCCACAGAAGGAGGAGTACTTCAGGAAGAGATTCAGAGATGAGGAGCAGGCCAGCAGGATCATCTCCCACATCAAGACATCACGAAGCCTCCACATCATGTGTCACATCCCAGTCTTCTGCTGGATCACTGCTACAGTTCTGGAGGATGTGCTGGAAACCAGAGAGGGAGGACAGCTGCCCAAGACCCTGACTGAGATGTACATCCACTTCCTGGTGGTTCAGGCCAAAGTGAAGAAGGTCAAGTATGATGGAGGAGCTGAGACAGATCCACACTGGAGTCCAGAGAGCAGGAAGATGATTGAGTCTCTGGGAAAACTGGCTTTTGATCAGCTGCAGAAAGGAAACCTGATCTTCTATGAATCAGACCTGACAGAGTGTGGCATCGATATCAGAGCAGCCTCAGTGTACTCAGGTGTGTTCACACAGATCTTTAAAGAGGAGAGAGGACTGTACCAGGACAAGGTGTTCTGCTTCATCCATCTGAGTGTTCAGGAGTTTCTGGCTGCTCTTCATGTCCATCTGACCTTCATCAACTCTGGACTCAATCTGCTGGAAGAACGAGCAATTTCCAAAAAGTCTAAATTATTTAAAAAGAAAAAGGATTTGAAATCTCTCCCCCAGATTGCTGTGAATAAGGCCTTACAGAGTCCAAATGGACACCTGGACTTGTTCCTCCGCTTCCTCCTGGGTCTTTCCCTGCAGACCAATCAGACTCTCCTACGAGGTCTGCTGACACAGACAGGAAGTAGCTCACAGACCAATCAGGAAACAGCTCAGTACATCAAGGAGAAGCTCAGTGAGAATCTGTCTGCAGAGAAAAGCATCAATCTGTTCCACTGTCTGAATGAACTGAATGATCGTTCTCTAGTGGAGGAGATCCAACAGTCCCTGAGATCAGGAAGTCTCTCCACAGATGAACTGTCTCCTGCTCAGTGGTCAGCTCTGGTCTTCATCTTACTGTCATCAGAAAAAGATCTGGGTGTGTTTGACCTGAAGAAATACTCTGCTTCAGAGGAGGCTCTTCTGAGGCTGCTGCCAGTGGTCAAAACCTCCAACAAAGCTCTGTAAGTAAATATGTGATCATATCTTTGTGTTTAAAATGCATATTCTGCTAATAATAAAGCAGGTATGAAAAAATTTAAAAAAGCCTAAACTTTGTAGTAGATGATCTAAAACTGTTAACTCAAATGCATATCAGTATTTGTTTGTGATTTATTTTTATGTTTCATAGCAGCAGACAGTGTCAGCATTTCAGGTACATTTGTTCCTATTATACTTATCAACAAACTAACACATGGTGGTTTCATAGGTTTAACTGGTTGAAAACAAATACAATTAATAAAAAATATGTCTATGACATGTTTAGCTAATCCCAAAAGTACACAGGACAATCCAGTGTTATGTTATTTTAGTCTTCTAAACTCTATTCACTGCATTGTAGGTGTGATCCTTCAGGAACCTCTTGCAGGTTTAAGTCACATCAAGGTGTTCACTCTTCATCTTTCGTTATTAATTTTTACTGCATATCTGTAGTCAGACCGTAACTACACACAAGTATTCTGATTCTGATTCACATTAACAAAAACAAATAAAACTGATGTCAAATATTTGTGCAGGTTTGTGATGGACTAGTTATTATTATTATTTTTTGAATTATTGTATTAAACATGAGAGGCTCAAAGAACAGGAAACATGCCTACATGGTTCTAATAGCTTTTTATTTTCTAAGTAAAGTTGTTGTTTTATTCTCTGAAAGAATGCATGATTTCATTTAACTATTATAAGTTAACCTAGTTTTGTTTTTGTCCAGTACTGGTTTATGTTTACTTTAAGAGTAAACAAAGGGGCTGGTTTATGTTGGATGACTGGAAACTTTTATTAATATCTTTAAAATAAAAATTAAAAAAAGCAGCACAAACGTAGCATCGTTGATTGACACCATTTTTTTTATTTGAAGAAGGTGGGGCTTCCAACTTGTAAAAAAACCCTAGTAAATACAATATGCAGTTTTATATGTGGTGATTTCTTTTATTAAAGGAACAACACTATTCAATCCTAACTGTGTAGCTCTGCCCCACACTATTTTTCTGGGAAAGCTACGTTCAATATTGTTAGTCACAAAATATTTTATAAATACATGAAAAAAAACCTAAAGAACTAGGAGGAAGATACTTTTTCACAGCACTTCTAATGTTCTTCTGATTTTGAAGTCATAGCTTGGTTTGTAACTAACTTTAAATACAGTACCTGGTTTGTATTTTTGTTTGTTTGTTTTATCTGTTATGGCTACCACAGTTGCATCCAATGAAAAACTGAACATGAAATAAAAAAGTTCTTCTTCAAATTGTAATTCAAATAACAGCTGTTTTTTTAAAATATTTTTTATGCCAGCTGGGCTTAAAGTTTTTAAAAAACTGTAGCACAGCAGTACAAATTACACATTTTGTTAATGTTAGGTTTCTTAGTCATCAGCTAGAACTTTTGTTCTAGCAGATTTACAGTTTGTTTTCACAACTTCCATCCATCCATCTTCATCCGCTTATCCGAGGTCGGGTCGCGGGGGTAGCAGCCTAAGCAAAGAGGTCCAGACCTCCCTCTCCCCAGCCACCTCCTCCAGCTTGTCCGGGGGAATACCAAGGCGTTCCCAGGCCAGCCGAGAGATATAATCTCTCCAGCGTGTCCTGGGTCTGCCCCGGGGCCTCCTCCCGGTGGGACATGCCTGGAACACCTCGCCCAGGAGGCGCCCAGGGGGCATCCTTGCCAGATGCCCGAACCACCTCAGCTGGCTCCTTTCGATGTGGAGCAGCAGCTGCTCTACTCTAAGCCCCTCCCGGATGGCCGAACTTCTCACCCTATCTCTAAGGGAGAGGCCAGCCACCCTTCGGAGGAAGCTCATTTCCGCCGCTTGTATCCGCGATCTCGTTCTTTCGGTCACTACCCACAGCTCGTGGCCATAGGTGAGGGTAGGGACGTAGATCGACCGGTAAATTGAGAGCTTCGCTTTTACACTCAGCTCCCTCTTCACCACGACTGACCGGTGCAGCGTCCGCATTACTGCAGCCGCAGCCCCAATCCGTCTGTCGATCTCCAGCTCCCTTCTCCCATCACTCGCGAACAAGACCCCGAGATACTTGAACTCCTCCACTTGGGGCAGGAACTCATCCCCGACCCGGAGTGGGCACTCCACCCTTTTCCGGCTGAGAACCATGGCCTCAGATTTGGAGGTGCTGATCCTCATTCCCGCTGCGTTACACTCGGCTGCGAACCGCTCCAGTGCGAGCTGGAGGCCCTCACCCGATGAAGCCAACAGAACCACATCATCCGCAAAAATCAGAGATGAGATTCTGAGGCCACCAAAGCGAAAGCCCTCCGCCACTTGGCTGCGCCTAGAAATCCTGTCCATAAAAATTATGAACAGAACCGGAGACAAAGGGCAGCCCTGGCGGAGCCCATCACCCACCGGGAACGAGTCCGACTTATTGCCGGCAATGCGAACCAAGCTCTTGCAACGGTTGTATAGGGATTGAATGGCCCGTAGCAATGGGCCAGACACCCCATACTCGCGCAACACCTCCCACAGGACGCCCCGAGGGACACGGTCGAATGCCTTCTCCAGGTCCACAAAACACATGTAGACTGGTTGGGCAAACTCCCATGCACCCTCAAGTATCCTCGAGAGGACAAAGAGCTGGTCCAGTGTTCCGCGACCAGGACGAAAACCGCATTGTTCCTCCTGTATCCGAGGTTCGACTAGCGGACGAACCCTCCTCTCCAGCACCCTGGCATAGACTTTCCCGGGGAGGCTGAGGAGTGTGATCCCCCTGTAGTTGGAACACACCCTCCGGTCCCCCTTCTTGAAGATGGGGACCACCACCCCGGTCTGCCAGTCCACAGGTACTGCCCCTGATCTCCACGCAACATTGCAGAGACGTGTCAACCAAGACAGCCCTACAACGTCCAGAGCCTTCAGGAACTCGGGGCGGACCTCATCGACACCAGGGGCTCTGCCACCAAGGAGTTGTTTAACTGCCTCAGTGACCTCGCCCCCGGAAATTGGTGGGTCACACCCCTCATCCCCAGACTCTGCTTCCTCCCCGGAAGACGTGTCAGTGGGATTAAGGAGGTCCTCGAAGTATTCCTTCCACCGCCCGACAATTTTCTCAGTCGACGTCAACAGCGCTCCGCCAGCACTATACACAGTGCAGGTAGAGCACCGCTTTCCCCTCCTGAGACGCCTGACGGTTTGCCAGAATCTCTTCGAGGCAGTCCGAAAGTCTTTTTCCATGGCCTCTCCGAACTCCTCCCACACCCGAGTTTTTGCTTCAGCCACTGCCCGAGCCGCATTCCGCTTGGCCTGTCGATACCTGTCGGCTGCCTCCGGAGTCCCACAGGCTAACCAAGCCCGATAGGCCTCCTTCTTCAGCCTGGTGGCTCCCTTCACCTCTGGTGTCCACCATTTGGTTCGGGGATTACCACCACGGCAGGCACCAACCACCTTGCGGCCGCAGCTCAATGCAGCAGCTTCGGCAATGGAGACGCTGAACATGGTCCATTCGGACTCAATGTCCCCAGTCTCCCTCGGAATGCTGTTGAAGCTCTGCCGGAGGTGTGCGTTGAAGATCTCGCGGACTGGGGCCTCTGCTAGACGTTCCCAGCACACCCTCACTACGCGTTTAGGTGCACCAGGTCTGTCCAGCGTCCTCCCCCGCCACCTGATCCAACTCACCACCAGGTGGTGATCAGTTGACAGCTCAGCCCCTCTCTTTACCCGAGTGTCCAAAACATATGGTCGCAGGTCTGGTGATACGATTACAAAATCGATCATCGACCTACGGCCTAGAGCATCCTGGTGCCACGTGCACTTATGGACACTCTTATGTTCGAACAGGGTGTTCGTTATGGCCAAACTGTGATTAGCACAGAAGTCCAATAACAAAGCACCGCTCGGGTTCAGATCAGGGAGGCCGTTCCTCCCAATCACGCCCCTCCAGGTCTCGCTGTCGTTACCCACGTGAGCATTGAAGTCTCCCAGCAGGACAACAGAGTCTCCAGGTGGAGCACCTTCCAGCACCCCCCCCAGGGACTCCAAGAAGGCTGGGTACTCCGAACTGCCACTCGGCGCATAAGCGCAGATGACAGTCAGGACCCGTTCCCCGACCCTAAGGCGCAGGGAACAAACCCTCTCGTCCACCGGGAAAAACCCCAACGTACCGGCAGCAAGCCGAGGGGATATAAGAATACCCACCCCAGCCCGCCGCCTCTCACCAGGGGCAACTCCAGACTGAGACAGAGTCCAGCCCCTCTCCAGGAGACTGGTTCCAGAGCCCAGACAATGCGTAGAGGTGAGCCCAACTATATCTAGCCGGTACCTCTCAACCTCACGCACCAACTCAGGCTCCTTCCCCACCAGAGAGGTGACATTCCATGTCCCTATTGCCAGTCTTGGCAGCCGGGGGTCGGTCCGCCAGGGCCTCCGCTCCTGGCCGCCACCCGGCTCACAATGCACCCGACCCCTATGGCGCCTCCTGCGGGTGGTGGGCCTGCGGGAGGATGGGCCCATGTCTCCTCTTCGGGCTGTGCCCGGCCGGGCCCCATGGACTAAGGCCCGGCCACCAGACGCTCGCCCTCGGGCACCCTCCCCGGGCCTGGCTCCAGGGCGGGGCCCCGGTAACCCTATCCCGGGCAGGGTAAACTGTTCCCTCGATATTCTTTTCATGGGGGTCTTCTGAATCGCTCTTTGTCTGGTCCCTCACCCAGGACCAGTTTGCCATGGGAGACCCTACCAGGGGGCAAAAGCCCCCAGACAACATAGCCCCTGGGATCCCTGGGACACACAAACCCCTCCACCACGATAAGGTAGCGATTCAAGGAGGAGCTTCTACACCAGAAAGCAGAAGAGGTGGAGCAGCATGTTTCCTGAAACTGGCGAATTAAAATAAAGTGGTCTTTTAGGGAAGGGTGAGCTGAAAGGGGAAGAACAGAAATATTTTATTTTAGATAAAGGAGGAACTACAGATGAGGTCCAGAATGTGATAAATAAGGATTATTTTAACAGTATGTAATACCAAATATTACTACTAGGAAAGTACTTTCTGCCTGTGCCATAACTATTTTTTACCAAGCCAACAAAGATGGTGAAAGAAAGGCAACCTCCTGGTACATTTTTCACCATCTTACAGTGCTATGGTTAAAGCCATTTCCCAACTGTCTGCGAGTGGTACTCATGGCCTTTGATCAGTGGTTGTTGATCAATGGTCATGAGAATTTGCATATTAATGATAAAGGAAGTCCAGACGCTTTTCTTTTCAAGCTCCTTTGACAATGATAAAGGAACTGACCTCACCCACCCACCATTTAGTCATCTGGTTTCAGTTATTGTGCAGATGTACTGTTTATGGTTGGGGAAACCTGCAGTCAGCTGAAACTGAAGATTTCACTTGGATGATCGTGAAACGTTTCTTCCACTGAAAACGCTACATCCAGATGAACAGAATCAACCTTTTGGGATTTACCTGGATGATTGAAAATGCATCAAGATATTTTTAGCAAGCAGATTCCACGTGTTTTGTTTTTAGTGTTTCAGATGTAATTGTAATTTATTTATTTATTGTTTAATGTGAAACAAAGTTTATTGCATATCAGCATATGTCATTGTCTTGTCTTGGTTCATAATATAAAGTGACTTCATGTGAGTGCAAATTGCTTTTTAGACTGAGTGGCTGTAAACTCTCAGAAAGAAGCTGTGAAGGTCTGGTCTCAGTTCTCAGCTGCCAGGCGTCTACTCTGAGAGAGCTGGACCTGAGTAACAATGACTTGAAGGATTCAGGAGTGACTCTTCTATCTGCAGAACTGAAGAGTCCACATTGTACACTGGAAATCATTAGGTAAGATTATTTTTTTTCTTTTGGACAGCTGGGCTAAAAGTTTTCTGAAACCAAAGCAGACCAGAGCATGTTTTACTGAGAAGCTGCCATAAACAACACATTTTAATGGGGGCTCTGGTTTGCTTAATTAATTTAAAGATTGTTAAAAAAATGTATTATAAGAAACACGGAGGAACAGATTTAAGATATAAGACGCTTTTAATTCAATTCAATTTAATGAGTGAGAGAAGGAAGACAGGATAAAGACATGCTGTGGAAGAGAGACAGACGTTAATAACAGATATGATTCAATGCAGAGAGGTCTATTAACACATAGTGAGTGAGAAAGGGGACTGGAAGGGAAAAACTCAATGCATCATGGGAATCCCCCGGCAGCCTACATCTATTGCAGCATAACTAAGGGAAGATTCAGGGTCACCTGGTCCAGCCCTAACTATATGCTTTAGCAAAAAGGAACGTTTGAAGCCTAATCTTAAAAGTACAGATAGTGTCTGTATCCAAAATCCAAACTGGAAGCTGGTTCCACAGAAGAGGGGCGTGAAAACTTAAGGCTCTCCCTCCCATTCTACTTTTAAATACTCTAGGAACAACAAGTAGGCCTGCAGTGCGAGAGCGAAGTGCTCTAATTGGGTGATATGGTACTACAAGGTCATTAAGATAAGATGGGGCCTGATTATTTAATGCTTTGTATGTGAGGAACAAGATTTCAAGTTCAATTCTGGATTTAACAGGAAGCCAATGAAGGGAAGCTCTCTCTTTCTAGTCCCTGTCAGGACTCTTGCTGCAGCATTTTGGATTAACTGAAGGCTTTTAAGGGAATTTTTAAGATATCCTGATAATAATGAATTACAGTCGTCCAGCCTGGAAGTAATAAGAGACAGGATATTTCTAACTTTAGAGATGTTGCGCAAATGGAAGAAAGCAGTCTTACATATTTGTTTAATATGTGCGTTGAAGGACATATCCTGGTCAAAAGTGACTCCAAGGTTCCTCACAGCGTTACTGGAATTTAGAAAGCAAAGGAACACAGAGAACCGACTTTACAGGTGCTTGACAGGACCGTCCCACCAAATCTTTTTATACCTTACTTTAATCATATGAACCCACACACATACTTTCTTTCTGAGAACAGATATGCATGGAGTTCATACACATTCCTGAAGAGAAAACAGTAATGCTAATAGTACTTACTAAGGAGACACTTTTCCTGTTGGATAACCCACAGAATTATTCTATGTTTTCCCTCCTGTTTATGCTACACTCTTATAATATTTACAGAATGCAGTGTAGTTTGTCTTTCAGCTGACATCAGGTCCATATCTCCTCTGTCTGGGTTTTCAACATGACTGCCTCTACTGTGTGATAATTTAGTATTAACCGCAGCATCATCACAGGGCTTTGAGTCATCTCGATAACTGTTTTCTATCTGTCATATTTGTTGATACATGAAGATGTCTTGATCACAACATGTATATCAGTCTCTGGACCAGTTCTCTTAAACAAGGAATTAGCAGGAGCTGTCACCCTTTAGCAAGTCCACTGCAACTGCAGCAGAGACTCAGAGAAACTGCTCCATCTACTGTTCCATGACATTTCTGAACAGGTCACTCATCTCTGAATTTTCAATTCCTCAGCGAGGGTAGTGAGCCCTTCTAGTGCATTTGAGTTCTCTTTTTGTATGTGAAACGCTGCCTCAGTGATGCAATCCCTCCATATCATACATCATAGACAATCATATATTATATTTTAGTCACATTTAAGAAAAATCACATTTAGTGAAATGTGAATACAGTAATACAGAATTGACTGGCCTGAAAATTCATTTCACAAGATTGTTTTCCAGTTGTTTGTCCTACTCAAGCTTTGGGTTCCACACTTAGCAGGTAATGACTGTAGTATTTGTCAAAGAAGCCTATAATCTTTCTTGTTGTGGCTGTTTCTTGTGTCCCCTTTCATATTCCAGAATTCGGCCATAACATGTAGAGATGGATCTGGAAAATTTTATTTCCAATCAGAAGTTGGAAATTACATGTTTATTATGTTTACATTTCATCTTCTAAACCAAAAGGTGGACGAGGGAAAGGAGCTAAAATGTCTTGTTTGAGACAGAGGATGACCTGTGGGACTGCACTAGAGTCCAGTATGTTAAATAAATAAGAACTTTAACCCTTGTGTTGTGCTGGGGTCATTTTTGACCCCAAAATAAATCTTTTGCCATCAAAATGTGTTTTTTTATTCATTAAATAGTCTGGAAATAACAGGAGTGTCACGGTCAGCGAGGCGAGAAGCTTGGAATTTACTAAAGGACCCAAAATGCAGGCATACGTGATGAGAGTGGGCTTTTATGGGGGGGGGAATACAAACAGAAATGGCAAAGGTGTGGGCGGAAACTAAGCATAATCTAGACTGGAGAAAGATAACAAAACACAGACCTGAAATGGCGAAGCAGGGAGACACAGAGGACACAGAACCAAGCAGGGAACAAACACAGATGATGGAGGGAGATGACGGAAGGCGATAACCCAGATGAACCGGCAACAGGCAGGAGAACACACAGGGCTTAAATACACATAGCAGCAATCAAGGGATGAGAGAAAGGGGGGGGAACACACCTGAGAGAAATCAGAGCTGACGGGACAGGGGAAACGTAAACTGAACACACTCACATGAGACAGAGACCTTCAGAATAAAACAGGAAACTCGCAAACACAGAGAACCAGACAAGAGACTGAACTAAAAGGACAGATTCACAAGCAGACAGTGTGACACCATAGACAGACAGAGGGAACACAGAAGTGGGACCAGGGCAGGCACAGAACAGAAACCTAAAAAATGGCAAATCATAACGAAATACATAATCAGAATAAACAAAAGCATAAAGAAACACAAACCACTGAGTCGGCAGACTCAGGACCATGACAAGGAGTTATTCAGTATTCAGTATTATGCTATGCATGATTGAAATAACTGTTAAGTAATTAGATTTATTTATGGGTGTTTTATTGGATTCCACAACACCTGATGTCCTTGGGGGTCAAAAACGACCCCAGAGGAAAAAGTGTTGCAACGGGCCATATTGTCAAACCATACTGCTTTCAAACATCTTTGATCTTGGATCATTGTTGTGTGGGGTCAAACAATGGTCATAACAACAACAACAAAACAGGCAGCATAATGAGGAGGCAGGTGCTCTACATTTAATTCAATTCAGTTTCATTTGTACAGTCCCAAATCACAACAACAGTCACCTCAAGGCGCTTTATATTGTAAGGTAGACCCTACAATAATAGATACACCGACAGTATAATGAGGAGGAAGAATGAACGATGAGGAGGATTCAGGTTTAGAAGATAAAGAAAATATAGCCAATATTTAGACCACATGCTACCCTTTCTCTGAAGAACCCCCTGCATCACCCACCTACAGAAGTGGAAGAAAGGTATGAAGTGAAGGAATGTAATGAAGATGATGATAAGGAAGAATCTGAAATGTGTTCAAGTACGTTCTCAGGCATCCAGGACATGGTAATCTGAGGAGCTTGGAAAGAAAGTGACTGGGCTTCTTGAAGGTTCTTGAATTTTCAAAATGTGAAAGTCAAAGAGAAGATGTTTCAGAGGAGTACACATCTTCCATTTCAATTATGATGAAGATCAAGCAAGAAAGAGTAGTCAGCTGAGAAATAGGAATATTTCCAGTAATGTGAGGAAACATTGATCTGGTCTTCTATCCTTCCCAGTGACAGACGATGCATGACTCTCTCATGTGTCAATCGACCATGGTCCAAGCACACATGCCAGATTCCAAATTGATGAGATAAAATCCTTAGATTGCTTTTCTACTCGAGTGCTGAAAGAATTATACACAATGTACTATGCTTGTATTATGCTTTTTAACTTTCACATGCCAATGGATTCATCAGAGACCAAGTTGAGGTTCAGTAACTTGCCCAAGAACACCTTGGTAAGAACTCCGGACTAGAGCACACAGATATTGAACCAACAACCATCCAGTTAGTAGATGACCTGCTCTACAGCCAACTCAATGGCAAACTAGAAAAAGTTGGATTTCCTGCAGAAATGCAGTGGGAATGCCGTGTAGTGGAATCTGCTGAAAACAGCTGAAGAAGCAGAACTATTTGCTGAAAGGAGCTGAAGAAGCTGAAGTTTGTGCTGAAAGGAGGTGAAGAAGCAGAACTTTCAGCTGAAAAGAGGTGAAGGAGCTGAAATTTATGCTGAAAAGAGGTAAAGAAGCTGAAGACTGTCAAGAAAGCAGAATGAGTGCGAGAGGTGAAGATGTGCAGCCAGAGCCACAGGTACAGATAAGAGCCTGCACCACTCTGTCTTGAGGTGGCTGCTCATCTCACTAAGCCAAACTGGCTCTCATATAAATGAATGAGAGAAAAAGCGTGCAGGGTGCAGAAGAAGCTGAGCAATCTGCTGAAAAGAGGTGAAGAAGCTGAAATTTCTGCTCAAAAGAGGTGAAGAAGCTGAAATCTTTGCTGAAAGAGGTGAAGAAGCTGAACTGTCTACTGAAGACAGTTATAGACGCTGCTGAAGTCGATATTATAAATGTTACATAAAGTATAAAAAAAAATTGCAGAATTGTAATACATTAGCTGAAATACTGAACAAGCTAAAACACATGTTGCCGTGGGCAAGATTCGAATCTCGCTTTCCCATTCTAAGAACGGCTGCTCATCTCACTGTGCCAAACTGGTTCTCATTCAAATGAAAGAAATGATGGGACAAAATAATGTGCAGGGTGCAGAAGAAACTGAGCAATATGCAGCTCAGCGAGACTCAAATGCCTTTAAACATCAGCTTATCCTGCTGATCCAAGTCCAACACTGAGTTTGTAAAAACATGTTTGTCAATCATTTTGTTTGGTTTCTGAGGAAAAAGATTCAATAACTTGCTGCTAATACACAACATTTCATCATATTTCCTCAAATGAGTGTGTGATGTTCTTTCAGTGTTGCACTTTGTAGACGCTCCCTGAGCACTGGTCTCACAGCCAGCTGCACATAGAGACCAGTGTTGTTAGTCCAGGTCAGAAGATGACTTGTTGGAATGAAAATGAGCTTGTAGTTTTTCTGCTTTAATAATGTGACTGGAAAAAGGTGTTGGACTTCAAATATGTCCATTTCTTTCACACTTCACCTTTAAAAGTGAAGCCTTGTTGTTCCTGGAAGGAAAAACACGACTTTTTCAAGTCTTTTTCCTGTTTTTATGAGAAATGTACGACTTTAATGTGAAACATCAGAGTTTTTTCTCTTGTTGTGTTTGTTTGAAGCTGCTTCCTGTTGGCTTCAGCTGTTTGGAGTTTCCATTTTCTAAACTTCTACATTCTGAACCTTCTTCAGCTCTGAACAGATGATGAAACACTGAATGATTTCAAGCACTTTGTCTAATAAACTTACATCTTTCATTCTTTATACAGATTGTGGGGCTGTGGTTTGTCAGAGATCAGCTGTGATTATCTGGCAGCAGCACTGAAGTCCAACCCCTCCCATCTGAGCGAGCTGGACCTGAGTAACAATAACAACCTGCAGGATCCAGGAGTGAAGCATCTGTGTGGTTTCCTGGAGAGTCCAGGATGTGGACTTGAAACTCTGAGGTCAGTCAGCATGTTTTAGTTGTGCTGAGATGAATATGATGTGAAAGTTGTGCTGACACTAAACTGCAGACATCAGGCTGATATTATACTGATCCACACTGAGGATCTTCATGGTAAAGTCTGTTTTCTTCTTCTCTGGTTTAGTCCATTGACTGCAGCAGAACAATGTTTGCATTTCAAACAGTGATACTCAACGTATGGCCCGCGGTCCACACCTTTCCTGATTCAGAGAGAGGGGACCCTGATTAACTGTGTAGTGTTCTTCCTCACAGTTCTAAGTATCAGACACAACAATGAATAATCCACAGCTGACTGTCTTTAGCAGGTCAAAGGTCACGGCACACAGCAGACAGTGGGAAATATTCTAACTCTGATCATTTATCAGTTGTGACACTGTGAGACCTGATCAGAGGTGTGATCATCACAGCAGAGGCCTTTGTGTCAAAGTCACTGAAGATCAAACAGAAACACATGAAGCAGATTTTCCTCTTCTGGCTTTTTATAGCAGATAACCTTCAAAATATTCTGCAGTCAATCAAAAACTGAAGCAAACCATGAATCAACATGTGAACATGAGCTGATGCTGCTGAAGTGAAGCAAAGTTACAGAGGTTTGATTACAGACACAGCTGAGAGTTTGTAATCTGTCATCATTTTAAAAGGTTTAAATTTCTTCAGTATTGAACAGCAGAAATGAGGCTTTGTTTTCGGAGGCCGACAGCAGTGGACACAACAGCAGACTGGTGCGTAATAAGCAGTGAATAATGCAGGAAACAGATTTTTGAAGGTAAACTGTTCTTGAAGTACACTGTGAGAGAGAGAGCTGTGCAGGAAGTAAACGTCAAAGTCAGAGAGAATTCATGACGATGTTCATCAAACGTAAAGCGTAGATTGGATCTTCTTCTGCTGCTGGTTCAGTCAGTTTTGGTTGGAGACAGATGAAACCTGCAGCTTCAGGATCTGTGAGCTGTCCACTTTCAGCCCCGACGGCGTGTCCGTGTACGTGCCGTCGAGTGAACGATCCACGCTCTGTGTTTCCATCTTTGTGTGTTTAGCTGCTCTCATTTACTGTTTTATCTGTTTGCTGCTTGTTGAAATACTTTTGGGAGCTTTAACCTGAGATTCTGGCAAAATACATTTATATTAAAAATCGATTCAGGATTGAATGAATCAACATCGCTTTATTCAAATTAAAACCATTTAAATAGGAAGATCCATTTTTTTTACAGCCGCCTCTAATGCTGGGTAATGTCAGCTGGTCCATGTGCAGCTGGCTGTGAGGCTCAGGGAGCGTCTACAAAGTGCAACACTGAAAGAACATCATCCATAAATATTGAGTAATAACTGGACTCTCATACAGCGAGACTCAAATGTCTTTAAACATCAGCTTATCCTGCTGATCCAAGTCCAACACTGAGTTTGTAAAAACATGTTTGTCAATCATTTTGTTTGGTTTCTGAGGAAAATGATTCAATAACTTGCTGCTAATACACAACATTTCATCATATTTCCTCATAACCCTCTTTTGTCTGACCATTTGATCCCATTTGAATTTGCAATAAAGGATCCACAGAGTTTGGTGACAATAATGAGAGTAGATGTTTGTGTGAAAGTGCTGGAAGCAAAAGAGTGTGTGATGTTCTTTCAGTGTTGCACTTTGTAGACGCTCCCTGAGCACTGGTCTCACAGCCAGCTGCACATAGAGACCAGTGTTGTTAGTCCAGGTCATAAGATGACTTGTTGGAATGAAAATGAGCTTGTAGTTTGTCTGCTTTAATAATGTGACTGGAAAAAGGTGTTGGACTTCAAATATGTCCATTTCTGTCACACTTCACCTTTAAAAGTGAAGCCATGTGGTTCCTGGAAGGAAAAACACGACTTTTTCAAGTCTTTTTCCTGTTTTTATGAGAAATGTACGACTTTAATGTGAAACATTCAGTTTTTTCTCTTGTTGTGTTTGTTTGAAGCTGCTTCCTTTTTTTTTTAAACATTTATTTATTGTTTTTAACTGGTTTTACATGGTGCACCGTGAGCAAAAAGCTTGAAGCTGCTTCCTGTTGGCTTCAGCTGTTTGGAGTTTTCATTTTCTAAACTTCTACATTCTGAACCTTCTTCAGCTCTGAACAGATGATGAAACACTGAATGATTTCAAGCTCACACTTTGTCTAGTAAACTTACATCTTTCATTTTTTATACAGATTGTGGTGCTGTGGTTTGTCAGAGATCAGCTGTAATTATCTGGCAGCAGCACTGAAGTCCAACCCCTCCCATCTGAGCGAGCTGGACCTGGGTCACAACAAAACCCTGCAGGATTCAGGAGTGAAGCATCTGTGTGGTTTCCTGGAGAGTCCAGGATGTGGACTTGAAACTCTGAGGTCAGTCACATGTTTTACTAGTGCTGAGATGAATATGATGTGAAAGTTGTGCTGACACTGTGGATCAGTAGGCCCACACACCTCTATACAGGAAGTCTGGTTCTACTCTTTGTAGAACTTCTGATCCCTGATCCTCTGAGTCTGACTCAGTAAATAATGAATAATCTTCACTTCACATTTCAGTCAGTTCAGATTTCATTAGCACGTTCACTTTAGCATAATCCATTTTAATCCAAACTCCTTTCTCTTTAAACTCTGTTTGTCAGTCACAGTATATCCAGTACAATCCTCTTTTTCACTGCGTCACACACATTCAGAGATCAGTGTCCTGTGTGTGCTCTCATTCACTCACACTCACTCTCATATGGCTGAAGTCTGTTTGTACACAGGCTGTCAGCTGGCCTGAGTTCGGCCTGTCTCTAAAATCATTATTTTATTACTTTTATTCTGATTCATCAAAGCCAAACTCAAACATATTTATATTTACTGATTATGTTCTCATCAATAATTAACAGTCAGTACATTCAGATATGAATCATAATTCAGTGTTTAACATATTATCACAGATGGACTGCACAGGAGATCTCCTTTATGAAGAAACTGTGAAAGTTTGTCCAACAGTGGGAAACATTTCAGAGAACATCTCAGAGAATATCTGTGAAGCAGAAACTAAACATAAGAAGAAAAGCCAAATAATGATCCAAATCCTGCTCTGAGACTATCAGACAGTAAAGGCTTCCAAAGACTGCTCACCTCTCAGACTTACTTAAAGATGCTGGTGCTGTCCACAGATCAGCTGACCTGCTGGGTCTCCATGATCAGCTTTGTTTCTTGGAGATAAAGGCTGAAGCCTTTAGAGCTTCAGTTCTCCAGAGCAGCAGGATGTCTGAGGTCCGCAGAAACACAAAAACACAGCAGCTAAAAATAGTTGTTCAAAGAAAACGAGGTGGGAGCTGCTGATTCCTGAGCTTTGATACTGGATTAGCTTCAGTAGTTATTCCAATCACTGCTGTAGGAGCTACATTTAGTCACAGCTGACTGTCTTCTTTGACCAATCAGAATGACTACTGTTGTAAAAACAAGCACACAAAGACCCAATGAGAGTGTAGAACATGATAAAGAGCTCCTGTGATGGTGGTAAAGAAATGAGCAGCAGACGGCCGTCTACATGTTGTAGTGGTTTACAGTCACCAGGGGGCGCCGTCACGGCCACGCAGTCAGTGGGCTGCTCTGCTTGTGCTGTTGTTGGTGAAGCTGAAGTGAAAGCGAATGTTAAAACAATGAAAAGTGTCCACTGCAACCTCCATCTGAGCTTGTCATGTTCTTCTTCTTTGATCCTCCATGTTTGTGCTGAACGCTGCTGCTGCTCTCTTCCCTGTTCTGGAAGAGGGAAGAGAGCAGGGATACTCAATAAAGCTTTCCAGTTTTCAGACCAAGTGCGCACTCATACTAATCAGCATTGGAGCGTGCACAGCGTCGTCCACACTGAGCTTTGTTGTGAGCACGTGGACTCGTCTGCAGAACATTTCCAGTACAATAACCAGCTGTGCATGCTCCCCAAGCAGCAGCTTCAAGCTCACCTCAAAGAAGTTTAACAGGAAGGACGACTCATCCATCATGCGTCCAGCTGTGACCGTGTCCACAGCAGAGTGTCACCGCGGCTTAATGCTAACATGCACACATGAAGCTAATACCACCACGAGCAGCTGCTCAGTGGATTTGGAGGAGAAATGTCTGCAGCTTCTCACAGGCAGTACGCAGAATGTGGATCTCCACAAAGACTGTGGAGACCTCGTCCCAGACTCAAAATCAACACTTGTCTGCTCAAAACTCACACGTTCCCGTCACAAGTGTCTTCTAAGTGAAGCTACCAGGTTCAGGTCCAGCTCTGTTTATCTGGAGCTGCAGTAAATGATCCATCCTCACAAAGCAACACAGACACCAGATATGCAAACACAGCATCATACAACACAACCAAGAGATCCAAAGAATTATCTCTGCATTTCTGTGGCTGATGCTGCTGGAACGAAGCTGTTTGAAACCTTGTTGTTCTGCACTTTGGGACCTGAACAGGAACCTGAACCTCTGTGCAGAGGGTTCAACTCTGAGGATTCCTGTTCAGTTTTTTCTCTTTCACACGGCAAAACTTGTACATTTATCATAAAGTTGTCAACTTCAATGTGAAAAATTCATTTTTTTCTCTTGTTTGTTTGAAGCTGCTTCCTGTTGGCTTCAGCTGTTTGGAGTTTCCATTTTCTAAACTTCTACATTCTGAACCTTCTTCAGCTCTGAACAGATGATGAAACACTGAATGATTTCAAGCACTTTGTCTAATAAACTTACATCTTTCATTTTTTATTCAGATTGAAGGACTGTGGTTTGTCAGAGATCAGCTGTGATTATCTGGCAGCAGCACTGAAGTCCAACCCCTCCCATCTGAGAGAGCTGGACCTGAGTAACAATAACAACCTGCAGGATCCAGGAGTGAAGCATCTGTGTGGTTTCCTGGAGAGTCCAGGATGTGGACTTGAAACTCTGGGGTCAGTCAGCATGTTTTAGTTGTGCTGAGATGAATATGATGTGAAAGTTGTGCTGACACTGTGGATCAGTAGGCCCACACACCTCTATACAGGAAGTCTGGTTCTACTCTTTGTAGAACCTCTGATCCCTGATCCTCTGAGTCTGACTCAGTAGATAATGCAGAGTTCTGAGCTGATGTGGGTGAGAGGACTCAGGCAGCCTGACAGAGTTGATGTCCAGGTCTTCCCTGCTTGTCCTGATACAAATAAACACGAGTATCAGATCTCATCAGTTACACCTGTTAGTGCAGCTCTACTCTAGATTGTACTGCTTGTTAAACTAGGATGATTTTAGAAGCCTGGACCGCAGACTCCAAGGGAAGATATGACTTGGAAAGACTAAACCAACCTATTAGAGGTGTTTGCACTAACATACAGTGGGGCAAAAAAGTATTTAGTCAGCCACCGATTGTGCAAGTTCCCCCACTTAAAATGATGTAATTTGCACCAGAGGTACACTTCAACTGTGAGAGACAGAATGTGAAAAAAAATCCATGAATCCACATGGTAGGATTTGTAAAGAATTTATTCGTAAATCAGGGTGGAAAATAAGTATTTGGTCAATAACAAAAATACAACTCAATACTTTGTAACATAACCTTTGTTGGCAATAACAGAGGTCAAACGTTTACTATAGGTCTTTACCAGGTTTGCACACACAGTAGCTGGTATTTTGGCCCATTCCTCCATGCAGATCTTCTCGAGAGCAGTGATGTTTTGGGGCTGTCGCCGAGCAACACGGACTTTCAACTCCCGCCACAGATTTTCTATGGGGTTGAGGTCTGGAGACTGGCTAGGCCACTCCAGGACTTTCAAATGCTTCTTACGGAGCCACTCCTTTGTTGCCTGGGCGGTGTGTTTTGGATCATTGTCATGTTGGAAGACCCAGCCTCGTTTCATCTTCAAAGTTCTCACTGATGGAAGGAGGTTTTGGCTCAAAATCTCACGATACATGGCCCCATTCATTCTGTCCTTAACACGGATCAGTCGTCCTGTCCCCTTGGCAGAAAAACAGCCCCATAGCATGATGTTTCCACCCCCGTGCTTCACAGTAGGTATGGTGTTCTTGGGATGCAACTCAGTATTCTTCTTCCTCCAAACACCACGAGTTGAGTTTATACCAAAAAGTTCTACTTTGGTTTCATCTGACCACATGACATTCTCCCAATCCTCTGCTGTATCATCCATGTGCTCTCTGGCAAACTTCAGACGGGCCTGGACATGCACTGGCTTCAGCAGCGGAACACGTCTGGCACTGCGGGATTTGATTCCCTGCCGTTGTAGTGTGTTACTGATGGTGACCTTTGTTACTTTGGTCCCAGCTCTCTGCAGGTCATTCACCAGGTCCCCCCGTGTGGTTCTGGGATCTTTGCTCACCGTTCTCATGATCATTTTGACCCCACGGGATGAGATCTTGCGTGGAGCCCCAGATTGAGGGAGATTATCAGTGGTCGTGTATGTCTTCCATTTTCTGATGATTGCTCCCACAGTTGATTTTTTCACACCAAGCTGCTTGCCTATTGTAGATTCACTCTTCCCAGTCTGGTGCAGGTCTACAATACTTTTCCTGGTGTCCTTCGAAAGCTCTTTGGTCTTGGCCATGGCGGAGTTTGGAGTCTGACTGTTTGAGGCTGTGGACAGGTGTCTTTTATACAGATGATGAGTTCAAACAGGTGCCATTCATACAGGTAACGAGTGGGGGACAGAAAAGCTTCTTACAGAAGACGTTACAGGTCTGTGAGAGCCAGAGACTTTCCTTGTTTGAGGTGACCAAATACTTATTTTCCACCCTGATTTACGAATAAATTCTTTACAAATCCTACCATGTGAATTCATGGATTTTTTTTTCACATTCTGTCTCTCACAGTTGAAGTGTACCTCTGGTGCAAATTACTGACCTCTGTCATCATTTTAAGTGGGGGAACTTGCACAATCGGTGGCTGACTAAATACTTTTTTGCCCCACTGTAGATAAATACTCAGATTTACACCTTTAGTGTCTCACAAAGGGTTGAAAAGTGAATGTGCACAGAGAGGTTGGTGGTGAGACGGGCACTTCCAGCACTGTAGATGTGTTCCAGCTCAGTGTTCGTGGAAATAATCCGGAGAGCAGGATTCCTTGATGAATGTCACATCTTCTTAAAGTTATAATCCACAGGGAAAACTGTTAAACTGTCGATCTGATATCTACTCAACCAATCAGGTGTTTACATCCCCTTCACTGATCTTCAGCCCCACCTTATCATCACCCCCTCTCTCTCTCTTTTACATCTGAATTATCTTCACTTCACATTTCAGTCAGTTCAGATTTCATTAGCACGTTCACTTTAGCATAATCCATTTTAATCCAAACACCTTTCTCTTTAAACTCTGTTTGTCAGTCACAGTATATCCAGTACAATCCTCTTTTTCACTGCGTCACACACATTCAGAGATCAGAGATTCCTGTGTGTGCTCTCATTCACTCACACACACTCTTATATGGCTGAAGTCTGTTTGTACACAGGCTAATCTGGGACTCTCCACTATTTGACCCTTGAAATAAAGAAGCTTCTTGGATGAGAGGTGAAAGGTGAAACGTCTTCAAGAAACTTAAAGAAGTCCAGATGCCTTTTTTTCTAAGCTCTTTAGATAACTGCGAACCTTCACAGAAACCTCATCAATGGGACTCTCAGAGCTACCGGCCCTTTGCTACAATCACAAAGATCTTCATTGAAATCAATGATATCAAAGCTGGAATTACATGAGTCCAAGTCTTCTGCTGATTCAGCATCACATTCATCTTTGGTCCTTGTTCTGCATCCCCACCATGGACTTCATTCCTTTCCAAGCCAGCCTTGAGTGTCCTTTATTCAGCTCATCCTCTGTTTTACTTTTACACCTGATTTTAGCTGCTTTAGCTCTCTTTCAACAAGTTTCTGTGCCTCGATCTTTTTCTTCTCTCCCTCATAACAAGACAGCTTCTTCTGACTGAGAACATGTTGGAGTGATTTACTAATCAAGGGCTGATTTTTGGGGAAAATAGTTCCTGTTTTCAAAGTAATCTCCATTTTTCCCAGAAAGAAATGTAAGTAGAAATCGTTGATCTAAGTGTGAACACGAGCCTTTAAAAAGGCTCTACTGAGGCTGCTGCCAGTGGTCAAAGCCTCCAACAAAGCTCTGTAAGTACATATGTGATCATAGCTTTAGCTTTTAAATGTTTATTCTAGTTAACACAGATCAGGTGGAACAACTCAAATAAACTATCAAAAATATTAAGTGGTCATCGGTACTCAGTTTGTTCAATACTGAATACAATGGAGCACAAATTGTCCACGTTTCTGAAATATTTCTGGGTGTAACTGTCACCAAAGTGCAATTTAGACCTGGCCTGTGGTTGTTATCTAAGTGATAATCATCAATTCTACTAAAACAAATACAAAATAAAGAAGTTTGACACATTTTGTTGATATCAAAAGCACACTGAACAATTCAGTGTTGTTTTACTGCTGTTCTCTCTTCACTTCTTCTCCTCTGATTCTCTCCACATGTTGTTCTGCATCAGTGCTCAGTTTCCTGACAAAAACAAGATGAAATATTGCTAAATATAATAGTATCTCATTACGCTTCAACATAAGTGTTTTATTTTTGTAATTGTTTATCTGTTATTTTTCAGACTGAGTCACTGTGACCTGTCAGAGAGAAGCTGTGAAGCTCTGGCCTCAGGTCTCAGCTCTCAGACCTCTAATCTGAGACAGCTGGACCTGAGTAACATCAACCTGAAGGATTCAGGCGTGAAGCTTCTGTCTGAAGGACTGAAGAGTCCACGCTGTACACTGGAAACTCTCAGGTGAGATCAAGCATTTTTCTTTCATCAACTGACAGAATTAGCAGATTAATAATAAGGCAGTCCTCTAATAAGAGCAGAAGTGGAGGTGTTTTGAAGGGCAACATACTCTTATGTTAACAAGACAGGAAGTAGTTCCTGGGAACTGCTTCCTTTGTTATTGTCTAAGTACACTCAACAAAAATATAAATGCAACACCTTTGTTACTGCTCCCATTCCCCATGGGATGGACATAGAGACCTAAAATTGAGAGCATACTCACCGGACATGTCACCCATTGAGCATGTTCGGGATGTGCTTGACCGGCGTATACGACAGCGTGTACCAGTTCCCACGAATATCCAACAACCTCGCACAGCCATTGAAGTGGAGTGGACCAACATTCCACAGGCCACAATTGACAATCTGATAGACTCCATGCGACGATGTGTTGCACTGCATGAGGCAAATGGTGGTCACACAAGATACTGACCGGTTCTGGGTCCCCAGACCCCCAATAACGCAAAAAACTGCACATTCCAGGGTGGCCTTTTGTTGTGGGCAGTCTGAGGTACACCTGTGCACTACTCATGATGTCAGATCAGCATCCTGATGTGGCACACCTGTGAGGTGGGATGGATTATCTCAATATAGCAGATGTGCCCACTACCACACATTTGGACTGATTTGTGACCACTGTTTGGGAGGGATGGTTATATTGTGTATCTGGAATGAATTTTAGGTCTCTACGTCCATCCCATGGGGAATGGGTGCAGTAACAAAGGTGTTGCGTTTATATTTTTGTTCAGTGTAGAAACATGATGGTGAAACAGTGATGAGTTTGCAGAGGTGGATCCACAGCACACAACACAACAATGCAGTTGCGTGCTGAAAGCAGACTTCTCACAGATTCTGAGGCTGCAGGTTTCATCACTGTCCAACCAAAATTCACTGAACCAGCAGTAAATGAACGTCCAAAACTACACTTCATGTTTAAAAAACAGATGATCAGGGGGATTTGTGTTTACATCTTTTTTGTGTGATCTGTTCACCTGCTGTTTCAGCTGTTTGGTGGTTGTTGAGATGGTTTTGTGAACTTTTAGCTGAGATTCTGACGTTTCTGTAGATACCACACATGTCTAATTACTTTGTACAGCATGAATGGCCATAACGAGGTTTTTAACAGTAAGAAAAGTTGTAAAACTTCAGAAAATATAGTTAAAAGTCCAAAACCTTCTACGTCTGGTGGCTTGTGGTAAGGAGCAGATCAAACCAGTAAAGAATTACGTTATAATTATAAATGGCTTCAACAGCACATTCAGGTCTGTGAGACTCATTCAGACACTGAGCCGTGGCTCTGTGCTACATGCACATATTTCTGCATCTCTGCCATTCAGACACACTTTATATATAGTTTATTTTATGTAGTGTTCAATACTGAACTGTACGTTTAGTCTTTTTAAAGGCAGCAAGTTTTATTCAGTGTTTTCATAAAAGCCTTATTTTTATCCATTTACTGCTATTAGGAAGAACACGTGAGGTTTAAGACCTGGACCAGTTTGAAACCTTTTGTCCTCCACAGTGGAAAATGGGTGGAAATAAAAATGGGTCTCACTTTAGCCAGCTCCTAATTTTATCGGTTCTACTCTCAGCGTCTCCTGTATATCTCCTGTATAAATGTTGCACTCAGCTTTGTGGTCTCCAATATCACTGAAATGCAGCCAGATGCTGCTCATTTTGCCTTTTCACTCTTTCCTGACACGCTTGCATTTCAGTACAGCTCCCATTTCTCTGTGTACTGGTCTCTACCACTACCCTTGCTGTCTATGGGACATGTCCTCTTTCACATAATGGTATGATCCCAGTCTGTCTCTGAAAGTGTTTGGCCACATGGTTTGCTCATCAGAATAAAACCTCAGCCGTGCTCACATTGATTATCAGCAAGCCTGAAAATTCATCAATATTTGACATATGAAATTATGTCAAGGGCTGGATTTGGCCCACGGGCCATATGTTTGACACCCCTGGTTTACACAGTTTGGTATTCAATGTACAAGTGAGTTAGCTCTCAGCTAACTAGCAGACAAGCTAACTGCTGGGACTGCGTCTTTCTAACAAGAGCGTCAGACACTCAGACTGGTTTCCTTTGTGGATGATGATGTGTTCTCACACTGGTCCTTCATGCTGATGCTGCCATCCACCCACTGCTCCTGGATTCCTCATCATCATCTCCATCAGCCCTCACAATACTCCACCTTCATCAGCTTCATGTTCAGCAGCCTGGATGGACAGTAATTCTTTCCATGGGTTATGGTGGGACATTGAGAGCTGAAGTCAAACAGCAGTGAGAATGAAAGACTGATTCATTTCTATTTAGTCTTGTGATGTGCAGCTTTGTTCAGAGCATTAAGGCCCAGCAAAGATCACTGAGGTCATAGAGTCCTGATGAAACTTGTGTGCTTATAGAAACTGAGACCAGATGAACCAGAATAGAAGGACATTAAAATGAAGTGTCAGCTACACAAAGGCAAAGCTATTCAGTTGTTGCTGTGAGTTATTTAAATGGAGGATGGAGTCAGACTTTAAGCTGCTGGACTCAGTCACTATATCCTGTTGTCCTCATAGAACCTGGACACACAGACTCACCTGTGACACAGTGACACACAGTGTGGGATACACACACATTAGAAAGTGGATCAGTCACACTTGTGCAATCATTTGTTGTGCTGGGAAACCATGAACACTTTGAATCACATTAATGGCTTTGTTACAGCAACATTCGATCATGAGTTCAAAAGTAGTGCATTGTGTACTTATTTTAATAGTACTGCAGTATGAGAAGTGCAACATTCAGTGTGCAGAAACAGATCAGGTGCTTTCTAACAGCAGTGTTCCCTTTAACACAGCAGCAGTTCAAATATTTCTGTCAGTCTGAGCTGAAACATGAATCTAATCAAATATCAAATCAAAGTTCTTTGCCTCTGCCAGGACGTTAACATTTGATCTAGTTTTTTACAAAGTTCCCTCAGCGTCCAGAGCCACCAACATACCTTTGATCAACAGCAAGTGAACATTTATAAATGTGTGTTTGCAGAACAGAGAATCTCAGTCAGAAACCAGACAAAGAAAAACTCTTTCAACAGTCCAGGTTGAGTTGACAACATGAACTGCATTTATCTTCCTCTGACTGACATGTTCTTCCTCCTCTGCACCGAGCCAGCTGCTAAGACTCACAAGCTCATTGACATTTTCTGATGATAAAGAAACTCTCTTCTTCTGCACAATATGAGCAGCAACAGAGAAGAAGCTTTCACAGGTACAGATGTTGCAGCTGTGGCCAAGTACATGTGCTGCATGTTGGAGCAGCACTCTAATGGACAGGCCTCTGTACTGATGGTGGGCTCTGCTCTGTATCCACCACACTGTTCTCAGCTGAGTCTTCCTCCTGTTCACACTCTGATGAAGCACCAACAGGGCCAACTTCTTCTCTGGTGGCTCGGATGTTGTTGCTTCCACAGGTTTCCCTCCAACAACCCTCTGTTCCTGCAGTAAGTTCAGTAAGATCTGGGTAAACACTTGAGCTCCTTGAATCTGGCTCCAGCAGCAGTTTTCACATATACAATGTTGGCATTTTGCTTGCGTGTCTCAAGGTCTGTTCTGAATGTAGACTTGAATTTGACCACGTAGGCGGGGTCATCATCTGAGCTCTCCATCACCTGAGAGAGATGACAAAACACAGAATCACAGAGCATGAAACCAACGTTTCTCCTCCCAGAAGTTCAGTCACAGACCTGCAACAGAAACAAGAAGATTCAAATGACGCAGAGCTTTCATTTACTTATATCCACAAACATGTCCTCTACATATTCATGCTGTATTTACACACACATACAGAGGCTGTTTGTCTCTCACACACAGACAGGACACTGAGAAATACATCATGTTAAATATACCTGCAGGCTTCCAGCTGTGCACTTTGTCCCTGTCAGCTGTGATTGCCATGGCAACCTTGATGTTGTGCGCGATGCAGGGACGTGTTCAAAGGCAGACGTCTGGCAGCAGCATCATATTTGATGCACTATCTGTACTGAGTGTGCTGACTGTATTTCAAATGTCCCACTGCTGTGCAACATGAATCGCATATTCTGCACGTTTCTGTAACTCCCAGGTAACCATGGTTACCCAGCCACGCCCAGTAGTCTCCAGAGAGACCAACAGCTGGTTCATGTTGTAACGCCGTGGCTTTCATAGTCTCTCCTTTTTCTACAGCTCATGTGTTCTTCTTGTGATGCTGCGTCTTGAGGCTCATACATGCCGTCATTTGTTGATCCTAAGAACGTTCCTCAGACCGACTTCTTCAACAACAGATAACTTTAGTTGTATCAACACTGCCTCCTGGAGCAGTTTAAAATGAACATGTCAAAGCTCTGTACCTGTCTCCATGTTTCTGTCCCCGCCCCTTTCTCTCTGTCCTGGGTCATGTGAGCGCTGCAGTAGTATTAGGCCCACCCTCAATGCTCCCATTGGCTGAGACGCATAATGACGCCCATTTCAAGCCAGCACTGATCAACATCCCTCCTGTGACCCATGGCTTTTATATTCAGAGCCAGTGAGCACTTTCACAATAATCATGATTTTAAAAACTGTGATTAAAATAATTGCTGACGTTAATCAGTTAATGAGTTAACGAGATAATAACAGGTTAAGTTGCCCTAATAATTAGACTTTGGTGACAAACTGATGTGATCTCCATGTTTCCTTTGTTGGACTGTGGGCGAGTGTCAGAACTGAATGTACTGAGTAACATGTAGAGTTTAAACATGTGTCAGTTCCAGTTTTAGAGCTCTAAAGTGCAGCTATCATGTTAGGAATATGTTAGGAATAGACAGGAACACTGAGCACACTGAGGTGAAATCTTTATTTTACCACTCGCTGCATTCTTGATGTTCATGAATTCAGCAGGTTCATGATTGTCTGCAGCATTAATCTCATATTTCCATTAAAGTGTTGAATTTGACTGTTTGATGTTCTTTATGATCTCTGGCACCAGTTCATCTGTAGGCTGAGCTCAGTCCATCCAGTTAGTGAAATGATGTTTAAAGGTCTCCTTGTTCTGTGAGCGTGCACAGATCCTGAAGCAGAAAGCCTGGGTTACAGAGAAATGATCATCACTGTGATGATGCTCATCATCTCTGACTGGGATTTGAGGTTTTGTCAAAGCAGCAAAGAAAGCCTGGCTATGTTGGACTGGGTGTGGAAGCAGCTCCCAGTTTGAGTTCAGGAGACAGACGCCCTCTCTACTTTGAAGATCAGCTTCAAACTTTCCTTTTTGATAAAGCTTATAGTTCGAGCTGGATCAGGTGACCCTGAACCATCCCTTAGTTATGCTGCTATAGGCTCAGGCTGTTGGTGGACTTCCCATGATGCTCTGCTTTCTTCTCCCCTCTTTTCACTCCTGATGCTTTTATATGTCACTACTGCATGTCCTTAACTTTTGTCTCTCTGTTTTGTTCTTGTCTCTCTGAGCTCATCTCTTCTCTTTCCCCTCACCCTGCAACCAGTCATGGTAGATGCTCCTCCTGGAGCCTGTTTTCACTGGGAGGATCTTTGTGTCAAAGGGAGTTCTTCTTCCCACCATCACCAAGTGCTGCTCACAGTGGAGGCGGTCACCTTACACTGTTAAACAGCTTCAGATGACTGTTGTTGTCTGTTGGGTATTGTCACTTATAAATAAAGTTACATTGAATGGATGTAAATGGATAGATGTTATTGTGACAAAGAGAAAACAACTGTTGACAGATAGATTGTTGTTTTGTGTGTTTGCAGTCTGTCAGGATGTCTGATCACAGAGGAAGGCTGTACTTCTCTGGCCTCAGCTCTGAGCTCCAACCCCTCCCATCTGAGAGAGCTGGACCTGAGCTACAATCATCCAGGTGACTCAGGAATTAAGCTGCTGTCGGCTGGACTGAAGGATCCAGGCTGGAGACTGGACACTCTCAGGTATGGAGAGAAAATCTGATAGAGGAGGAAGAGCTGGAAACATTTCCCGTGTCTTTCACTCACTTCCTGTTTGTTTCCTGCAGATGAGACATGAACAATCACACATGCAGGAATATTTTCAGGGTCAGACACACTAGTCTAGCTGGATAGTTCATGGATATTTATGTAGGGGTCCCCAAGGAGTCTGTTTGCAGGAACATTTAGGTCACAGGTGTACCTGATATAGATACCAGTGTACCTAATAAAGTGTCAGCTAACATTTGGAAATGGAAGCTTAAATAATGACAAACTGTACATTCACAGCTGAATTCACAATAAATTTGTTCTGAAGTGCACATTTTTCTGTTATTGTTCTCAAACAACAGAATGAGAATGAAATATTGATTCTAACAGGGCCCATAAACAGCATTAGCTTAGCAGCATTAGCTTATCAGAGTTTCTATCATGGTCACAGAAATCTTTAGCAGAGAAAAGTGGCCTACTTAGCAATAGCTGCTCAAGTTGTATAAAGAAAGGGAAAACAGTATTAGCATTAGCTGCTAATGGCAGCTTACTTAGCATAAACTGTTCACATCTTTATAATGCAAGGGAAAGGAGTCACTCATGGAAGCCTATTTAGCATTAACGTCTCACATCATTATAACACAAGAGAAAAGGGTATTAGCGTTAGCTACTAATGCTTATTCACCTCAAATAAGCTTTAGCTGCTAATGGTAGCCTACTTAGCATTAACTCCTCACTAATATAATGCTAATTCACATCAAATTAGCATTAGCTGCTCATATTGTTATAAGGAAAGAGAAAACGGTATTAGCATTAGCTACTAATAATTATTCAGCCCTAATTAGAATAAGCCTCTAAAAGCAGCCTACTTAGCATTAACTCCTCACATCGTTGTTACCCAACGGAAAAGAGTATTAGTATTAGCTACTATCATTTTTAATAAGTAAGAGAAAACAGTGTTAGCATTATTGAATAATGCTAATTCACACTAAATTAGAATTAGCTATTTACAAGAGCGTACTTAGAATTAGCCGCTCACATTGTTAAAAAGTAAGGGAAAACAGTATTAGTATTAGCACATAATGCTAATTCACGTCAAAGTAGCATTAGTTAATAATGGCAGCCTACTTAGCATTAACTGCTCACTAATATAATGCTAATTCACATCAAATTAGAATTAGCTGCTCACATTGTTAAAAGGGAAGGGAAAACAATATTAGCATTAGCTGCTAATAATTATTCACCTAATTAGAGTTAGCCCCTAATGGAAGCCTAGTTAGCATTAACTCCTGACATAGTTATAATGCAGGGGAAAAGGGTTACCATTATCAGATAATGCTAATTTACATCAAATTAACAATTGTTAATAATGGTAGACTTCGTATCATTAGCTGCTGTCATTCTTACAAAGCAAAGGAAAACAATATGAGCATTAGCTGCTAATGCTTTTTCATCTAAAATTAGCATTAGCCACTAATGGCAGCCTACTTAGCATTAACTCCTCACTAATACAATGCTAATTCACGTCAAATTAGCATTAGCTGCTAGCATCAGCCTACCTAGCACTAGTTGTTCACATTGTTAAAAGGGAAGAGAAAACGATATTAGCATTAGCTACTAATAATTATGCACCCCTAATTAGAATTAGCCGCTAATGGCAGTATACTTAGCATTAACTCCTCACATTGTTATAATGTAAGGGAAAAGAATTAGCATTATCTAATAATGTTGACCTTGGCCCACTGGAAAAGTTCAGAACTAAAGATTTAGGAGTGTTTCTCGATAGCTCTTTCTCATTTGAGAAACAAATGAATTCTGTTATTAAAACCAGCTATAAGGTTTATATTGTTGATTGATGCTTAGAAATATTTACTCATATATGCTTAGAGTTGTATAATTGATTGCATGATGATAGAGGTTTGATCCTGAGTAGTCTGTAAAGACTTTGTGTGCCTTCCAGAGTGCTCTGGCATGCACACACCACTTGGGGCCGTGAGAGAGGTCGTACCCTCTCTTACTGATTTATGGTGTAGGACAGAGGTCTCAAACTCAATTTAGCTGGGGGCCGCTGCAGGCAGAGTCTGGGTGAGGCTGGGCCGCATTAGGTTTTCTACAAGAAAGGCATGGTTAAAAAATTCCAATCTTCTCAAATCTCTTTATTTTTATTTTTTAACACAAAATATGAAAAATAAATAAACAAATTAAGAATTAATAAGAAAATAAATCAATCTGTAATACATAAATAAAATAATAATAAGATATTTTTCAGTCTTCTATATCTGCTGTGTTTAGATTGAAATGTCTGTATTAACAGTTCTATAACCTTCTTCTGAACATGAATGGAACACTGTAGAAAATGAACTGTTCTTCTGAACATGGCTTCTCTTGCCTACTCCTTGCTGCTAGAGACCTGGCAGCGTTTCCTCTCGCATAGCCGAGCCAGATTTGGCCTCAGGGAGGAAGCAGTTGCGACCCTCAGTATGTCTTGAAGATGATCATCCGTAAGTCTGGACCTGTACTTGGACTTATTGAAGTTCAAAGTGGAGAAGAGCTTTTGGCACAAGTATGGTTTCCCGCTGGTTTCCTCTTTCTGGTGCAAAGTGGGCCAAAAGCAAAGAAGAGAGACAGACTCGAGACAGAAAAGCCGATCAGCTGATCATTAAGCAGTTTCATGATTGAAGTAGCAGCAAGAAGAGGCAGTCGCTTGTTAAGCTTAACGTGGGAATGCTTTACAAACATTCAGAGATGGACTTACACACTTGCTTTACTTCTCTCGGGGATAACTTTGTCGAAGATGAAATGCCAGGTTGCTAGCGAAGCTCCACATGCTATCCAGACCACCGACAGGTCCGGCATGCCACAGCCACTCTATCACGTGATGCATACTGCTCCAACGTGCTAACGTTCTGAGGTGAGTTACGGCGTGTTGCAAGTTTTGTGAGGTGCTTTCGTGATATTTAATGGATCGGATTACATTTTTTATTTTTCTCCGATATCCGATCCAGTAATTTAGGTCAGTATCGGACCGATACCGATACGTAATATCGGATCGGTCCATCTCTACTAGAGACCTGGCAGCGTTTCCTCTCGCATAGCCGAGCCAGATTTGGCCTGAGGGAGGAAGCAGTTGCGGCCCTCAGTATGTCTTGAAGATGATCATCCGTAAGTCTGGACCTGTACTTGGACTTATTGAAGTTCAAAGTGGAGAAGAGCTTTTGGCACAAGTATGTGCTACCAAAAAGGCACATGGTCCGCTTGAACATTCGGGAAAGCCGAGGGAAACTAGGGCTCAATCCTCTCAAAAATTGTCCAAGCTTGTCTGCTTTTCCACTCACCTCCCTGAACTTTGATTTGAGTTCAGAGTTGCACTGCAGCTCAATGAGCTCCATTTGAAG
>NC_141346.1:78366956-78521956 GCF_057382095.1 Aulonocara sp. 'chitande type north' Nkhata Bay | reverse complement strand
AGCTGCAGTCAGCTGAGACTGAAGAAGTCACCTGATCAGTGAGCAAACGTTTCTGAAAACGTCCAGATGAACAGAATCAACCTTTTGGGATCAGCCAGCAATGCAGCATCATTGTTGTTCAGCTTCAGAGGTTTGCAGGAATGAACTGATGACCAGAAACAGCTGCAAAGTCCAAGAAAATACCAGCTGGAGTTCAGCTGCATTTGAAGAAGTCAAAGAAAAGTAAGGATGGCAAAGGGCGACGTTTTCTTCCAAAGAGCTGCAAACATGGTCGACGCCTCATTAGAAGAATCATCTGGACATTTGTGAGGAACTCTAACCAAGAAAGCAACGTCACACAGATCCAACAGACAGTTTCCACGACTGCAAGTGTTGAGTGGAAAAATGCTACATTGCATTATTGCATCCTCTCACCACAGGAGGCGCTGTTGGCACCACTGATTGCTGATCAGCTGTTCTCTGATGATCTGATTGATACTGTGAATAACGGGACTCACTGAACTCTGTGACACAGTGAAGATTACAGAGTTTAACTTCACCCTTTAAGACTGACCACAGAACCAAGTCCGCCAGAGCTTTTGTTATATTTTTACATGCTGTGGAGCCATTTGTGGGAGCATTTCAAGTTGCTATACATCAATACAACTGTTATAGCCCTAATTTTAATAATATGTGTGCATTAAGTCCATAGTAACTACATAAACTGCAAAAACAACCTCTGCTCATCCATCTCTGTGTGTATCAGGATACATTTGGTTCATAATACACAGAAAAATCAGAGTTATTACCTGTAATAAATGTGAAAGATTCCTGCAGTGATAACCAGGCAGGACTGAAACACATCCAAGCTGTCACCACGGTAACAGCACCGCCCATCCACAGGTGAGGGGAGGAGCAAAAAGAGGGACTTTGACCATTTTATACTAAAAACACTCAACTAATGTTTCTAATATGAAACAAATAAGCCCACATTAATGTGAGCGTTTATTAAATAATAATAATGATGATTTCCTCCTGATCTCATTTCCACAGCAGAGAAAACTGTGGTGTATATTGAGGTGGAGGGTGTGGTCTGTGGCTCAGGTGTAGAGTGAGGGTGGGGTGCACCACAGCAGCATGCTGGGACTGCTGAGGGTGGAGGAGGGAGTGATGATGACATCAGAGCTGCAGCACAGAGACCAGTGAACACACAGTCTGTTCATCTTTGCATAGATACAATATACAGCACAATATTGAATGACAGACACGCTGTGGGAGCTTCCACAGATACACTGACGTCAGCATCCAGAGTCCTCCTGCTGCTCCCCCCTCAGAGCCCCGTGATCAGCACCAACACATTCAGTTAGATGACAGAGTCCAGCTGCAGCTAGAATCAGCTCCCCTCTGTGAACAACAGCACAGCGTCAGTGTTTCACACTCAGTGAAAGGAGGAAACAGCAGAAGAACACCATGTGTGCTACGTTTCCCAGGACACACTACAAACTGCACAAATACAGAGCAGCACGTGGAAGGACCTGGAGCTGCATTTACAGAGCTGCAGACAGCGTGATGTCCTGTATGGACAGGTGGAAGGAAGCAAGTCCTCAGCTGGAACACTCGTGTTTGTCCACAGACAGGAAACACAGCAGGAAACTTCCTCACAGAAGTGCAGCTCATGGATAACACACTTCCTGTCAGTCAGAATGAGGCTGCAGCCAAACACAGAAAGGTGTTTTTGTCCAGATGAGCCCAGAGAAGAAACACGAGTGTTCACAGACATCAGAAGCTCAGAGAGGTGAAACATGAGGTTGGAGTCCTCGTCAGCATCCAGAAGAGCTGCTGTGAAACCCTGAGTACTCATGACAGACTCTGATGGCACAAACACATCATGATTCAAACAGAAAGACAAACATGGAGCTCCTGATCCTCCTGCATGAGAACAAGCTGACATGAGCGCTGTGTCTGAGAGTGTCTCCCTGTCACAGTGACAATAACACAGCTGCTGCTCACAGTCATTAAACTCACCTGAGGTCAGCTGTGCTCCTTACATATGAACCATGTGACCTCACATCAGTGCTGTGGATGACTGTAGTCATAGAAGAGTAGAGCTGTAGCAGGTGGTGTGAGGAGGAGGTGGTGTATTCTAGTTAACGCAGTACTGAAACACTCCAGCAGAGGGCGCTGTTAAGTCCTTATTGTAACACAGTTACTGTGTGCAGTTAGACTTCATACATAATCTGCACTTATTTCCATCAGACATGCTGTCAGGAAATGATTGGTTTCTATTGATTCTACTTCCTGTTGACTCGTTTGATGACAGTGAAACAATCACAGCTGATTGTGTGATGATGTAAACTGTCACTGTTACATTCAGTGTGTGTGACATAATGTTAGTGCAGGCTGATAACAGCCTGGTTCTGTTAGAAACACATGAACGTGTCCATAGATCAGTGTGTGTTTAACATGAGAGCTTCAGCCCTGCTGATGTGTTAAATAAAGACATGCAGGAAAACTGATGAGACTCTGAAATAACTCTTTATATTTATAATGTAACTCTGCATCAAAAGAACAACAAAGGATCCCAGACAGGTTTCTGTGAACAAAGACCATTCTGATGTTTCTGTGTTTCTAACACTTTGACATTATTAGTAAACAGACTGCAGTGAGCAGCATTTATAAAGAGCTTCTATATAAAGATATGACAGCTGTTTGACAAGTTTATCACTCTGTGTTTGGACCTGATCAGTCCAGCTGTTTACTTGAAACATGTTCATTTACCTGTTCTGTTATATTCATGTTCTTGTCTCTGTTGAAAACACATTTTAATGTCCCTCAGATTTTTCTCCCAGATGAATAAATATAAAAATGACACAAACTGACTGCAGCTACTTTTTGTCCTTTCTGTCAAAAACCTTCATGTGACTCATGAGAGACACGTTTCAGCTGTTTGTGACAGATCAGAGGCCAACAAGTCATTTATAACACTTTCCATCATTGTTTAAAGTTCTCAGTGTTTCTGTGTTGCTGCGTATAGGATCTCCCAGCATCATCACTGTGCTGTCCAATCATTGTGTGCGAGGTTACCCTTATAGTGCGATGTGTGTTTGCACAAAGAGAAGCATGTGTGTCAAATATAAATAAGCACAGAACAGAAACAGCTGCTCGTTTCTTCTGTTTAGAGTCAAGTTAGTGTTTTGTGTCTTTGTTTGAGGCCTGATGTCGAGCAGAGGTGTGTGTAACTGCACTGGTCTGTTATATGTGTGAAGTGTGTGCTTCTCTTCAGCATCATCTTTGTCACTGCTGATTCCTTTGTGTCATCATGTGTTGAGAAGAGAGAACAGTTATAACGGAGGAGCAAAAGGAAGCCCTGAAATCTGCATCAACAAGGAAGTGTTGGCTCACCAGTGATCCCAGCAGAGCCACTGGTTTGGCTCCAGTTGTTCTAGATTCAATGATGTTGTTGCTACAGATACATGTCAGCATCTTTATTGAATTTAATATGAAGCAGAAATGGTGTCATTAGGAGAAGAAGAGGAGAACAAGTCCGGCGAGGAGGCAGCAGCTCTTAAAGATGAAACAGCAGCTCAGCCCTGAGCTCAGAGAGCTGCACATGAAAAAGCTCCTCAAGCAGATCCTGTCAGAGGTTTGTCATCAACAGGAGGAACTGTTCACATCATAGGATGAAGATGCTGTCAGCTGGATGAAGAAGGTTATTTAATGGCAAACGTTCACACTGAAGTCAAATTGTTGTCGTGTTGAACAGATTCATGTACTGATCGTCTCCAGAATGTTAGAAGAGCTTCAATGAATCATTAGAAACAACTTACAGCTGCACAGCTGTGTCAAACACATCTGTGTGTCATTGTGGGATTGTTGTGTTTCTACATGTGACACACGTCTAAAACATGCACACAATCTGAACACAAACAGGGACTCATGTGTTCCCACAGCCAGATGCTGAGAGCCATTTCCTTGTAGTCCTGTGTCTACATACATGAACCATTAGATGTTATTGGAATGATTGTCAGCTCTGATAGTTTCATGTGTGTTTAGCTGGACGCTGTTTGATCCTCGACATGTTTAAAGGTGTCCAGTCCTGAGACACTGGGGCTGGAAACAGCTGTGATGTCATTGGACTGTCACACAGACAGAAGTGCATGAAGTGAGCAGCCGAGGAGCCGCTGATGTTTTGGATTCAACAGCATTTGAAAGGTCGACACAGACACATTTGCACACAGAAAGCTGAATCTGTCATATGCCACAGTGAACTCACTGTTCAGTGTTTTTCAGGAAGCTTCTTAACTGCCTCTGCTGCCAAACAAGCAGCTGATGTCCTTGAGAAGAAGCTGAAGAAGTCTTCAACAACAAATACAGGAAGTGGACTTTCAAATACTAGATTCACTTTAGACTCACAGAGAAATGACTCAACCAGCTGTGTTTGACTCTATGAAAGGTCAGTGTGTGTCTGCACACAGACTGTTGTGTTGGACTGTTATTCAGTTGTCTGCTGAATGTTTTCAAATGTCTGCATCTCAGCTGTGATGAGGCTGGGGGTCATGGGAGGCCACCGTAGCAGCCTCTTCAACATCATGACATCATCATAAATGCTGCTGGACTGTCTGATGGGCTGACGGTGAAAAAGCCGTCGGGAAGGAAACAGAAGACATTTCAGAGGCTGCAGCAGATTTCTTTGATTCGGGGCCTTTTCCAGCTTTATTGGACAGAGCAGTGAAGATAAGTGACAGCAAAGCAGAGAGAAAGGGGGCGTGGCCCGGGTCAAAGCCAGGCCAGCTGCTCTCCACCTCGTGGCACATGGTCACCTGCTCATCCTAGTGAGCTCCACCAGCAGCCCTTTCACACACTTTACACTGTCAAACACTGTGTGTGGACCTCAGCTAACAACAGGCTACATTTAAGTCTGGACTACATGCTTTTATATTGTTTTTATTCCATCAGCAGCTCAACATCATGAGCAGCTTTGACATAAAGACATCAAACTCAAGCTGACTTTAAACTACTTTTAATACAGGGGCTCAAAAACAACAACATCTTTATTATATATCAGGACACAAAGTCATTTCATCTCAAAGGGAAACAGCTTTATTTGGAATAACCAGCACTATCAACTGGTTTGGGATCTCCACCAGTTTCATGTCTTTGCAGCTTCTCCAACAAAGTTCCTGTAAAATCAGCATGTTTGTCTTTATTGGTTTGATAGTGATTGATTATTCAGTCCCAATCTGCTGTCATCTAAAGAACAAAATGATGTTTCTATGAGTCACAAAGCTCCAGATGTTGTCGGCTTCACAAAGAAAACAAAGAACTTAAACACAAAGTGTTTGGAGCCAAAATGTTCCCAAGCTGCTCTTTTTGAAATGGCAGAGGTACAGTGGTGTCTAACAGCACACTGTGGAAGGCAAACATGTTATTGTTGGATGAAACTTCATGAATCCTTTGTAGATTTGAGCTGTTGGAGCCTTTCTTTTCTCTTCAGGTGTACAGATGCTGAGGAGGCAGGTGAAGCAGGTGGAGCTGTTGTGATGCTGGCAGAGGGTGTGTCTTAGTAACTCTGTGAGGCAGAACTGGATCCAACATTGTGGATGTGTTGATGTTGGAGCCATTAAGAGTCTCTGGCCACACTGTAGGATTTCCCTTTGATCCACTGTGGGGGCATTTTGGAGTCTGTCAGTGAAACTCTTCATGTTTGTGTTTGACTCCAGTTTATAGAAACAGAGAAATGTGTCATGCTTTTGTTCGGCCTCCACAAATACACACATTTGTTCATTGGTTGGACTTTTTGGAAGGAGACACATTGAAAACCATGTTAATAAGATCTTGTTGTTTCCTGTGGATCCGACACAGAGAGTGGACTTCAGACAGAAAGCGTGGAAGAGATTTTAGAGGCCGTGTGTGGCAACAGGAAGTTTCTGTGTGTTTGCTGATCTTACATGTGGAAAACAACACGTGATGTTTGTGAAGTTCTACAATGATCATTGTTCTCACAGCATTTTGAGTGGGAACAGTTCAAACTGGGAGTAGTGGGAGTTATTTACTGATTGAAACAAGCTGAATGTTTCTGTGACGATGAAGATCAGCAGCTCAGCTGATCAATGAACTGACATCTATCAGTCGTTTCATGAGATGAAGTCATCAGCAGACATTTGTTCTGGCTGTGTGATGAATGTCAGAACGTCAGGGCTCTGCTTTAGTCACTGCTTGATGATCATTGGCTCATTGTTGAATCCAGGGGCCCAGTCTGACCTCTGACCTTTGCTGCAGGTCTTCTGTGTTATCTCCACTTTCATGTCTGATCTTCTGCTGTATCGTCCAAAATAAACATCTGGATCATTTCCAACACTTCAGCAGATCTTTAGTTTGGGCAGTGCAGCACAGAATAACACATATTGTACTATACTGCCCACTTCCTGATCTTATTGGATCTGTGTGTGAGGTTGGTGAAGGAAACACATGTTTACTGAGTGAGTCGCTGCCATTAGGAACTAGTTTTTATATCACAGCCTGGAAATCACACAGGACCATTTCTGCAAGTGAAAAGTCGTCATTGGAGGAAAATGATTGTGTAGTTTGTGCGACTGAAGAATTGTCCCAACTACATGTGCTGCTGACCCTTGACCTTTCCTTTAGGTGCACAGAGGAGTCTGTGGGAACATCCAGAACTGAGGCATCTTGTGTACAAACGTGTTCAGACCAGATGTCAAATGATGTCAGATGTCATCCGTGAATGGATGCAACTGTGGATCGTTCCAATAAAATGAGGCAGTTTTGTAAGTACAAGCCCACTACAACCCATCATCAACATTTTAAATTACATTATACATCTTCACTGATATAAAGCACCACTATTTTAACCTGATTCACTTTTTCCACCCTAACAGTTCATTCCTCAAATCAAACAAGATATTTGACCCTAAAAAAATGCATCAACAAATAATTTTGTAATAAAATATTTATTCTTCAACTTTTACAAGTGAAATCAAACAAGTGTGTTTAAGAGTGAAACCAGAGTGGAAGCTGCTCATATAGAGTCCAACCCAGGCTAAAGTAAGCTGAGTAGAGCAGCACCATCAAAGTGTCGGCTCTCTGGACACGGTGCAAGATCGCCATCTGCAGGACAAAACTAGTTTTTCTCGCCCTCCTCGTCAACATGAAGATGATGTCATCGTACAGCAACTGATTCCCTGTCCGTCTGGAACAAAGCATTTACATTAAAAAAGACATTTACAGAAAATACAAACACCAACAACACATCTCATCATCACATGATATTTTATTATTTATTATATTATATATTTTTATTGTACCATCAACATCAACAAATACCAGCATATTTTCTTTGAGATTGAGTAGAGTGGACCTTTCCCTTGGTTCACTTCCTGCTCGCAGCATCAGCTGACCTCTGACTTCCTGGTTAAGGTCTCTCAGCGTTGACTGGAATATCAAATCGGACTCACACCATGTTCTTGTAATGTGGTCATGTCTGTCAGCTGTTTGAAGAGCATCTCTGGCCTAAACACAATAGGAAGAACAACAACACGGCTAAAAAAACAACAACACATTTCCATATTAGATGAAGGGCACCGTAACTGGAAATGGTAACATTCATCTGATGCTGCTTTGGATTTATCTTCTGTTTTAGACCAACTTTGATCACTTCGAGCCATCTTAAGTCCGTTTGTTCTAACTTCTCACTAACATCTCGTATGATTTCAGATCCCTGCTGTTCCCCAGCTGCCCTGTAGGTTTGTGCTTTGACCTCCAGAGGGCGACAAATCAGCACAGACAGAGAGCTCCATTCAAACTTTGCTGCCATCAGGAATAATTCTTCAAATATAATCATCAGTGTTTGAGCAGTTATGATATCAGGGACAATCTAGACATGTGTGACAATACTGAACATGTCACATGACACACCTCAAACATCATGTGATCCACTCTCAGTCTGCACTTTCATTCATGACTTCAACAGGTTGAAATGAGCTTTGAAGAAACATTCAGTGAAATAAATCTTTCATGGATTCATGTGAGCAGCAGATGAACTTTACAAAGAATCAGTGGATTTATCTTCTGTTTTAGATCAACTTTGATCACTTCGAGCCATCTTAAGTCCGTTTGTTCTTCTCACTCACTAACGTCTCATATGATTTCAGATCCCTGCTGTTCCCCAGCTGCCCTGTAGGTGGCCTCAGTGTGTCTCACACCATTTACAGATGATTACAGGTCGTTTACAGTTCAAACAGGTCCAACATAAGAAATATGCAGAAAATATCCTGCTATAACAGTTTGGGTCAAAGTGCAGATGTTCCAGATGTTCTGAGTCTGTCTGTGTTTCATGTTAACATGTAGATGTTGGACCAAAGTGAAGCTTTTTGATGTGACAGCAGGAATGTGAAGTGTAACTCTGAGCTGTAGGAAATGAAACTAAACGGACTTTTTCTCCTTTATTTATAGGAAAGTGTAGGAGAGCAACAGATGAACAAGCGTTACTGTAACAGGAAACATCAGAGGACCTTTATGTTCATCATCATCACTGTTTCCTTGTTCTGTCACAAACACACAACACTTCCTGCTCTCTCTCTGATGGATCTGATTGGCTGTTTCATTCACAGGAGGTCAGGGCGTCACACAAACAGCTTTAACTGCACAACGACACACTTTAAATCATCTGCAGACAAACCTGTGTGTTTGATTTATGAAGAAATAATAAAGACGTGTGTACAGCTGTCCATGAAGCAGCTTCTCACACAAACTCTGACACTTCAGCCACTTTAATTCCTGCAAAGCTGCGTAATAAAGAGCTGTGACTGCTATGAGCTGCTGATGATGACTGCATGAAGCTCTCAGCTGAAGCTTCTTTCATTTATTTTAATGTTAATGTCGCCTTTTTAAGTCTGTGTGAGGATTTTAATGACACACATTAAAGGAGCTTCTTTGATTAAAACCAAATTCATGTTGATTTTCAGCCTGAAATGATAAAAACTTTAATAATTCTGTTTATAATCATCAACCTGGAGACTAATGAAAAGTATAATAGTGAAAAAAAGCCTTTATTATTTGAGTAATGCCTGAATCTGCTCAGAGACGGAGACGACACAGAGGTGTTGATGACAGTTTGACATTAACTGAATTAAAAACAAAGTGCTCTTATTGTGAAAATCTGCCTCCTACTTCTTTAAATCATTTTTATGTATTTTTTAACCTCACAGTGAAACATTGAGGCATTAATCTGACACAGTTTGATCAGCAGCTGTGTTTTCACTGACGTTTCACTTTGATTTGTTCAGACTGAGCAGAGAGGATCGGTTCTCTGTGTGCGCACTGCTGAGAAACACAAGCTCATTTCTGCTGTTTCATGAAAAGTGTTATGGAGGAACAAGAAGTTCAGCCTCTAAACTCTCAGCGTGAGGACTGAGTGAAGAGTTTCAGAGCAGAGAGTTTTGGCTCACAGCTTTTAGCGTCTACACAAAGAGACGATTACGCACTTGATCTGAGAACATCTCCACCTCCTACAAACAAACTCTCCTACGAGCAGCTGTCACAACCACAACAGGCAGAAGACTGGATCCTGCTGCAGGTTAATGATTGATCTAAAGGCAGCTGACCTTTGAGCAGGAACTTGTGAGTCTTTTATTGTGTTTAATGCTCACAGTGCTGAAGCCTGCAGACACACCCACATCATATTATTTGTTCTCAGGGTTGTTCGGCGTGGTGGAGTGGGAACAGAAACTTTCTGCAGGTTAATTATTGATCAAACTAAAGTCATATTAAGGAGCTACTGGCACGGAGTCAGAGCAGAGCTCAGAAATCTGAAATATATCAAAGTATATTAAAGTTAGAGTTTAGAGAACACTGTTTGGTTAGCTGCCTCAAAGGCAGATGACTCTCAATATCACAAGATCAGGTGAAATTTCAGACCAAGGGAAAATCACTGGGATTATCTGTGAAGAGGCAGAAAAGCATAGACCTCGTCTACCTTATAGACATTTTGAAAAGGTAAGAGTGAATCTGTCTTCATTCATCTACATGGAAACATAAAACCAAAAAACAAACCACTACAACAAAATCACACCCAGTAGGGCTGGGCGATATAAACAATAAACGACAGAATCGATTAAATTTGGTCAACGATAGAGATTTTGACTATACCGCTCTATCGCGACAGCGCATGTGATGATGTCATCAAACTGCACCTGTTTTGGTCGAAAGCATCGCAGCGGTTAAAACCATTATCCTCTGCAATTATACTGGGTGACAGTCACAGCAAAGAGATGAAGCACTTTTGAAACGCGGGGAAAGCCAAAAACTGCGCTTCCTCCACTTCCGTAACATTGATTCAATAATGTTGAATTCTCTGCAGCTGCTCTATTCCCATGTTGTGGCAGTATATTAATAACTAGCCTCGTGTTGTGGATGAATGATCTCAGTTGTTCTCGTGACTGAAGTTTGGCCCGTGTACAGCATCCTGCTATGCGACTGCATTTGTCCCTGACCACCAGAATCCCTCACATTAACTTTTATCGAGTGGAAAAAGAGTTGGGGTTCATCCTCCAGCTTCACTGTGCTAATGTTATGCTAACATAGCTGTGTCGCTAGCAATCACGTAGCACAACATTATATACCAGGTAGTCCAACTTCAGTAACCCTGCAAACGCCACTGCTGTTTAGTTTTCTGTCTTCATTTATGTTGGAAGTGGTAGCAGAGCTGTTTGAATTAGTTTCAAAAATCTCAGTCAGAACATGGTATGAAATGTTTAGGTGTAAACTAGCGTGCTAACTTCCTGTTAACTTCTAACTCCGTTAAATTTAATAAATTCTGTTTTCATGGATATTAAACTTAATTGTTACATCTGCTAAAGCAGCAACGCTGATGATTTTATTAAAGATGAAAGAATTTAGACCGTTTTTAACTCTCAGTGTTCGTTTGACTTTGGGACCTGAAGCAGACGGAGTTTTGGACCCAGATTACTCCGTGAAGCTCCTCACCACGGCAGCCGTAATGCTCTGACGATCCATCAAGCCGTGCGGCTTACCAAAGTTGTGCTAAAACATTTTTAACAGATTTCTGCAGCCAAAATCGGTTCGAGGTCACGAAGCACAACCAGAATTCATACATAAGGCACACTCTCGATTTTTGAGAAAATTAAAGGATTGTAAGTCTGCCTTATAGTGTGGAAAATACGTTATACAGAAGAAAAGAATATATCGCGATATATATCGTTACCGCACATGCTTCAAATTATACCGCGATATGGATTTTAGGCCATATTGCCCAGCCCTAACTCCCAATTTATTTACAACATTTGAAACATACAGTGTAGCTCCGTCAAAACACTCCAAGGCCAAGTGAAAGTGCTGAGAGGGAAAAGATCATGATTAATGATTTATTTAAACTCATAACTGGGTGCAGCAGCTGAGCTTTGACCTGTGAGCTGCAGCTCAAGCTTCTTTTATGGTTCAGTGTTTAATGTGTAAACTGTTTATCACTGCAGAGACGCCTACAGGCTATCTACTGTTCAAAAGTGAATTGTTATACACAGTGCAGCAGCTGACCGTTGACCTGTGAGCTTCAGCCTCTTTGCTGGTGTGAAGTGTTTAATCTGACGCAGTCTGCAGACACAGACGACTGCTGACGGAGAAGAAGCAGAGGATTTTCTCTGTTTCTACACAGACCTGGTCCAGACAGCAGAGAGCTGCAGAGTGAAGACGTTCATTGGAAGAAGCTGAGTAAGTTCAACGTCCTCTTTGAATCCTGGATCAGGAAGTGAATATTTGGTGTTTAAATAAGGTTTCTGTCTTTGACTCAGTCTGCTGTCACTTTTTAGAGAGAAAAGGAGATTTTAGATTAACTGGTGTTCCTGCTGCTCCAGCATTAAAGCACAGTATAGGTGACTGCGCTGATGCCTGTTTATAATTTCACCAAAGCTAATAAACTGTTGGCTAAATTTTCTTGTTTTCAGATGTAAACAGAGGTGAGAGGAGCAGATAATAAGGATTAAATATTATGCTGAATAACTAAATTCTGCTAGTCTGTGACGTAACTCCCAGCAGCATTGCCTCATTTCTTTGACCTTGACCTAGCTAAGCTAACATGAGTTAGCTTAGCTAGCAGAGCAGCTATCTCTGCTGTCTGTCATGTGACCGAGTCAAGTGTGTGTAGTAGACTTGTTAGCATAGCTAGCAGGCTGAAAGAAGCTAGCAAACTGTGTGAACACTTTGTAAGAGGTGAGCAGTGAAGGATAAGGAGCTCCTCCAAATGCTGATAATGCACTTAACCTGAATTTACTGCTTGTTACATTATATGTGATGTTCAGTCAAAAACAATTACTTAAATTAACATTATTATTAGTAGTAGTATTAGTATTAGTATTTGTTTATTATTCATGACATGGCTCCCTACTGTAGTGGTTTGAACAACTGATCTGTGGTTATTGTGTCCCTGCAAATTCAACAATGCGCCTCAATGCAAAGCATCAAACAAATATTTTTATTATCAAGTCCTACTGGATGAATCACCGTAGCTCTGACAGTGAAGCACACTCATTTTTATTGGTAGTCACCTTGTAAGCAATGTTCCCTCTAAGCTGCGCACTGTTGGCACGGTCTCTGCGCAGAGAAAATCTGTATTGAGCACACAAAAAGAATTCTAACCTGAATTGAAATTAAAGTAAATATGTGCCGGTGTTTTAGCAAAGCAGCTGATGTGGCGTGAAGCCACGTTAATGACAACGTGTACAACCATTGGAGATGTGAGCAGGACAGACGGAACAACTGACAGGAAAAGTGTGGACTTTATACCAGTTTTTAAATTGTGTTGATCGACCACGTAAAACCAGAGTTATGATAAAATATCTGCAATGTTTGGTTTTCTTCCTGAATACTGTCGTTGTTTATATTTACTGCAGGAAGAAACGGTAAAAACTGCGTTTTATAAGGAAAACGCTCGAAAGCCTGTGAGCAAAAACAATACCAACCCCCAGCCTTTCCTATTGGTCGAAAAATGTACCATGTCGACCAATCAAAACATGGCATTTAGTTGTTAAGAAACGGAGTGACGGCGGTGTTTTGAGATGTGAGAGATTTGAGACGTTTAGAGCAAATCTTGTGTAGTTAGTGTGTAGTCAGTGTGTAGTTAGTGTGTAGTGTAGTCAATAGTGTTGTTGTGTGTGTCAGAACAATGAGGCGACTGCTGAGTGTTACAGGTGTTACAGCAGTGACACATCTGCTGCTGTCAGGCCTGCAGGTATCAGGCTGTTGTTCTCCTTCATCTCATAGTGGACAGAAATTATTTTTTGGAGCGGCACAAATAATTTGTGTGGCATCAGATTTGATGCAGAACAGCTGATTGTTCTGTAAATAGTTTGAAATGTTTATTTTAAAAAAAACACCTTGGCTGTAGTTTTTTGCAGTAAACAGCTGCAAAAAACTTTGTTTGCAAAACTCAGTTACTTTTTTGAAGAAGTAACTATATAATTAACTGCCCAACATTGGTCATTATTTACTGTATGTTGCAGACAGAGTTACAGACTCTCTCCCAGACCACAGACTCATAATACAAGTCAGAGCTTTATTTAAAGAAAGTTGTGTTTTCAAAATTGAAGTTCAAGTTATTTTTCCTTCCAATAGTGTTAACATGCTACAGGTCATGAACAAGATTTTCTTTTTTAACTTTCATTGTAAGTGGACTAAAGCAGTTAATTAAAAGTAGTTTAACAGAAATGTAAACGCTGTAAATTGATTATTTTAATAAACATGTAACTTGGATGGATTCGACGCTGGCGTGACCACAGTGCACACGTCTAATGTCGCTCACAGTGGATCGCTCAGGGAGGTTGTGTGTTCGCTCAGACAAGTGAAACATTAGAGGGAACATTGCTTGTAAGTGCAAGCTTTAAACTCTCATGGATGAGTAAAACTCATTAGAAACACTGGCGAGCAGTGAGTGAATAACAGGTCTGACAGCAGCAGCAGGGACGGTGCTGTCATAGTTTAATGTGGAGTCTGTTTGAACTCAAACACTGAAGAGCAAAGAAAAGAACTTTAATGGTTCTGGGTCCCTTTGACCAAGCACTTTGCATTTTTTGTATTATGGTTTATGGTTCTGGTTCATTTACAGTCTTATTTATGCTTCTTTGAGTTTCTTATACTTCCTGTTTAGTTCCTTGATCATTAGATTCCCTCTGTGTCTCTGTGTGCCTCTGTGTGTGTCTGTGTGTGTCTGTGTTTGTGTGTGTCTGTGTGTGTCTGTGTTTGTGTGTGTTTGTGTGTGTTTGTGTGAGGCCTGGTGCTCCATTCTATATTTCCTCAGCCTGTCATGTCTCTCTTGTCTCCTCTTTCCCTCGCTCACTCTCGTCTGCCTTTCCTCCACTCCTCTGTCAAGCTCACGTGTCAGTGTTGTGTTCCTTTGTTTGCTGTTTTATTGTGAAAGTCTTGCATTCTTTGTTCAGTGTGTTTCATTTTTCCTGTGAAGGTTCTCAGTCATCCAGGTCATCATAGTTTAAGGAACTTGGAAAGAAAAGCATCTGGACTTCTATAAGTTGCTTGAAGATGTTTCGCCGTTATATTTGGGTCCTACCCTGTCTGCATTATGCAGCTAGTTCAAGACCAACATTTTTCTAGTTTCCCAAACAGTGAATCAGTGTGTGTCAGTGAATGCATCGTGTGTGCTTCAGGCTCCATCTAGTGGACTGATAGCAGAGCAGCTGATGGCAGCTTCCTCTGCCTCACACTGCTGTCTGACTGCATCCAGCTGACACTGAGATGAAGCAGGAAAGAAGCAGCTGATATTTGGACAGCACACATGATGAAAGGAGGATTTCAGCTGATGTGCACATGAATGATTTGTGTTTCCTCTGCAGGTAGAAAGTGTGTGTGAGCTGAATTGAGCAGCATGGATCAGTGTGAGGACAGAGAGGAGGGAGTCCCTCCCTCTAAAAGCACTCTGTGTGGGGAACATGAGAGCCAGACCAAAGCTCAGAGGTGAGATGACCATCTCTAACTGTCCATGACTCTTCTCCATGTCACAGCTCAGCACTCACATCACTGCTGCATCATTATTCACAGGAACCCGCCTGGACCTCCACCCAGCTCTGTGTCCTGTGAAAGTAACTCAGTCAAAGATACCATTAAGAGATTTGAGCAAAGACAGTCAGCTGAGAAAAGGTAAGCTAACACCAATAATATCAGCTGATATGTGATGAGAATTTTACTGAAGATTTATAACTTTTTCAGGATCCATCAGAGACTCAAAGCTGGACCTCCACCCAGCTCTGTGTCCTTACAGAGTGACGGGTCTAAAGATCACCCCCTTTATTTTAAAGTCCAGCCTGTGTCTGCTGCAGAGAGGTGAGCTGTTAGCAACATGAACTCTTTGATTAAACTGCTCGATGTTGTTGGATATAAACTACAAACACGTCGTTCCCTCAGTCCCATTTAAACTGTCTTTTAAAACAAGCCTTTGGTTTCTAAACAACTGAAAACCCACTTCAGCAAACAGGAAGTGATCAGAGCGTCCGTCCACTTCCTGTCAGGCCCTGCAAACATTTCATATTGAAGAAAAGTCGTTGACATCTCACATTTTTACTCCACCACATTCAACCATTTTGACATTTTACAGCATGAAACTCTTGTCACATGACTCCTGTTATGTTATAGAGTCATGTGACCACCAGGGAGGGATTTGTATGGATGAAACACATTCAAATCAATCTGATTCATCAATGGAAACATTTTTGATGTAAATGCAGCAACACTGAAAACGCTGAAGATAAAAACACAACAGATGAAATATGAACAAATCGAGGCTTTGAATACACGTGTGTGTGTTTGAGACACAGAGATAAATGGATTGTGTGTCTGTCCTATTGCTGCGTGAGGGTTTTATTGTAGATTTTGTGCGTGTACACTTTTGACCACGAAGGTGTTGAAAGGGCGTAAAACAGTTGGAGGCACAAGAGTGAACACTAGTGCTGTCAGTAGATTAAAACATGACTAATTAATGACACAATCTTCTGTCATTAATCCTGATTAATCACAATTACTTGATCAATAGCTGCAGTTACATTTTTCCAACTTTATATTTAAGCCTGTAACAGACGTTTACACCATATAATGAAGTCAATGCAGAATAAACACAAAGAATGTTAAACGCTTCAATTCAAAGAGACTTTGAATAGTTTTCAGTCTTTAACTCAGCTTCTCTGCTGTAAATACAACTTTGTAACAAACATATATACTAAAAGCTAAGTGCGCACTAATATATAATAATATATAATCTATATTACTGCTGTTAATGAAAATGTTTAATCAGACTCATCACAGGGTTACTGTGGATTCATTTGGATTAATCACCATTAAACATCATTTTTAATGTAAACGAATCAAATTTCATTTCATGAGCAAACAGACTCGAGAGAAAAGGGCAAATTTACACACTTAACATGTTTATTGAACATGTAAACATTGATTAACCTCCTGAATGAGCCGACCCCCCCAGGGACAGTCCTGCATGCTAATGATGGGCTCTGCTCTGCACCTGCAGGATTCTGTCAGCCACAAACTCCTCAGCTGATCCTGAATCTGAGCCCATCTGTCAAACCATCATTTTCTTCACAGGTCTGTGGAGGTGGCACTGATCCTGCAGCAGTCTAACACTCTCTGTCACTCTTCTTCAAGTCTTTGACACGAGGAACCAAAACTATGTTATTAACAACACTAACAGGTCTGCAGTTTGTCCACTTGGCAGTTGTGTCATCAGTGCTTTGCATTGTTGTGATATTTTAAGCTGGAAGTGCTTCGGTGAAAAGAAAATTCCTTCTGTCACGATGTGCAGAATCCTTCATGTTGGTCGGCTGGTCCATCTTGTTATTTTTTTAATGCTCAAACTTTCCATCGAGAGGTCAGTGTGTGTTTGTCATCTTCCATATTGAGCTGATTGGTTCAGCTGCCGTCACTAACAGATGTGCTGCACATCTGCACGTGTGCAAAGGTAACTCTACTCGGACAAACTGCCCGAAGTGCGTTGATAGAAACATTTCAGGGATTTTGAGTCGTTCTGCTCTCCAGATGTGTCGTGTTAAAGGTTTTTATCATGTTAATCATGATAACAGATGAACCCTAACCCTACATGTTAATTTTGACAGCACTGGTAAATCCTTTTTAATGTTCTGCTGTCAGATCATTGATTAGACTCGACTCCAAATACGAGACTCGGAAAACTCAAATGAAAACTCAAATCAAAGCAATGAGAAAAGGACTTCTTGTGTTAGAATGAAAACATATGGAAGTGGTCAGGTTTCAAACACTCGTTGAATCTACTGCACAGTTACATTCAGGGACCTTTGGCCTCCTGAGAACATTAGTTGATGGTTCATCACAGTTTTCTCAAAGTTTCCTCTGAGCTTCTGCAGCATCATCACTTCCATCACTGATGAAAGAAAGTTCATAGAAAACAGAAAATATATCTTCAGAATCTGAGAGTTTAAAACTTGACAGACTTGATTCAGATGAAGTTATTTGAGCAGAAACTCCTGGATCTTTATCCTGTGTTGATCTAATCCTTCATGGTTCATCCACAGAGTGGAGCAGCAGAGCTCAGAGGGTCCCAGTGGTCAGTCTGCCCAGCAGCATCAAACACAGCTGGACTCCATATTTATGGTCTGTACATGTACAACAACTACTTTATTATTAATAATAATGCATTTATTTATAGGGCCCTTTCAGAACACCAAGGACTCTGTGGACTAAATGACCAAAAGAAAACAAACTTTGAAATCAGACGGTGCAAATGTGATCACAGGGAAACGTTTTAAACATCGAGGCTTTAAACAGAAACCAAAGTGAAACAGTTTGTAGTCGAGATCAGTGGGAATGAAGCTGAATAACTGTTTCTTCAATAACTTTGAGCTCTTAAAAAACAAAAACTAGCTGAAAGTCTGGCTGCTCTTATGAAAAGTACAGAGAAATTATGGGTCGCTCAACACTTGTGCACAATATAAGAGTTTAAATAAATCTGAAGAATAACTCAAAGTCCTACAATCATACTGATAAAGTCATCTACAGCTAACTATCCAAGTGGATTTGTTTAAGACAGCTCCATCTGCTGGTGGCCCTCTGCAGGTGCATGAAAGGGGCGTGTTTATATTGAAAGTAGTAGAGAAAGTAAACCCCACGGGAAGGAGGAGGACTCTCAGCAGCTTCCAGCTCATATTCAGACATTTGACTTCTCACTGAAAGCAGCAAGTTTGAGTGTCTGTACCTTAGTTAGAAGAGATAACATGGTCATAGTAATTAGAGTTGATTGAGCAATGCTGTCCTTATAATGTAGTTTATGATTTTTATACATTTTTTTATGGACAAGTCCAGTTTTTCTGTAGAGCCTCTCAAGTTGGTGACAGCAGTCAAAGTTCACGTGTAAACCAGAGCAGCAAATCAGGTCCAAATGTGTTGTTCACAGTGAGTGGGATCATCATTGGCTGCTATGTTAACCTCCTGCAGCAGGATGTCTTTGGTCAGAGAATGGATAGATCACTAAGTCATTGTTGAGTTTAGGGAGACAGTAGACAGTTGGAGGAGGTTCAGCCAGTTGACACACAGTAGATAAAATAACTGAAGGCAGGAGCAGACACCTGTATGACTTTCCACCTCTCACATAGATTATTTCCCTGGGCAGCGCCACAGGGCTGGTAGATGTAAACAAAGCTGGAGGAGAGGATTTATTCATCTGAGAAAAGTCACAGAGTTGTGTCTTGATGCTCAATCATCCAGGTACGTAAATCCCAAAAAGCTTGATTCTGTTCATCTGGATGTTTTCAGTGGGAGAAACGTTTCATCATCATCAGGTGACTTCTTCAGTCTCAGCTGACTGCAGGTTTCAATCTCATAAACAGGACATTTGAAACAGGACTGAAACCAGCCCACTGAAGGAACAATGGGCTGGGAGGTCAGTTCATTGATCATTGGTACGCATATTGTCAGGACCATTGATCAATGGTTGTTGATCAATGGTCATGAGTCCAGTTCACAGAGAGCTGGGGAATGGCTGCAATCACAGCATTGTAAGATGGTGACAGTTGTACCCTTGGGCCCCTCCTCCATTCAGAGATGGTCTTTCCTTTTCACACAAATGGCCTCCTTGACTCCGCCCTCAAACCAGCGTTCACATTTACTCAGGACCTTCTTGATGTGAAGTTCTTCTGCTTCGCTGGCTGCTGTGTCTGTGGGGATGGTGTTTGTTCTGTGTTGTAGTGTCCTGATGACGCCCAGTTTGTGCCCCAGTGGATGATGAGAGTCAAACCTTAAATACTGATCTGTATGTGTAAACAGAGTGAACCTTTAAGACCAGTTGTCTGTACGATCAACTCAGTCACCTGAAACATCTCCAAGTTTCTGGCTTTGATCATCAACCTGTTGGTAGTTCAGCTCTGAACACCAGTGAAATGTTTCTCCCACTGAAATCGCTGCATTCATATGAACAGCATCAACGTTTTGGGATCGTGGAGTTGTGGACAAAGTCTCAGTTAATCAGATAAAGTCAAACCTATAATTGGTAAAGAGTTCGCGGATGATATGCCCCTTGATGGTAAAGAAGTGGATGTTGTGTGGACTAAAGTTCAGAGTGGTGGGTCATTCATAAATATTCTGTTCCAGCTGCTGGAGGACAACATCATCACTTTTGTGAAGAACGAGCTGAAGAAGATCCAGAAGGCTCTGAATCCAAATAAGCCCCAGTGCTTGGAGTTTCAGAGGAAGGATGATGAGCAGAGGAGAAACAGCAGAGAGGCATTTGTGAAGATCACAGTGGACTTCCTGAGGAGAATGAAGCAGGAGGAGCTGGCTGACCGTCTGCAGAGACGTAAGAGGATTTATCTAAAGATTTAAGCTGCTGGATAAATGAGACACTTGTGACACCAGTGTGTTCAGTCATTTCTCAGTGGGTCAGAAATTGTCATCAGCATTTTGTAAAATATGATTGTTAAAGTTGTATTTTTATTATTATTATTCAGAACTTCAAGCTGCTGTTTGTCATCGTAAACTTAAATCCACCCTGAAGGAGAAGTTCCAGTGTGTGTTTGAGGGCATCGCTAAAGCAGGAAACCCAACCCTCCTGAATCAGATCTACACAGAGCTCTACATCACAGAGGGAGGGACTGCAGAGGTCAATGATGAACATGAGGTCAGACAGATTGAAACAGCATCCAGGAAACCAGACAGACCAGAAACAACCATCAGACAAGAAGACATCTTTAAAGCCTCACCTGGAAGAGATGAACCAATCAGAACAGTGCTGACAAAGGGAGTGGCTGGCATTGGGAAAACAGTCTTAACACAGAAATACAGCCTGGACTGGGCTGAAGACAAAGCCAACCAGGACATCCAGTTCATATTTCCATTCACTTTCAGAGAGCTGAATGTGCTGAAAGAGGAAAAGTTCAGCTTGGTGGGACTTGTTCATCACTTCTTTACTGAAACCAAAGAAGCAGGAATCTGCAGCTTTGAAGACTTCCAGGTTGTGTTCATCTTTGATGGTCTGGATGAGTGTCGACTTCCTCTGGACTTCCACAAAACTGTGACTGATGTTACGATGCCCACCACAGTTGATGTACTTCTCACAAGCCTGATCAGGGGGAATCTTCTTCCCTCTTCTCACGTCTGGATAACCACACGACCTGCAGCAGCAGACCAGATCCCCCCTGAGTATGTTCACAGGGTGACAGAGGTCAGGGGGTTCACTGACCCACAGAAGGAGGAGTACTTTAGGAACCGATTCAGAGAGAAGGAGCAGGCCAGCAGGATCATCTCCCACATCAAGAAAGCTCGAAGCCTCCACATCATGTGCCACATCCCAGTCTTCTGCTGGATCACTACTACAGTTCTGGAGCGTGTCCTGAAAACCAGAGAGGGAGGACAACTGCCCAAGACCCTGACTGAAATGTACATCCACTTCCTGGTGGTTCAGGCCAAAGTGAAGAAGGTCAAGTATGATGGAGGACCTGCAACAGATCCACACTGGAGCCCAGAGAGCAAGAAGATGATTGAGTCTCTGGGAAAACTGGCTTTTGATCAGCTGCAGAAAGGAAACCTGATCTTCTATGAATCAGACCTGACAGAGTGTGGCATTGATATCAGAGCAGCCTCAGTGTACTCAGGAGTGTTCACACAGATCTTTAAAGAGGAAAGTGGACTGTACCAGGACAAGGTGTTCTGCTTCATCCATCTGAGTGTTCAGGAGTTTCTGGCTGCTCTTCATGTCCATCTGACCTTCATCAACTCTGGACTCAATCTGCTGGAAGAACAACAGACAACCTCCAAGAAGTCTGAAACAAGAGAATCTGCAGAGAAACACTTCTACCAGAATGCTGTGGACAAGGCCTTGCAGAGTCCAAATGGACACCTGGACTTGTTCCTCCGCTTCCTCCTGGGTCTTTCCCTGCAGACCAATCAGACTCTCCTACGAGGTCTGCTGACACAGACAGGAAGTTGCTCACAAACCAATCAGGAAACAGTCGAGTATATCAAGAAGAAGCTCAGTGAGAATCTGTCTGCAGAGAAAAGCATCAATCTGTTCCACTGTCTGTTTGAACTGAATGATCGTTCTCTAGTGGAGGAGATCCAACAGTCCCTGAGATCAGGAAGTCTCTCCACAGATAAACTGTCTTCTGCTCAGTGGTCAGCTCTGGTCTTCATCTTACTGTCATCAGAAGAAGATCTGGATGTGTTTGACCTGAAGAAATACTCTGCTTCAGAGGAGGCTCTTCTGAGGCTGCTGCCAGTGGTCAAAGCCTCCAACAAAGCTCTGTAAGTAAACATGAACTCATCGCTTCATTCTTAAAATCATGGGAAATAAATCAGAGGTGCTCAGTTCAAAGAACACTACCACTTTAGAAAAATTAAAAAAATAGTCACTAAAATAGTCATGATACTTTAAATATTTCTCTCCAGCAGGACATGTCAGCATTTCTGAAATATTTTTGTCTTCAACTCGAATCAAAGCACAATCCAGATCCAGCCTATAAGAACATGAGCTCTGATCCTTCAGCCCCTCTGACAGGTTTATTATCCTCAAGTTGTTCACTTGTCTCCAACAACCAGGAGTCTAGCTCTGTTTTTTAAAGCAAATACTTGAGCTACCAGACTGCACCTACATCGTTTTCAGATGTTCTTATTTTAAGGTCTGGTTTGTGTCTCATCTTTATTGCAATCCCCCATGTCTCTCTGTTTTTCAAATATAAATCTGTTACCTCGGTGTGGCCAGAACAACATGGTGAACCCAAAATACAGACAAAGGTGAAGGAACTGAATATTACTAGACGTGAAGGCTTTATTTACACACAGGAACTTGACACTTGGAATTTTTTAACATGAACTGTGAACTATGGCGGAAGTCAAGCACTTGAAGCTGTGAGCATGAAGTGGGCTCTATGGTAGGTTTCCGGAAATGGGTCTTGGTAGATGGTAATCTGAGTCACTGTAACAGAGGTAGAGCAGCATCAGAAAGATCACTGGTGGAGGTTACAGTAAGTGAACGAGGTTATCTTCAATGTCTTATTTGGGGTTTCTGTAGCTCAGGAGGTAAAGCTGGTCTGATCTGACCTACTGATCGGAAGGTTGGTGGTTCGATCCCTGGCTCCTCCAGTCTGCATGTCAAGTATCCTTGGGCAAGATACTAACCCCAACTTGCTCTCCGATGCATCCATCAGAGTATGAATGCGTGTGAATGTACTTAGAAAGCAATAAGTTCAGATAAAGTGTTTGTGAGAATGGGTGTGATTGGGTGGATGTGGCATGTTGTATAGAGCGCTGTGAGTACTCCGGGAGAGTAGAAAAATGCTATATAAGAATCAGTCCATTTACCATTTACTTGTCAGTAATTGGAAAGCAACTTGGGGAAGGCAGGTGGTGAGGTCTGGGTGAGTACTTGTTAGCTTTGAATCCAGGCCAAGTGGTCCAGTAAGTCTAAGAGACGAAAGGCATTAATGTGGCTGTGAGTGAATCAAGAAGACCAGCATCCAGGAAAACGTGACTGAACTGCAAGGGTGAGTAGATGATCCGAGGATTAGGAGGTTAGCAGAGTTATTGGGAGTGCTGATGTTATATTCAGCCTAGTAGATTACTGTCAGGTGTGGACAATGGACAGGCTGCCCAGGCTTCACCCAAAGGCAGAAACCAGAGTCTAGTGGGAAACCACAGCCGCTCACACAGACCATGAAAGCAGCATGACCCCCCCCGCCAAAGCATTCTCTTTCACTTGGCATCATTTACCTCTCCCTTCTCCAATTTCTGATGTGTCCACCTTTGCAATGATAACTGTGATCAGGGTGAACCAAAAAGGCGCTGTGGTGAACAGATACTTAAGTTTGGTGAATGCAGTTTCAGCTTTGGGGGACCAGATGCATGCTGAGACTTGAGTGGTGCAGCTACCTGACTATAGTTGCAAATGAACCCTCTATAAAAAATTGCTATTCCCAAAACCCATTGGAGATGCTTCTGGAATCTACAATGGGTACAAGGGGTAGGCCACTCTGTTAAAGCTTTCACATTTGCCAGATCCGTCTTCACCTGCCCCCGTGCCAAAATGTAACTGAAAAAAGTTATTGATGAGGAATGGAATTCACACTTTTCTGCTTTGACATAAGGTTTATTCTCCAGCAAACGTTGGAAAAATAGCATGGACATGAGACTGATGTTCCTCGCAGGTTTTGGGAAAAATGAGTATATCATCCAGATACACCAATACAAACCTGTCAAGGAAGTCCCGGAGGACATCGTTAACTAATCTTGAAACATTGCGGGAGCATTATTTAACCCAGGCGGCATGACCAAATACTCGTAGTCCCCCAATGGCATGTTTAAAACGGTCTTCCACTTGTCTCCCTGATTGATCTGGAAAAAGTGGTAAGCGTTGCGGATGTGGGGTTTTGTAAACCCAGTGGCACTGTGAAATGGCCTGAAAGCAGAGCTAATGAGGTAATAGGTACTTATTCTTGATGGTAATATCACTGAGGCCCCTAAAGTAAATGCATGGCCAGAGAGAGCCATCCTTTTTCCCCACAAAAAAGAAGTTCCAACTTGAGATGACAATCGTTGGATTATGCCTGCACCGAGGGATTCCTTAATGTACTTTTCCATAGCCGCACACTCAGGTCTAGACAGGTTATAGAGCCAGCTAGAAGGCCGGGTGGAGCCAGAGAGTAGTTCTATGGTACAGTCATGTGGTCTGTGAGGTGGCAGTGAAAGCGCTTTACTTTTGCTAAATAATTCCTGAAGATCATGACATTTGGTGGGCACAGAGGAGAGATCTAAAACAGTCTCAGTGTTGGTTGATGGTTCCACAGGTTCCGGTGGACGGGCGGAAACAAGGCAATTTGAATGACAGAACAGACTCTAACTGATTACCCTCTGACCTGACCAGTCTAAGTGGGGGTTATGTAATTCTAGCCAAGGAAACCCGAGTATGAGTGGTTTGTGAGGTGCATGAAAAGCAAAAAAGGTAAGTGTTTCCTTGTGATGGCCAGGGGAGACAGGCTCTGTGCGGTGAGTTATGTGAGGGGACACTCGGTTATTTAATGACTTAGTGGGAATGGGCGGATTAAGGGGGCATAGAGGGATGTTTAACTGTCTCGCTAACTCAGACTCCATGAGGTTCTGATTGAACAAGAGCCTGAAAGGTCTGGTTAACTAGCACAGAGACTTGGAGTTGCAATCTGGGTTTTTATGTTTGTGTGAGTATCCTCCACCCTTATCCCTGAACTTTCCAGTGGGCAGACCCTGGTGTGGAATCGAAAACAGACAGGTTCATCACGAGAAGCAAGCTGATCTTTCATGGTTTGATTTAATGACTGAAAAACATACAGCGGACGGTGGTTAGCACTGTTGCCGCACAGCAAGAAGGTCCTGAGCAAAAGTCTTTACAAACTCAACCAGGAAATCATCATGCGAGCAGAAAGAAAGAGGATGAGCAGATAGGTAAGCAAGAGAAACCCGCCAGTGTCCCAGGTTTCCAGAGAAGGTTCAGGTTCCAGGTACCTGAAATGGGATGTAATTCAATTCAATTTTATTTATATAGTGCCAAATCACAACAGTCGCCTCAATGCGCTTTATATTGTACAGTAGATCGTACAGTAATAGATACAGAGAAAAACCCAACAATCATATGACCCCCTATGAGCAAGCACTTTCGCGACAGTGGGAAGGAAAAACTCCCTTTTAACAGGAAGAAATGTTTGGTGTCAAAGTCAAAGCACAGATCCATCCAGTCTCTGTATTTCAGCTTATTTCCTTTATACACACATTTAACAAGAACAGTTTCAGACAGCTAGTTTTTATGTGACCCAGTGGTCGGCGGGGTTATGAACAAAATAAATAAACTTGACAACGCCACCTAGGGGAATTACACCCCCAGGAAATATATTTAAGAAAAATAAATAAAAGGAATAAAAGAAGACCGCACAGATTCAAGGATGCACACTGAGGCAGGTTGGCTTCCAATATTAAAACAGTTTTATTTATAGAAATGAATAAAATATTATAAATAATATTTTATAAATAAAATATTAAAAGTCAAGATGTAGTGTCATTATTGACAGTGTCCTACAGTAAAAATAAACAATCGTGGAACTTGGACTTACCAGCAGCCGTGGAACCAAAAGAAAATCACACCAAAAGAATCACTGCAGACCACCCAGTGCTGTACAAAAGAAAGTGTGAAAACGACCCACCACCTGAGGTCCCAGGGCCACTGGCTCGTCCTCCTTCACTGAAATAAAACACAGAAAAGTATGTTAAAAGAATAAAAGGACACTGAGCGTCAGGCTCGCTACAAATCATAAAAAGACTAAAACACACTTTAATAACTTTAATAAAAGAAATCACACACACACACACACACACACACACACGGGAAAGGCTTATTCCCCACGGGTCAAACTACCACTCGTGCTGGTAATAATTATTCTCAGGCGTAGGCCGGTCTGGCTCCCCACCGGCTGAGACCGGCCACCCAGGCGATTTGGAGTCCCAGCACGACACTCGGGCAGAGAATCACTTCAGCCCGATCACAGAAGTGTGGGTACGAGCAACAGTCCAGGGTAAAATAGAACACCAGGCGAACCCAAAAAAAGGTAAGCCTACTTAATAAAAACAAGATAAGACAAGACAAGACAAGCTCCACCGAGGAGGAGTCCTCACAACAGCGGCTGAGAAGGCAGTTCACTCTTCCAATTTAGATTGGGCGATTTGCCATGGAGAGGTGAGTACAGCAGTAAAACCCCCAGGACCGGAGGCACTATATTCTCATTGGTGGGGATAACACCAACACCTCTCTCCGCAATGGCAGAATAAAACAGACTGCTGTAGCTGTCATATAATCTGCTCTTGCTGATCAGTCCGTCGCAGTACGCCAGCATTTACTGCTGTATCGTACCAGAAGCTCGGGAGGAATTAATCCAACAAGACATCGGCTTAGCTTTATACAGGCTAGCGCCACCCTGCAATCAATGTGCAGGTGGGTTCCCAATTAACCCAATCACCTGATACAAGGAGCGAGTGCAGCGGAAAGAGAGCGAGGGTGGTAGAGCGAGCGAGAGAGAGAGAATGAGAGAAGAAAAACAACGGAAGGCGAGTAGCCCATCTGGCTACATCTACCCCCCCTTTTTTGTATTGGCGCCCCGACAATAACTCAAGGAACCTAACACCATGGCCTGAATATGGCAAGCTGAGCATTAGCAACTGACGCAGATTCAACAGGACGTGGCAAGTGATAAACATTTGAGTGCTCACCAGCTGTTGAACGTGCTGTTCTCCGCAAATGTGGCCCACTCACCTCAGACTGTTCAACAGAGCCCAAGGAAGAACCTGGGGGAGCAGAGGTCGAGGGTGCTACAATCACACTGGGAGTAGACCTGAGCTCCACCGATGGAACTCTAGAGGCATCGGGAAGTGACACCACAGGTGCTACAGGGTGTGAGGGTACCTCAGGGACAAGGAGCCAGAACTCGTCGTCACTCAGAGAGGTCTGCTCTGAGTCAGCGGGTACAGGTGGGGGTGGAACCGGTGGACCAGGTGTAGGCGGCCCTAGGCTGACCTGTGCCTTTAACATGTCACGATGGACATGTCGAACCTTCTCCAAGTCTCCCGCGGGGGCAATGGTATAAACAGCCCCGTTCTCTTGGGGTGCCCTCAACACCTGATAGACAACAGAGCTCCAAAGGTCCTGGATCTTGTGCAGGCCCCGGGCGCTGTGATCTCGAAGATACACCAGCTGACCGACCTTTAAAGGAACAGGGTGGACTCTCTGGTCATGCCGCTCCTTACGACGGTCAGCGGCCAGCGACAACCGTGCCCGAGCTCCCTCAAAAGCCACCATTAACCTGGCTTGGTGCTCGGCCACCCAGTCCTGTACCTCTCCAGGCACTGGGTCCTGAACGCGGCCTAGAAGGAAATCAATAGGCAGCCTAGGATCCCTGCCAAACATCAAGAAAAACGGTGACTCTCCAGTGCCCTGATGCGGCGTGCTATTATAGCAAAAGAGCACATGCGGTAAGCATGCAGCCCAGTCGCGTTTCCGAGATGATGGCAGAGTCCGGAGGAGGTTATGGAGGGTTCGGTTAAACCGTTCGCACTGCCCATTACCCGCTGGGTGGTAAGGGGTTGTACGGGACTTGGCTACCCGATACAACTCGCATAACTGTTGCATCACCAAACTCTCAAAATTTCTACCCTGGTCAGAGTGGAGGTGGCTTGGAACGCCAAACTTAAAAAACCACTCTGTTAACAGGGCCTGGGCCACAGTAGAGGCCCGCTGGTCCCGGGTAGGGACTGCAACAGTGTATTTGCTAAAAACGTCAGTCATAACCAAGACGTTTTCAACTCCACTACGGGAAGGTTCCAACACCGTGAAGTCTATGGCCAGAATTTCATTTGGCCTAGACGGCAACGGGTGACCCATATAACTATGAGACCCCAACTCTGAGTCCTTTGCGACCTGACAGCGTTCACAACGCTGAACCCATTGCTTGATGTCAGAGGACATCCCGGGCCAATAGCAACGCTGCCTGACCAGTTCAGTGGTACGCTCAATACCTTGGTGCCCATGGTCCTGGTGCAGCTGCCTCAAGGTCTCAGGCTTCAGAGCCTCTGGGAGAACAAGTTGGAGGGCTTCCTCACCTCCACCTGGACGCAAAATATGGCGAAAAAGGATGCCATCCTTCTCCACCAGACGATCCCACTGACGCAGCAGAACCATGACTGGTTTGGGGACCTGACTCCTTTCCTCCGAAGAGGGTGGGGTGTGCCTCCTCCAGTATACCAAGAAATCCTTGAGGAGGGGGTCAGCCTCCTGCAAAGCACGAATATCCTCCAGGGAGTGAGATGGAAAGGCCCCAATCTCCAACTGAGTAACGGAGGGCAAAACGGCTGGACACTGAGCCTGCTGAAGTGAAGTCAGGACACAAGTCCCAGGCAACACACCCTCGGCCAAGCTGGAGCTCGTCTCATACTGTCGAGAGAGAGCATCAGCATTCCTATTACTGCGGCCTGAGCGATACTTGATCTCAAAATCGAATGCCGCCAGCTGGGAGGCCCACCTCTGCTCGGTGGCACCCAGCTTAGCTGAAGAGAGATAACTGAGTGGATTGTTATCGGTGTAAACCACACACTTCTGCCCCAGCAGGTACTCCCGGAACTTCTCGGCCATGGCCCACTTGAGTGCAAGAAACTCCAGCTTCATGGAGCTGTAATTGTCCATATTGCGCTCATGTGGCCGAAGACCTCGACTAGCATAAGCCACTGGCCTTCTACATCTTGGGAGAGAACTGCACCTAAACCACTGTGGCTGGCGTCAATCTCCAAGATAAATGGGCGCGTAAAGTCAGCATATGCTAGCACAGGTGCAGACACAAGCTTTGCTTTCAGGGCCTCAAAGCTCTCCTCACACTGAGGGGTCCAAATAGCACTCAAACTCTGTCCCGAGCCCTTCTTTGTCTTTGTGCCAGCCGATTTAGCCACCACTTGATGCAGGGGAGTCGCCAATGCGGCAAACCCCTCCACAAAGCGCCGGTAATAGCTGGCGAAACCCAAAAAGGATCGCAACTCTGACACGGAACGAGGACACTGCCATTTGGCTACTGCGTCAACCTTGGCTGGATCGGTCGAGACACCCTCACAGGAGATTACATGGCCCAAGTAGTTAACCTTCTGCTGGAAAAAGGCACACTTTTCTAACTTAGCCTTGAGCCCCTGTTGCTGCAGCCTTGCCATCACCATCTCTAGCCGTTGCAGGTGCTGAGAGACAGACGAGGAGAACACAATGATGTCGTCTAGGTACAGCAGTAATGACTGGCACTGCTGATCCCCGAACATCCTCTGCATTAGGCGCTGGAAGGTACCAGGAGCATTGCACAGCCCGAATGGCATACGATTCCACTCGAACAGGCCAAACGGTGTGCAAAAAGCGGTCTTGGGCTTATCCTGCTCAGAAACTGGCACCTGGTTGTACCCGCTGGCCAGGTCGATGGTAGAAAACCAGCGTGCGCCAGCTAGGGCATCCAGACTTTCCTCGATGCGAGGTAAGGGGAAGGCGTCCTTCCTTGTTTTGCTATTCAGCAAACAATAGTCAACGCACAGACGGAGGCTTCCATCCTTCTTGCGGACCAACACGATGGGAGAGGCATAAGGACGGCTACTTTCCCTAATTACCTGGGCCTCCAGTAGCTGGTTGATATGAGCCCTGACAGCCTCATAATCAGAAGGAGGAATTCGCCTGTACCTCTGCCGGACAGGTGCGTCATCGAGCAGCGGTATGTCGTGCGAAATGAGGTTTGTGCAGCCCAAGTCTCCCTCATAAGTGGAGAAAACAGAGCGGTACTTCCGCAAAAGTAACCGTACCTCATGCTGCTCTGGCTCAGCGAGAGCAGACAGGTCAATCGTATCCACCATCTCTTGAGCAGGGCTGCTGGTTGTATGGGAGGAAACGGTAACGGGAAAAGAGTGTTCCTCGCTAACACCGGCAGGGAGGCTAACAACAGTAGCTTTGCTTATCACTCCCAAACGGGTCCGCGGGTGGAGAACAGCTTCCGCTGTCCCTACATTGGTGACTGGGATGTAGGCAACGCCCTTATCCACCTGGACCAAACATGGAGAGGCCAGCAACCCAACTGGCAACCCGGACTCAGAAGGTTCAAAAAGCACAGCCTGACCTGACAACTGCTGAGAACAAGTAGTGGCCACCAGCTGCATAACACCACCAGGTATCCGCACGGCCCGCGGGCCCTGTACCTTAACGGTACCGACAGGGTCCTCTGGGGCTTGGGCTGCAGACTGGTGACACTGATGTAAGGCCTCCAAAACTGGTCTCGGTGCCGGTGACACAGAAGGAGAATTAAACAAGGAGCCACCGAAAGCCCCAAACAGTTCTTGATAACAGCGGCGGATTACGTTCATTCCTAAGATGCCAGGGACAGAGGGCGTAGCCCCAGGAGGGTCCTTCACTATAAGGATTCCACAAGAGGGCATTTCCTTGCCACACAGGAGTACACTGAGCTCCAAATAGCCAATGTAAGGGATGGCAAGCCCATTGGCAGCCCGAAGCTGTAGCCAATGGCATGACTGAAGGCGTTCTTGTCCCCAAGGGGCAAAATGTGCCAAAAAGAAACTTTCTGTGATGGTGGAAACCATGGACCCAGTATCCACCAAACAAGGGACAGTTACCCCACTAATAAGCACATCCATCTTTGGACACAATGAAATTAGCCTGCCAATCCTATCTTTCTGTGAGCCAGTGAACTCCCCACCTGAACTGTGACTCTGCAGCTCAGATGGCGTTAGTTTTCCGACTGGGTAGCGGGAAGATGATTGCCAACTGCGGCATAAGGAGGGCCTGAATCAGAACCTGCTCTAGGGCGGCGTGAAGCCCGCTCCCCAGTGCACTCCCTAGCAAAGTGTCCTGGCTGCTGACACCGGCGACAAATCACCGAGCCAGCCCGTGAAGGCCGAACACTTCTTCGGGGGTTCTGTAAAGAAACCACTGTCTCAGTGAGCTGATTTAACTGCTCTTGTTGGCGCTTTAGGAGTTCCTTTAGCTCACGCCACTCGGACTCGGGTGTACCAACAGGAGCGAACCTAGGGCTAGTGTGCACTCCACACTGAAAACCATATGCCGATGGTTGAGAATAGCCACGGTCGCGAACACCGCCTGAAAACCCTTCTCTTTCCCATCTAATTGCTTCCCCGCGCACCTCTAACAAGGTGGCAGTAGGCACACGGCGAACGTATTGTTTAAGCTCTCTGCGGAGACCACTATCAACAACATGTTCTACAAACTGGTCTCGGAGCAACACCTCTGCGTTACGCATACCATCAGGTGCACTTTGTTTTACTTGCTCCATCAGAGCCATTAGCGCTAAGGAAAACTCCTGCAAAGTCTCTCCCTCCCGCTGTCTCCTCGAAAAGAAAGCCTGCTGCAGAGTGACATAGGACTGCGCATTGCCATACAGTTCCTTTAAAATGGTCAACACCCGAGCAGGATCCCCTCGCTCTAAATTAGGGCGAAATTTGATCTCCTCCCTTGCTTCTCCCTCTAAATGGTCAAAAATAAAGAAAGCTTGATCAGCAACAGACAGGTGCCGGGCACGCATGCATGCTTGAACCTCTTCGACCCATTCAGCTATATTGATGCCTGTTCTACCATTGAACATGGGACATTTACGGTCCCTAGGCACCACCACCAGACGCTCTGTAACGGCAGCCTGGCTACCAACATTTGGTATGCAACCAGCTGGTACGAAAGAGGACGACGCGGCCCCACCACCAGACTCGAGCACAGCGCCCCCGTCCCGGCGCAATTGCTCATTATCTGCCCTTAACTGCGCTACCAAGTCTCTAAGTTGCTGCAATTCTTCCTCCATAATAAATTTTGACCCAAAAAAAAGAAAATTAAATCAGCAAGGTGCTAAAATCCTATTACTCTTCCTTCTACCTGGATACTGCTGTCTTGTCTATAATCACACTCTAAAACAAATAGAGCCTACCAACAGGTGAACTAGGATCTTTGCAAAAAAAATAAAACAATTTACAAGACCAAACATCTACCTCAAATGTGCATCCTGTCGACCAACGCCAAGTATGTGACCAAGTGGTCGGCGGGGTTATGAACAAAATAAATAAACTTGACAACGCCACCTAGGGGAATTACACCCCCAGGAAATATATTTAAGAAAAATAAATAAAAGGAATAAAAGAAGACCGCACAGATTCAAGGATGCATACTGAGGCAGGTTGGCTTCCAATATTAAAACAGTTTTATTTATAGAAATGAATAAAATATTATAAATAATATTTTATAAATAAAATATTAAAAGTCAAGATGTAGTGTCATTATTGACAGTGTCCTACAGTAAAAATAAACAATCGTGGAACTTGGACTTACCAGCAGCCGTGGAACCAAAAGAAAATCACACCAAAAGAATCACTGCAGACCACCCAGTGCTGTACAAAAGAAAGTGTGAAAACGACCCACCACCTGAGGTCCCAGGGCCACTGGCTCGTCCTCCTTCACTGAAATAAAACACAGAAAAGTATGTTAAAAGAATAAAAGGACACTGAGCGTCAGGCTCGCTACAAATCATAAAAAGACTAAAACACACTTTAATAACTTTAATAAAAGAAATCACACACACACACACACACACACACACACACACACACACGGGAAAGGCTTATTCCCCACGGGTCAAACTACCACTCGTGCTGGTAATAATTATTCTCAGGCGTAGGCCGGTCTGGCTCCCCACCGGCTGAGACCGGCCACCCAGGCGATTTGGAGTCCCAGCACGACACTCGGGCAGAGAATCACTTCAGCCCGATCACAGAAGTGTGGGTACGAGCAACAGTCCAGGGTAAAATAGAACACCAGGCGAACCCAAAAAAAGGTAAGCCTACTTAATAAAAACAAGATAAGACAAGACAAGACAAGCTCCACCGAGGAGGAGTCCTCACAACAGCGGCTGAGAAGGCAGTTCACTCTTCCAATTTAGATTGGGCGATTTGCCATGGAGAGGTGAGTACAGCAGTAAAACCCCCAGGACCGGAGGCACTATATTCTCATTGGTGGGGATAACACCAACACCTCTCTCCGCAATGGCAGAATAAAACAGACTGCTGTAGCTGTCATATAATCTGCTCTTGCTGATCAGTCCGTCGCAGTACGCCAGCATTTACTGCTGTATCGTACCAGAAGCTCGGGAGGAATTAATCCAACAAGACATCGGCTTAGCTTTATACAGGCTAGCGCCACCCTGCAATCAATGTGCAGGTGGGTTCCCAATTAACCCAATCACCTGATACAAGGAGCGAGTGCAGCGGAAAGAGAGCGAGGGTGGTAGAGCGAGCGAGAGAGAGAGAATGAGAGAAGAAAAACAACGGAAGGCGAGTAGCCCATCTGGCTACATCTACCTGACATTACCTGCGTACCTCACAGTTTGCAGGTAATGGGCATAATAATTACTGAACAGAGACATCCTGCTGTGAACTTTGTTGCTGTGGATCTAAAATGTAAAAATACATCTGAGAAGATTTCTAATCATGATTTTATGAGCCCCCAAAGTTTGATTCTGTTCATCTGGACGTAGCGCTCTCAGCGGGAGAAACATTTTGTCACTCATCAAGATGACTTCTTCAGGCTCAGCTGACTGCAGCTTTCCCCAATCTTATAAAAAGTACATCTGCATAATGACTCAAACATAATGGTCAAGGAACTGACCTCCCAGCCTTATTGTTCCGTCAGTGGGCTGGTTTCAGTCATTATGCAAATGTACTTTTTATAGGGTTGGAAACCAGAAGTCAGCTGAGACTGACGAAGTCACCTGGATGAGTGACGAAATGTTTCTCCCACTGAAAGCGCTACGTCCAGATGAACAGAATCAACTTTTGGGATTTACTAACCTGGATGATTGAGCATGGATCAAGACGGGTTTTTATGAGGTATACAGTTTCTTATAATTTCTAAACCAGAAGGTTGAGGAGATGGAGCTCATGATAACTGGCTACTGCCCTTCAGCGTGCTTTATGAAATCATCCAATCAAAATAAAGTTGGCCTTTAGGGAGAGCTGGGCTTTAAAGGGGAATGAGCCAAAGCAGCTTTTAGACAGAAAATGAAACGAGAGTCCAGGATGTGATACATTATTTATAACTACATTTACAGTAATCACACATATTAGAATTAATAAAGTGACCAGCAGTACTGTAGTAAGTCTAATACTGCAGTATTACACACATATTAGAATTAATAAAGTGACCAGCAGTACTGTAGTAAGTGTAATACTGCAGTACTCACAGGCCTGTGCCAGCAGACACTGAACTACTGTCACTAAATCAACCTGCTCTTCACTGGTTTCCATTTACATACATTGGAATAATTGTGTTTAATTTGAAATATTTTTCTTCTGTTACACTTAAATTCTTGAACATTTTTTATTTAATTGTGCATTGTAGTGTACTCATTTGTACACATTTGATTACTTAGATTCAACATATAAAGAGATTTTATTTGATAATAAATATTATTGTTTTATTGTTCTTGTTATTTTTTTCAGGCTGAGCAGCTGTAACATCTCAGAGGAAGGCTGTGAAAATTTGTTGTCAGTGGTCAGCTCCCAGTCCTGTAGTCTGAGAGAGCTGGACTTGAGTACCGACAGCCTGGAGGCTTCAGCAGTAAAGCTTCTGTCTGCTGCAGTGGAGAGTCCACACGCCAAACTGAATATTCTGAGGTCTGACCGATTTGTATTCTTTTTTCTTTTGTTTGTTTGTTTTGTTTTGTTTTTAACTGAGAAAATAAATCCAGCAATTTAAACAGTAGAGGTAAACTTGATCAATTTACTGTTGTTTCGTACCACATCTGCTCAGCATAAAACAACAAGGATTCTTAAAATATAAGATTAGTTATTGCACCCTGATTACACTTTAACATCAGTCTTTGTTCATGTTTTCATTTTCAGACTCAACGTCTGTGAACTTCTAGCGGAAAACTGTGAAGCTGTGTCCTCAATGCTCAGCTCTCAGTCCTCTACTCTGACAGAGCTGGACCTGAGTATCAAAAATGTGCAGGATTCAGGAGTGAAGATTCTGTCTGCTGGACTACAAAGTTTAAACTGTAAACTAAATACTCTGAGGTCAGATCAATTGACATTTTGTTTTTTTTAAATGAACCAATTAAACATTTTATTCAAGGCTTCCGGTTCCGGCGCTCGTGGGGATGGACACCTAGTACGAGAGCTCTCGACTGAAACTTATTAAAACTGCCCCAAGTAAATTAATACACTATCTAAGTGCACATAAAGAGGAAAAAGGGGTTTAAATGATGTCCAGAAAGAACAAAATAGCTAAGAAGTTAACGTTTGAAAACGTGGAAGATGGCAATGTGCAGCTAACAGAAGGGGCTAACATTAGCCCCTATAGGGCTAGCCGAGGCCACTCTCCCACTCCTAGCCGCGAGGATTCTGGGACAGAAGATGAGGTTGACCCAGCAAGTTTGACACTGATACTGAAAGAACTGAGAGGCGTTGGGAAAGAGGTGAAAGAATTTCGAAAAGACACGAAAGCGCAACTGGTGGAAATAAGGGGTGAGTTGGATAAAGCCAATGCGCGGCTTAATGATGTGGAAACCAGGGTTGCAGAACACAAAGATAAGCTCCAGAACACAGACGAGATTTTGTCTGAGATACTAACAATGCAATTCAATGTTATTTATATAGCGCCAAATCACAACAAAAGTCACCTCAAGGCACTTCATAAATACAGAGAAAAACCCAACAATCACATGACCCCCTATGAACAAGCACTTTGGTGACAGTGGGAAGGAAAAACTCCCTTTTAACAGAAAGAAACCTCTGGCAGAACCAGGCTCAGGGAGGGGCGGGGCCATTTGCTGTGATTGGTTGGAGTGAGAGAAGGAAGACAGGATAAAGACATGCTGTGGAAGAGAGACAGAGGTTAATAACACATATGATTCAATGCAGAGGTCTGTTAACACATAGTGAGTGAGAAAGGTGACTGGAAAGGAAAAACTCAATGCATCATGGGAATCCCCGGCAGCCTATGTCTATTGCAGCATAACTACGGGAGGATTCAGGGTCACCTGGTCCAGCCCTAACTATATGCTTTAGCAAAAAGGAAAGTTTGAAGCTGATCTTCAAAGTAGAGAGGGCGTCTGTCTCCTGAACTCAAACTGGGAGCTGCTTCCACACCCAGTCCAACATAGCCAGGCTTTCTTTGCTGCTTTGACAAAACCTCAAATCCCAGTCAGAGATGATGAGCATCATCACAGTGATGATCATTTCTCTATTAACCCAGGCTTTCTGCTTCAGGATCTGTGCACGCTCAGAAAACAAGGAGACCTTTAAACATAATTTCACTAAATGGATGGATTGAGCTCAGCCTACAGATGAACTGGTGCCAGAGATCATAAAGAACATCAAACAGTCAAATTCAACACTTTTAATGGAAATATGAGATTAATCTTAAAAGTAGAGATAGTGTCTGTCTCCTGAATCCAAACTGGAAGCTGGTTCCACAGAAGAGGGGCCTGAAAACTGAAGGCTCTGCCTCCCATTCTACTTTCAAATACTCTAGGAACAACAAGTAGGCCTGCAGTGTGAGAGCGAAGTGCTCTAATAGGGTGATATGGTACTACAAGGTCATTAAGATAAGATTGGGCCTGATTATTTAAGATCTTGTATGTGAGGAGCAGGATTTTGAATTCAATTCTGGATTTAACAGGAAGCCAATGAAGGGAAGCCAAAACAGGAGAAATCTGCTCTCTCTTTCTAGTCCCTGTCAGGACTCTTGCTGCAGCATTTTGGATTAACTGAAGGCTTTTCAGGGAGTTTTTTGGACATCCTGATAATAACGAATTACAATAGTCCAGCCTGGAAGTAATAAATGCATGAACTAGTTTTTCAGCGTCACTCTGAGACAGGATATTTCTAACTTTAGAGATGTTGCGCAAATGGAAGAAAGCATGCAGGAAAAGTTTCAAACAAAACTAACATCACTGGAGGCTTACTCGAGGAGGGAGTCGCTCAGACTGTACAGGGTGCCGGAGGGAGAAGAATCGGGAGCTCCATCTATGGCCCACTTTGTGGAGAAGCTACTCCGGGAGAATCTCGCCATCCCACCATCAACACCGTTACAAATTCAGAGAGCACACAGAGTGTTATCATTACTCCCTCCGGACGGCTCCCAACCCAGATCGATCCTGGTAAAATTCCTGTGCTTCACGGTTAAAGAAGAAGTGCTGAGGCTCGCTTGGCAAAAGAAAGGTTTTATGTGGAATTCCAGCAAGATCAACCTCGACCACGATTACCCCCCTGAGATCATGGCTATGAGGAAGGAGTATGCAGAGGCACGAAAGGTCCTAAAAGAGAAGAATGTACGGTTTAGGACCCTCTACTCAGCGCGCCTTAAGGTTTTTTTCGAAGAAGGAGTGAAAACCTACAACACGGTGGAGGAGGCAACGGCTGACCTGGCGAGTCGGGGCCTGCCGGTAAAGGTGATTACACCACCGGCAACCCCCAGAGAAAAACTACAAAGATGCCCGCTGTGGCGGGGAGTTGGTGGTCGGCGTCCGCGTCAGATCCGAGGAGCTGCGGGATATAGAGAGAAGCTGCAAGTATACAGACGTGAAGAGAACGAATTTAATGTTATGTATTAGCTATGGACAACATGGTGAAATATGGTTACTGTCGAGCTAAAATGGGTGGGGCTTCTCGTGCTGTGAGTGACGTCGCAGTGGAAAGCCCCCTAACTCAGGGGGTAATAAGGGGTTTCCCTTCAAGTTGTGAGGGTGTCAGTGGAAGTGCTCCACTGTCAGAAGCCAGCTTAGGAGCTTTCAAGCTCCAGTTATGTTCAAATGTTTTCAGTTCATTCCTAACTTTTTTCACTTGTTACTGTTTTAAGAGGGGGTTGCCTGCTGCTATTGAGTTTATGCGCTGTGGTAACTTAATATATCTTTATGGGAAGTGAGTCAGTGAAAGTAATCTCTTTTAATGTTAACGGGGTTCTGAACGTGATTAAGATGAATAAGATACTGTCCAAACTAAGGAAGGAGAAGGCCCAGATTGCATTACTTCAGGAGACACACATGAACCAAGTAGATCACTTGAGATTGAAAAGAAAGGGTTTTAAATATGTATTCTCCTCTTCCGTTAAGTCCAAACACAAGAGGGGTGTGGCTACACTTATCTCTGGTACACTTAACTATGAACATATCTAAGAACTCTGTGACGAGGAAGGCAGATTGGTTAGAATAACAGAATGGATAGAAGGGTCTGAAATCACAATTTTAAATGTTTATGCTCCCCCTGGGAGCGATTGGCTATTCTATAGGAATATGTTTGATTTATTGGTGGATTCTCAGGGGATAGTTGTCTGTGGAGGGGATTTTAACTTTAGACTTGACCCTAAACTAGACTCCTCCTCCCCGACCAACCAGGTAACAGCACTTACTAGAAAAGTCAATTCCTATATGGTAGAGATGGGGATAATAGATGTATGGAGGGACCGCTACGCATCTACCAGAAATTTCACTCATTACTCTGGTTCCTTTAAAGTGTATGCAAGGCTGGACTACTTTTTTATGTTTAAAGTTGATAGGTTTAGGGTCAAAGACTGTGACATATTAACAAGAGATCTATCTGACCACAGTCCTATCTCTCTATCTTTGCAGGTGGCTAGGAAAAAATGTACCACACTGTGGAAATTGTTATCGCACCTTAATGATCCTGCCATAGTTTCCAAATTAAAGGTAGACATTAAAGAATTTCTAGATGTTAATGACACAGGAGAGGTATCTCCAACTAGTCTTTGGGATATGCTCAAAGCGGTAATGAGAGGTAAATTAATTTCTATCGCCTCCCACTTAAAGAGAATCAAAGGGCAAAAATTAGCAGAACTACAGGCAAATTTAAAGTTGAAAGAATAGGAAGACATAAACACCGCAAATCCTACTCTGAAGCAGGATATCAGGAAAATACAGGATGAAATTAATGATATTTACACCCAGGAGGCCCAAAATAACTTAATTTTTTTGAGGCAAAAATACTATGAGACAGGAGGGAAATCTGCAAAATATCTGGCACATAAATAACGCAAACAACTAGAGGAAAGTACGATATACCAAATCAAGGACCCCAAGACTAATATTCTGGAATCAAAATTAGAAGACATTCAGAAATGTTTTGAGACCTTCTTTAGGGAGCTGTACTCACAGCCCAATGCTACGGAGGAGAATTGTACTGATGCCTTTCTTAGCTCTCTAGAATTACCTTCACTCCCGTCTCTCAAAAATGAGCTTCTAACACATCCCATTTTAGTGGAAGAAATTAATGCAGCTCTTTCCAGATTAAAACCAGGTAAGGCAGTTGGGCCGGACGGGTTCAGTTCTCAGTGGTATCGCACCCTGAGGGCAGATCTAGTCCCCACATTGCTGAAGTCATTTAACTACATCCTACAGGAGGGAGAAATCCCACCCTCCTGGAGGGAGGCAACTATTTCAATTATCCCAAAAGAGGGGAAAGATAAACGAGAATGTGGAAACTATCGACCAATCAGTGTCCTTAACTTGGATGACAAACTATTTACTTCTATTCTTGCTCGTAGACTGGAGAAGTTTTTACCTGACCTCATCAATTTAGATCAGACTGGTTTCATTCACTATAGACAAACAACTGACAACATTAGGAGAATATTACACATCTCTGCTCAAATACAAAAGAACAAAACTCAATCAATAATAGGAAGCTTGGACGCTGAGAAAGCCTTCGACTCGGTCAGATGGGTATTTCTGTATAAGGTTCTGGGGAAGTTTGGCTTTCACGACAAGTTTATTAGAGTAATCCAAGGTCTGTATGCTCGACCCTCAGCCCGTATTAAGGTGAATGGTGATCTCTCCAAGCCCTTTGCTCTGGAACATGGCTGTAGGCAGGGTTGTGCAATCTCGCCACTTCTCTGATTTATTCATAGAAACATTTGGCCAAACGATTAGACAAAATCATAACATTAGGGGTGTTGCATTGTCAGGAGTTGAACATAAAGTGGTAATGTTCGCGGATGATGTACTGGTCTGCCTGGAGGAGCCAGAGAGGTCTTTTAGTGAGTTGATGTCTACTTTAAGTGATTTGGGGAAGTTATCTGGTTATAAGGTCAATATTTCAAAAACACAGGTGATGACTTTAAATGCTTCTGCAGCTTTACGTAGGAAATTTAAAGTCAATTGGGATAATGAGAAAATTAAGTACCTGGGAATATATTTGACTGCGGACCTCTCGGGGCTCTTTCAGGCAAACTACGAGCCAATATCTGCAAGTATAAAAGCTGATCTGCACAGATGGAATCTGGTCCCCTTCATGAGTCTCAGCTCCCAGGTAACTTTTAAAGCATGGATATCCTGTGGCCTTACAACATTCCTCTCTCTTACTCATAGAAATATTGTGCTCAGATTTGAGACCTTACAGGACAACCTGACAAAATACAACTTTCATAGATACTTACAGCTGAGATCATATATTGATCATGAATGCCAACTTCAATGATGCTGAGTCGCATTTTTTCCTCATCCTGAAAAATGCCACAACCATGACCCCTACTAAATCTATTTCTAAACTATACAAAGCCCTCTCTAGTGCCAGCAAGGATAACACTTTATACACTAAGGATAAATGGGAAAGGGAATCAGGGATTGCTATTTCTGTGGGGGAGTGGGAAAATGTTTTGTACTGCCAGTGGTCCACGTCCAGTTCTATGAGCTGGAAGGAACATGGCTGGAAGAATATTATTAGGTACTTCAAGACTCCATATCAGGAGAGGTACAAAGGGGCTTATATGCAATGCTGGAGACAATGCAGCTCGACTGTTGCTAACCATTTTCATGTCTTTTGGGACTGTCCCAAGTTAAAAAACGTTCAGGTCTCCTTAAGTGCAGTCTTTAACGTTCAAATACCTTTAGATTTTAAGGTTTTATACATGGGTTTGGTCCCCTTTCTGGAATGTAGGAGTGAGATTAAGTTGGTGCAATTACTCTTGGTGGCAAGTAAAAAAACAATTACTAGAAGATGGTTAAGCCCAGCCCAGCCTACCCTAGACGACTGGTTTGGGATCATTTTAGAGATATTTAGGATGGAAAAACTTACATATCTGTTAAGAAATCAAAAAGCCAAATTCTACCAAATTTGGAACAATTGGATCCAATTCATCACCCCCACGAGGGCTGACTTCACTTGATCTCACTATTACTTGGTTGTTTTTTGTTTGTTTGTTTTTTACATTTACTTCTATTACTATTGCTTGTTTATTTACTTATTTCTTCACAATGATTGCAGCATGGGCACCCCTCCCAGTTTGTGTTTATAGTTCCATGTAATGTGTTCTATATATCTCCTTTGGGAGAGCATGCGAGCAACTGTCCTAGTAATAGCTAGTGGAGGTTAATATGCACCCGCTGATCACTTTGTTTATCATTTGCTCTCCTGGACTTAATCTAAAACCTGGAAGGACTTTGTTCCCATGTTATTCATATACTGCTATGCAGATGGTTTTTTCTTGTCCAATCCAAATAAAGATATAATTAAAAAAAAACATTTTATTCAAGTTCATCCATATGATGTTGTATCTTAGTATGTTAAGGTTTCATCAAAAATAAAAAGATGGCATGTAATATAATAACAAACTTTACATAAGTATTATAGATTATCTTTTGTTTTTCAGACTGGGTGGCTGTAACCTGTCAGAGAGAAGCTGTGAAGCTCTGTGCTCAGTCCTCAGCTCCCAGTCCTCCAGTCTGAGAGAGCTGGACCTGAGTAACTCTGACCTGCAGGATTCAGGAGTGAAGCTTCTGTCTGGTGGACTAAAGAGTTCACAGTGTGCAGTGGAAACTCTCAGGTCAGGATTCAAACGTTAACACATATGATCATTTAAAATGTGAATTATATTATTGATTGACTTATCTATAGAGCTTTTAGCTAAACTTATATTTATATTTGAGTGGATTATTAGACTCTGAATTACTGTGTAAAATTTGTCACAGTCATACGATTTTGTTTATTTATTTATTTTTTTAATTCATGTACTGGCCATTTTACATAAATTTGGCTAATCTTCTACAATATATACATTTGATTTCGTTAGGAACAAAATGTTCAAATTACATATTTTGCTGGATATTGGGTATTAATGAAATTATTATGTCTTTAATGACACCACATTTCCATTTGTTGGAGGTTACTGGTGGTATTGTTTCAGTGTCTGAGTTTTCCTTGCAAAGAAACATCTGGAATTTAACAATACATGTTTTAAAGCTGTTTTCTCCAAAGGGATTTGTATTAGTGATGGTAAATTTGATTCTTTTTACCGAATCGAGTTTAAATGAGTCACTCACCAAAATGAATCGGGTTTTTTTTTAATCATTTGAGTCTCTGAGTCAGTTGCCCAGAGAGTGCCAAAAATGTACTTTTTCTCTCAAACTTAATTTGTTTTTATTTTCATGTAAATCCTACTGCTACGATGAGTGACTGAAAAATAAAAACAACTATTTTATAGAGCAAAAAAGAATAAGATTTCTAAATTGGACATTTATTTTTGTTTATGTTATTAGTATTTCCTCAAATGTGTTAAATATATATTTTCTCATCTAAATAATTTAGTCAAATAGTGATTTTCAGATTATTTTACTTACATTACTGCAGCAGATTGCGAGTCAGACACTGTTTTTTTTTAATAGTGGTGGAAATGAGTTCATATATTTTCCTTTAGTCTGCTTATCATCTTTGCACAAAAACAAAGTGTAGACTGAATGTTATATTGCATCAGTCAGACTATCAGGCTTCATCTCAGATGAAGGAGTGACTCTTCCGTGGTAACAAACTGTGAGTTTCAGCAGCTGAGAGGCAGGAGGGAAGGGTGAGTGAGTGGTCTTGATGCATTCTCAGTCTAGACTAGACTAGAAAGAGGGGCGCTGCTCTTGTGGCGACCAGCAGGTTGTCTCTCTCTGTCAGTGTTTTAACTTATTTTATTTCATTCTTTTATTCCTTTATATATATATTTTTTTGCCTGAGGAAATTCTATAGCATCGGCTTGTGCTTTGTGGAACTTCTTTTAACGAAGATGGGTTTTTTATTTCGCATGATTTTATTGGCAATCCTGACGGTTGTTTGGAGTCATTCCTTTACCATCAATAATCCTGGCTAATGTGCAGTCTCTGAGGAGTCAATTGGATGAACTGCATTTGAATGTTGCACACTTACGTGACTACAGGGATACATGTCTAATGGCATTCACAGAGACTTGGCTCAAGGACTCTGGAACTAAATGGCTTCGGGTTTCCCATACGTTTGGATCGAGACCCCGGAGCTACCCAGAAATCTCAAGGAGGAGTGTGTTTGTATATAAATCAGAAATGGTGTAAAAATGTGACCGTTCGTAGACAAGTGTGTCTGCCTGACATTGAGCTCCTCTCTGTGTCTTTGAGGCCGTTTTATCTGCCCAGGGAATTCCCACAGATCAACGTCACCATTGTTTACATCCACCCTAAAGCGAATCCTAAGAATGCGACTGACACCATCTCCATTTTTTTCCTAATAACAAACCATGGTCTTCAAAAGGTCTTATGAGGCTGATTCATGAAAGGAAAAAAGCTTTTATTGAAGGGAATATCTTGAAAGTTAGAGAAATTAGGAAGGAGATCAGATCAGAAATTAAAAAAGCCAAAGTAAAATACAAGGATAAGGTAGAGGCGGAGATGGGTAGCAATAACTTAAGGGTGGCCTGGGCAGGCATGAAACACATGACTGGTCACTGTTACAGTGACTGTAATAAGATAAGTCTTCCTGGTTTTAGTTCAGACTCTCAGTTAGCAAGTAGAGAAGCTTATAGACCCTCTACAATTTGCATACAGGCCTCGTAGACGTGTTGATGATGCAGTGGTCACTCTGTTGAACTTCCTTTATCGCCATCTTGATGGCGCCAAAGCTCATGCTCAGCTCTTATTTATTGATTTTTCTTCAGCTTTTAATACTATCCAGCCACATCTTTTAGCTGATAAACTTCTTAACCAGTTTACACTTGATCTTAATCTCGTTGGTTGGGTTTTAAACTTTTTAACTGACAGATCTCAGTGTGTGAGAGTGAACGGCTGTTTTTCCAAACAGCTGAACTCTTCCACTGGCTCACCGCAAGGTTGTTGTCTCTCTCCTCTACTGTATATTTTGTACACTAATGACTGTCGCAGTACACAGGCCAACAGGCATTTCATTAAATACGCAGATGACACAGTCATTGTAAGCCTCCTTCATGGTGAAGAGGATTCCCATGGGCCTGTTGTGGATGAGTTTGTTTCGTGGTGTGATCAGTCCTTCTTAATGATCAGCACCTTGAAAACCAAGGACATGGTTATTGACTTCAGGGAGACATCCCCTCATCCTGCGCTAACAGTGGTAAATGTGCAGCCATTGAACTGGTGGACAGTTATAAGTATTTGGGGGTTGTTCTTGATAAAGCTCTGTGCTTTGAGTCACATCTTGCTGCTACAGTGAAAAAGGTTCAACAAAGACTTTTTAAGGAGGTTGAGAGGTTTTAATGTTTCATCTGCAATGATGACTCGTTTTTTATAAAAGTTTTATTGAATCTGTTTTAACTTTCTGTATCATTGCTTGGTACGGTAATATGTCTCTGAATAATAAGACCAGACTTAACAACCTGGTTAAAGTGGCTGGTAAGATTTCAGGGAGGTCTCAGGTCCAGCTTGTGGACTTTTATAACAGGCAGGTGCTGAGGAAGGCGACCTCTGTCATGTTGTGTTCAGATCATCCTCTCTTTAATGATTTTCAACTGCTTCCATCAGGTCGTCGTTATAAAGTGCCTGCAGTGAAGACAAAGAGACATAGATTGTCTTTTGTACCTACTGCTATTATCATAGTTAATAACACTGAACCATATGTGTTGCTGCCATTGCACATTGTACTTTTTTGATGAAAAATCTAGGTTGTTTTCTCAGGCTTATATTATATTATATTATTTTGGAGTGTGTATGTGATGTGTTGGTTGCCTGTTTGTTTGTTTGTACGGACATCTACAACTATATGTAAAAATACAAAACAAAACAATTTTCAATTTGTTCTAGTTTATTGCACTTTTTGCTGTATATGTATATATGTATATGTAGTTACTATGGACTGAATGCATACATATTATTAAAATTTGGGCTATAACGGTTGTATTGATGTATAGCAACTTGAACTGCTCCCCAAAATGGCACTACAGCAGTGGTTCCCAAACTTTTTTTGCTGGGCCCCCCTTTGTTTTACACGAAAAACGTTCGCCTCCCCCCCGGCGCGTGAACAGCACGCACACGCACTAACACATCCTCCAACCACACACGCCCATATTTTGCTCCATTGCGGTTTATTTCACACCTCAAACATTTAGTAAACAATTAAGCAAATACAAGTAATCTGCAATAAATTACAGGTAGTAAGAAAATAAACTACTAAATCTTTTACGCTACGTCCGCACCTACACTGGTATTTTTTTTTTTTTTTTTTTTTTTTTTTTTTTTAAATGACATCAGAAACAGCAGTATGCGACATTACGTGATGGCAGAGCTTCAGTTCATCCTTTGTCATTTTTTTTTTTTTTTTTTTTTTTTTTTTTTTTAATAAATAGGACAGGGGGAATGAATGAGAGAGAGAGGGGGAGAGAAAGAAAGAAAACCCAAGGGGAGAAGAGACGGTGAGAAGGGGGGGGAAGAGAGACAAAAAAAAAAAAAAAAAAACTCCTGGGTCACCTGTATGGAGAAAAAACAAACAAACAAACAAACAAACAAACAGAGGAGACAGCAAACAACAAAGAGCAACATAATAATAGAGAAAACAAAGCACCATCACAATAAACTAGCTAGTCATAGATATCAGTATTTACTAAGTAATAAACGATATTGTGCAGCACGCAAGATAGACAGCGCACAGTGTGCTTTGAGGCAGCAGCCAAGAAAGCTTTAGTCCGCGTCTGTGAATACCCATGTGTGCATACCTGTGTGGATCAGCATGCTTGCATTCCAAAGGTTTCTCCATGTAATGATCTGGGTGGGGTGAAGAGAGCGCCATGCATCGCAAAGACCAAAGTCGTTCATATACTGTTTGATTATATTTGTGGACTGCCAATTACGCTGAGTTCCTGTTGTGTTGAGCCTATCCATTTCTTCATTTAGTCCAAGGTTGAGGTCACCGCCAAGAATGAGTGTGCAATCAAGGTGTTCAGAGAGTGCACTAAAAAAACCGTGGAAGAATGAGGGTTCATCAACATTTGGACCATATATACTAACAATACATAGTTTTTTGTTCAATATTGATAGTTTAATAATTAGAAATCTACCCTCTGGATCTATAACTGTATCGAGTACTGTAAAATTAACATTTTTATGTATTAAAATTGCTACTCCCCGTTGTCTAGAATTATAACCGGCTGCAAACGCGTTAGGAAACTCAGGTGTTTTAAGTTCGTTTAAACCTGTGACAGGTTTGTGAGTTTCTTGTAATAAAACAACATCTGCCTGTAGTTTTTTAAGCTGGTTAAATATTTTTAACCTCTTTCCTCTGGTGCCAGCTCCATTTACATTCCATGTGACAAACCTCAGCATGCCCTTAATTGTGCGTGTATGTTTAATGATGTATGCTGGGTGTTTCGTTTAGACAGGTGGAGAGAATATGGAAACATCCCTTGTTTGTAAATAGAAAGAGAAAAAGAAGTGTGGTGAGAGACTCCATAAGTCTGACTATGTGTGTGAATATTCACTAATATGAACAAGCGTGGCTTGCTTATGTGTCCTGCAAGTCTGTGCGTGCTGTGAGGCTGTTGTGAATGTGCTGCCGTTGAGCTGATGTGTTTGCGTGATCGTGTTGTGAAAATATGGAGAAATAGAGGGTGTTGTTTGTAGGTGAGTGGGGAAGTAGGTGACCACAGCAGTGAAAGACAAGAGAAAGAAAGAAACCACATGAACTGTGAGCGACAACAAAAAAAAGGAAACGAAACGGAAACATTCCAATTAAAGCAATGACGGAGGGTGACGGTATTATATCTGCTATGACATCCTACTGATATTACTAGGTTAAACACATTTTAAAGGAGAAAGTGTGAATGAATAAGAAAAGAGTGTAGCGGGTTCTTATCTGGAGTGCAGTCAGTATAACCACGGTGTGGTGCCGGGGTCGCGGTACAGCTGTCCGTCCACGTAGAGCCGGTCCACAGCGATGACAGCACGGGAGCCTTTCTGGATAAAGCTACGTCGAACGGGGAACAGGACCTTGCGTCGTTCCAGGATCTCTTTGGGGAACTGGTCGTTCACGCTGAAGTCCGTTCACTGGTATTTTTGAAAACGCAGCTGTTTCATCCAAACAGCGTTTCAAATCACCAAAAACTGAGATTTTTTTAAAACTCCTTTTTTGCGGACGAGGAATACAGAGTTCATCTGGCAACGTCAAAGGTTGCGCCTTTTTTCACGTCACGTTATTGTTTATGTGAGATGAATTGCAGAATGGCAGACAGAGACAAAATACTGTTACTCTGAGTATCTGCAGGTTTCACACGCAGTTACTGTCCCTCCATTTACAAAGGCGTCACGGGTAGTTGTTTTTTCTTCTTCTGTAATACTAATCAACATTGCTGTCAATACATTTTCAAAAAATGCCTCTCTGTGCAAAATGGGTTCAAAAACATAAACAGCTGTGGGATCCTGTTTGTCTGTGATTTGAATCGAGGGAACAAATCGTGGCAGGATCAGCCTGATGTTATTTGTATCCCGCTGTAACTTTACTCTATAAAGAGCAAACATCTCCAACATGTCAGGAGTAGTTAGTCACTACAACAAGTGTTTGTGAACTAAAAATTAAGAATGTGGGATCCTGTTTGTCTGTGATTTGAATCGAGGGAACAAATCGTGGCAGGATCAGCCTGATGTTATTTGTATCCCGCTGTAACTTTACTCTATAAAGAGCAAACATCTCCAAAATGTCAGGAGTAGTTAGTCACTACAACAAGTGTTTGTGAACTAAAAATTAAGAATGTGGGATCCTGTTTGTCCATGATTGGAAGAGCCCAGCGCTGCTCCCGACGCAGGGACCTACCTCAGCACCTGTGCAGGTGAAGCCAAAGGGCAGATTTGCTTCACCATATTTTCTAGTCTTTGGCTTAGAATGAAGTTGGTTTGGAAACATATTCAGCGATGCTTCATCTCCTGCTTTGCGTTTCTGTGGGCGCCGTGCTAGCACTGTTCAAGCGTTTTGTTCCCCTCCCTTTTCATACCGCGCCCCCCCTGCCATGGCTCTGCGCCCCCCCCTAGGGGGCGGGCACCACAGTTTGGGAAGGTCTGCACTACAGCATGTAAAAATCTAAAGATAAGCTCTGGCAGACTTGGTTCTATGGTAGGTCTTAAAGGGTTTAACATCAAAGATTCAGTGGAGAGCTACTGTAACAGCTGAATAGAAAAACTCTTCCTCCCCTGGTGTGCTACTCTTCACAACCCGCAGGACTTTCACCCTCAAGAGATGGAAAAGGGGAACGAGGGCCGACGTCCAGGTGAAACTGAGAAGCTACCAGAGGCTAGCTTCTTGGCTGTGGGGAGAATCCTGGTGCCTGCGTCCACTTCCTCTCCGGACATTTAGTTAATATGTTACGCCGGTGACTGGGACCTGGGCTCTGTGGCTCAGAAGCAGTTTTTCTCACGGTGTGTCCGTCAAACGTTCACTGTTTTTATTGATAACAGCTATGTCTGCTCATCGATCATTGCTTCCCCCAGCTCTGGAGTCGCTGCCCTGCCCAGCAGGTCCACAGGTCTGCATTGTCTTTATTTCAAGTGCCGCTGCAGTCAGCTGTTGATTTTGCAGATCGACCGTCATCAACTCGGTTGGCCCCGCTTAACGTTCGCTCCATAACAAACAAATCATTTATTCTAAGCGATCTCTTTATTAAAGAGTCTCTAGATTTCATGTGTCTGACTGAGACGTGGCAGCAAAATAAGAATTATGTCCAATGTTCCCTCTAATGTTTCATGTGTCTGAGCGAACACACAAACTCCCTGAGCGGTCCCTTGGATCACTGGATCACGTTGTCATTAACGTGGCTTCACTCTACATCAACCAAAACACCGGTGTCGGCACATGAGGACGCTGTCATAGCCCGTCAGCGACGTTGATTAGCTGCGTATATACGAATGTGAATCATTGGCTGGACTATGGGATAAGGCGGCATCGTTCTAAATACTGGAGCAGCCAGTCACTGACTAACACTGCAAAGCAGAATTGTTAACGTATTTATTTTAATTTCAATTCAGGTTAGTATTTAGTATTTAGTATTTAGTATTTATTTATTTATTGTCATTGTCAAGAACAATGAAATTGCGTTTGGGGCTTCCATACAACCCAAAAAAAAAGAAGAAAATAATAAATACCCCTTAAAACCCAAGTGTACATATTTAACCCAGTGTGACTCCAATGCAATAAGACAATCCTTAGCAACAACATGAGAACATGACAAGTAATGTTCGTAGAAAATCAGACAAAGACCTGAGAAACATGACAAAGTACAACAATGCAACCCATTCAATATTATTGTACTGTGAGATATGATATCAGATATGATAGTTATCTATTTAAGAAGGAGGGGGGGGGCAGGAGGGGGAAGAGAATAAAGATATGATGCACCAATGCAGACCAGTTCATTGCTATTAAGAAGTTGGATATGGTTATTGTCCGTGAGAGGGGGGCAGAGAGTTCAGGAGCCTCACAGCCTGTTAGATATCTTTTTATGCGCAATGCAGATACTCTGTGTGCAGAGAGCGTGTCAGCGGATTGCGCCCGTGCGCAGCTTAGAGGGAACATTGATTATGTCCACTTGAATGAAATCTGCCCGGCTGGCTGCTCCGTCAGCTGAACTCCGCGTCTTTTAGGACGTGGTGGAGGACTCGCTGTTGTTTACCAGGACAGATTCACATGCAGTCTGATGACCTCGGACTCCTTTTCTGCATTTGAGTCACAGATGATGGTCAGTTCTCTAAAAACCAGTTATTGTATTTTATTCTACCTGATGGGGTCTTTCTAACTGAATTTAATGACCTTCTGACATCCATCATTTCATTGGAGAAGGTTGGGAGATTTGAGCCGTCATATTGATGAAGCATCCTGTAACACTGCTGCTGAGCTCATCACTGTCACTGAGTCTTTTAACTTTAGGCAGCATGTTTCTGGCCCCACACATACAAAGGGTCACACACTGGATCTTGTTTTCTCCCTGGGTTTAAATATACATGATGTATGTGTGGAGGATGTCCATGTGAGTGACCATAGCTGCATATTTTTTAACTTGTTATTTTACTTGGATCCTTCATCTCCTAAACTGATGATCCAAAGGCGGATTATAAACCAAGATGCTGCTGGAAGGTTCTCTGCCATGTTTGACCCTCGCATGGCTCGTAGTGACCTCGACTCACGTATTTTATCCTTTAATGATCAATGCAAGTTGTTGGAAAGCCCACTGATAACATGTTTACATGGCTAAAATGTTATGGCTCATTCATTGATAGTATTTTCGCCATAGAAATTGTTATGTCCTATATTGTTGAACCCACCATGTCTATGCTGATGCTCTTTGAACGCACCACATACGTACTCGAGGCCATGCAGTGGCTGCTAGTCTGTGTTCTCAGTATTTTTATGTGTCAGTTCCAGTTTTAGAGCTCTAAAGTGCAGCTATCGTGTTAGGAATATGTTAGGAATAGACAGGAACACTGAGCACACTGAGGTCAAATCTTTATTTAGGGCGACCGTGGCTCAGGGGGTTGGGAATCGCATCTGTAACCGGAAGGTCACCGGTTCGATCCCTGGGCTCTCTGTCCTGGTCGTTGTGTCCTTGGGCTTTACCCTACTTGCCTACTGGTGTGGGCCAGAGGGGCCGATGGCGCGATATGGCAGCCTCGCTTCTGTCAGTCTGCCCCAGGGCAGCTGTGGCTACAACCGTAGCTGCCTCCACCAGTGTATGAATGTGAGAGTGACTGAATAGTGGCATTGTAAAGCGCTTTGGGTGCCTTGAAAAGCGCTATATAAATCCAATCCATTATTATTATTATTATTTTACCACTCGCTGCATTCTTGATGTTCATGTTCTTCTCTTTCCCCTCACCCTGCAACCAGTCATGGTAGATGCTCCTCCTGGAGCCTGTTTTCACTGGGAGGATCTTTGTGTCAAAGGGAGTTCTTCTTCCCACCATCACCAAGTGCTGCTCACAGTGGAGGCGGTTACCTTACACTGTTAAACAGCTTCAGATGACTGTTGTTGTCTGTTGGGTATTGTCACTTATAAATAAAGTTACATTGAATGGATGTATGGATGGATAGATGTTATTGTGACAAAGAGAAAACGATTGTTGACAGATTGATTGTTGTTTTGTGTGTCTGCAGTCTGTCAGGCTGTCTGATCACAGAGGAAGGCTGTACTTCTCTGGCCTCAGCTCTGACCTCCAACCCCTCCCATCTGAGACAGCTGGACCTGAGCTACAATCATCCAGGTGATTCAGGAATGAAGCTGCTGTCGGCTGGACTGAAGGATCCAGGCTGGAGACTGGACACTCTCAGGTATGGAGAGAATGTCTGATAGAGGAGGAAGAGCTGGAAACATTTCCTGTGTCCTTCACTCACTTCCTGTTTGTTTCCTGCAGATGAGACATGAACAATCACACATGCAGGAATATTTTCAGGGACAGACACACTAGTCTAGCTGGATAGTTCATGGATATTTATGTAGGGGTCTCCAAGGAGTCTGGTTGCAGGAACATTTAGGTCACAGGTGTACCTGAGATAGATACCAGTGTACCTAATAAAGTGTCAGCCATGTGTATGTTTCCCATGCTGTATGTCCACAGTGACAGAAGGATGAAACAAGGCTGTGAATCATTTCAGTCTGTGTTTGTGACAAAGAGGCAGACAGGAGCAGCTAACATTTGGAAATGGAAGCTTAAATAATGACAAACTCTACATTCACAGCTGAATTAACAATAAATTTGTTCTCAAGTGCACATTTAGCAGCTAATGCTATTACTGTTTTCCCTTGCTTTCTACAACTTGAGCAGCTATTGCTAAGTAGGCCACTTTGCTCTGCCAAGGATTTATGTGACCATGATGAAAACTCTGATAAGCTAATGCTGCTAAGCTAATACTGTTTATGGGCCCTGTTAGAATCAATATTTCATTCTCATTCTGTTGTTTGAGAACAATATTAACGTTTCACATCATTATAACACAAGAGAAAAGGGTATTAGCGTTAGCTACTAATGCTTATTCACCTCAAATTAGCTTTAGCTGCTAATGGTAGCCTACTTAGCAATAACTGCTCACTAATATAATGCTAATTCACATCAAATTAGCATTAGCTGCTCAAGTTGTTATAAGGAAAGAGAAAACGGTATTAGCATTAACTGCTAATAATTGTTCACCCCTAATTAGAGTTAGCCCCTAATGGCAGCCTACTTAGCATTAACTCCTGACGTCGTTGTAATGCAGGGGAAAAGAGTTACCATTATCGGATAATGCTAATTCACATCAAATTAACATTAGTTAACAACGGTAGACTTCGTATCATTAGCTGCTGTCATTCTTACAAAGCAAACAGTATGAGCATTAGCTGTTAATGCTTTCTCATCTAACATTAGAATTGGCCACTAATGGCGTATTGTTAAAAAGTAAAAAAACACATTGTTAGCATAAGCGGATGATGCTAAATCACCTAAATTAGCATTAGCTAATGATGGCTACATACCTAGCATTAGCTACTGATATTGATATAAATCAAGAAAATATGGTATTAGCATTAGCTTTTAATGCTTTTTCATCTAAAATTAGAATTAGCCACTAATGGCGTGCTATTTAGCATTACCTCTTCACATCGCAGGGGAAAAGTTAAAATTAAATAAAAAAAAATGTTCAGATTAGCTACTCATATTGTTAAAAAGTAAGAAAAAACATTGTTAGCATAAGCGGATAATGCTAATTCACCTCAAATTAGTATTAGCTAATAACGGCAACCTACTTAGCATTAGCTGGTCACATTGTTATAATGCAAGAAAATATGGTATTAGCATTAGCTGCCAATTCCTAAATATCTAAAATTAGCATTACCTGTAATGGAAGTCTACTTAGCATTAACTCCTCACTAATGTAATGCTAATTCACATCAAATTAGCTTTAGCTTTAGTATTAGCTGCTAGCACCAGCCTACCCAGCACTAGCTCCTCACATTGCTAAAAGGGAAGAGAAAACGATATTAGCATTAGCTGGTAATAATTATTCACCCCTAATTAGAATTAGCTGCTAATGGCAGCATACTTAGCATTAACTCCTCACATCGTTATAATGCAAATGAGGCTAACTTACATTAAATTAGACTGCTGTTATTAGCTAATGCTATTTAGCAGTAGCTGCTCACATTGTTATAAAGCAAAGGAAAACGATATGAGCATTAGGTTCTAATGCGTATTTGCATTTAATTAGACGTAGGTGCTAATGGCGACCTACTCAGCATTAGCAGCTCAGATGTTGTATTGCTAGGGAAAAGAGTGTTAGCATTAGCCGTTCACATTGTTATAAAGTTAAGGGAAATAGTGTTAGCATTAGCTACTCACATTGTTAAAAAGTAAGTGTTAGCATTAGTGCATAATGCTAATTCACATCCAATTAGCATTAGTTAATAACGGCAGCCTATTTAGCATTAGCAGATAATGTTGAATTTGGCCCACTGGAAAAGTTAAGAACTCAAGATTTAGGAGTGTTTCTCGATAGCTCTTTCTCATTTGAGAAACAAATAAATGTTGTTAATAAAACCAGCTGTAAGCTTTATATTGTTGATTGTCATTTCCCATATGGAAAAGATATATAAATCTTATAAAGTTTGTATCTGTCTTGAAACTTGTATGAAAAGCATACAAGAGTGAAAACAGATATAAGATCCCTTGAAAAATTATATAATGAAACTTGTATGTTTTCGATACTTACTAAAACAATATATGAAAGTAATGAGAAAGTGGCCACTTTCGTGAGTATGACTTTCATCATATAAGTTTTTAGTCTTTTCCATATGGGATATGCTTAGAAATATTTACTCATACATGCTTAGTTTTATAATCGATTGCATAATGATAGAGGTTTGATCCTTAGTAGTCTGTAAAGACTCTGTGTGCCTTCCAGAGTGCTCTGGCATGCACACACCACTTGGGGCCATGAGAGAGGTCGTACCCTCTCTTACTGATTTATGGTGTAGGACAGGGGTCTCAAACTCAATTTAGCTGGGGGCCGCTGCAGGCAGAGTCTGGGTGAGGCTGGGCCGCATTAGGTTTTCCACAAGAAAGGCATGGTTAAAAAATTCCAATCTTCTCAAATCTCTTTATTTTTATTTTTTAACACAAAATATGAAAAATAAATAAACAAATTAAGAATTAATAAGAAAATAAATCAATCTGTAATACATAAATAAAACAATAATAAGATATTTTTAGTCAGTGAACTTGTGTGTTTCTTTCAGTCTTCTATATCTGCTGTGTTTAGATTGAAATGTCTGTATTAACAGTTCTATAACCTTCTTCTGAACATGAATGGAACACTGTAGAAAATGAACTGTTCTTCTGAACATGGCTTCTCTTGCCTACTCCTTGCTGCTAGAGACCTGGCAGCGTTTCCTCTCGCATAGCCGAGCCAGATTTGGCCTGAGGGAGGAAGCAGTTGCGACCCTCAGTATGTCTTGAAGATGATCATCCGTAAGTCTGGACCTGTACTTGGACTTATTGAAGTTCAAAGTGGAGAAGAGCTTTTGGCACAAGTATGTGCTACCAAAAAGGCACATGGTCCGCTTGAACATTCGGGAAAGCCGAGGGAAACTAGGGCTCAAGTCTCTCAAAAATTGTCCAAGCTTGTCTGCTTTTCCACTCACCTCCCTGAACTTTGCTTTGAGTTCAGAGTTGCACTGCAGCTCAATGAGCTCCATTTGAAGCACAGAAGGGGCATCTTGCACATCAAAGGAGAAGGGGTCCGCAAAAATGTGAAAGGTGGCTCTGTGTGTCTTGAAGTCAGCAAATCTGTGATCAAATTCCTCCTGTAGCCTCAAAATGACATCAACATACTCGTCAGCACTGAATGGTGTGCCTGCATCCACGAGTGCCTTGCATGCTGGGAAATGGCAAAGGTTTGTCTGAGAGAGCTGAGCTTTCCAGAGCGCCAGTTTTGTGGAGAATGCTCTCACGTTGTCATAGGCAGCACTGACAAGTTGCCCCTGGCCTTGTAACGTCTTGTTCAGTACATTAAGCTCATGTGTCATATCAACAAGAAAAGCTGAGTCCATGAGCCATTTGGGATCAGTTAGCACAGGAACACTAACTCCATCCTTCTCCATGAAGGCTTCACTTCTGCTCTCAACTCAAAAAGTCTCTTTAATACATTTCCCCTGCTGAGCCAACGTACCTCAGTGAAGTCGAGCACATCCCCATATTCTGACTCCATTTCCTCTAAAAAAGCTCAGAACCTTCGGTGCTTTAAGCCCCTGGATCTGATTTGGTTGATGCATTTCACAACAATAGACATCACATTGTCAAACTTCAGGCATTTGCTGCAAAGGACCTGCTGATGGATGATGCAGTGCAGAGCAATGGCCTCCTCCACGCCTTCCTCTTCCAGTTTGTTTTGTGCCACCAGTCCATGTTTCCTCCCTGTCATTGATGGCGCTCCATCTGTTGTTATTCCAACAAACCTCTTCCATGGCAAACCAACATTCTCAATGGCATCACACAGCTTGTAAATATCTGCTGAGCGGTGGTCTGGCCATGCATTGGAATTACTGTGAGCAGCTCCTCCATCACTTCAAAACTGTCATCAACACCACGGACATACATTGGGAGCTGGGCAGTGTCGGTGATGTCTGTGGTCTCATCAAGAGCGACTGAGTATACACTGAAACATTTGGCTTTCTCACACAGTTGGTCATAAATGTCACTTGACAGGTCAGAAATGCGATCTGCTGCGGTGTTGGCAGAAAGGCTGATGTTGCTAAACTGACCTTTCTTTCCCGGACAGACTATATTTGCAGCCTGCAATATGCACTTTTAGACAAATGCACCTTCTGTGAATGGCTTCCCTGCTTTAGCAATCATCTCACTAACCACGTGGCTCCGACTGCTGCATTATTCTCTTTGGTTGCTTTCTTGGAGAAATCTTGCTGCCTCAGTAGATCTGTTTTAAGACTGGCAACCCGGTTCGCTCTCTCGTCTCCCTGGTATTTTGCACCCAGCTCAGCATGTCTAGTTGTGTAATGACGTTTCAAATTGTATTCCTTGTGCAGCGCAACTTTCTCTGTGCAAATAAGACAGGTCGGGGTGCCCCTGTGCTCAACAAAGAAATATTGCATTGCCCACTTTTCCTGAAATTGTCGGTGCTCATCACCAACCTTTCTCTTCACCGCAGGCTTTGAAAAAGACATGTTTGGGGCTATGTGACATTTATAATTCTACTTGGTGTCACTGTCGCATTGAAGTTTCAGTCAAGCGTTTAGCCGACGGACGGGGAATGTCTCAACGCGTAGAGAACGTCATTTCTGCTTCTTTTTCTTGCAACCGTAGCACGGCGATCGGCAGATAAAAAGCCGGTAGCAGTCTCCTTTGTTTTTACGCTCGATGTTCATGTCTTTCATGACGACACGAACACCGTGGCGTTTGCAGATGGTAGAAAGTGCAGGGATAGCGAGCGCAAAAAAGGCGACTGCTCACGGCGCCGGGCTGTTGTTACAGGAGAAAGAAGCGGAAACGACACCGTGACATATAACAAATAACATCAGCTGTTTCTGATGTTAGTTGTTTTGACTGCTTTTACATTATATTGAAATATATGTAATGTTCATGTTTGCTGCAATGCAAACGCAGTGATGCAAATAAAAACATGGAGCCACAAATTACGGTGCGACCCTATAATTAGTCCGGGTTACCGGGGACTGTTGTTGCCGATGAACAGGTGTCGCTATGTGACTGCAGACTAAATTGGGCTGCATTGAGTTCATGACTTTTCTTTTATCCCGCCGCCTACGCATCACTGTGAGAGTTAATATGAGATCTCTCTCTGTGGAAAAATAACTTTAAATCCCACTGACGTGTGTATAAATCTATATACGTATAACGTCCCGCTGGGCAGCAACTTAAAAAAACAACTTTTTTTGAAGTGTTGTGAACGCAGCGCGCTGGGGCGAATGTCGGCGTTTGCCCAATAGAAAGGAGGAAGCCAGCCAGGCACAGGAAAGAAAGAAACACTCCAGGGCAACGCTGCTGGAACTTTGACTCATTGAGAAATGTTTCCCTGCTTGCATCAAGCCCGGCTGGTGTCCCCTGAGATCCATATCCCACCCTGATTGGTGGGTTAATTCAGCTCCGCCCACAACACTGTAAAGTGTCATACATTATCAAACTAACATTACATTTTCATATTAAGGTGGGGCAAAAAACTATCGTCCTGCGGGCCGCAATTGGCCCGCGGGCCGCGAGTTTGAGACCCCTGGTGTAGGAGGACACCTACTCTGTGTCTGGTTAAGTATAAGAGCCCTTTGTTAGGGGGACCGCTGGACTCTTAGCACCAGCTTTGGGGTCACAGGGTCACATCTGGAACACACACACACACACACACACACACACACACACACACACACACACAGACACACACACTATGCACAGACTGGTACTCTTTGTTCATACCTGTGTAAGACGTCATAATGAACTTGTGCATATTCATGTAAGCTCAATAAAGAGCAGTGTTACGAGGGAGCAGACGAGAGCGACTGAGGTCAAGTGAAGGAACGGCGCTGTCACAGTTCTCTCCCTCATCAATTGTCTGGTTCCAGCGGTGGGTCTGTGCTAGACGACCCATCACCAGCTTTTTCCACTGGTTACCAGTACGTGGTAGAATCCACTTCCAGATCTGGTTGTCTTTAAATCTGTGAATGGATTGGCTCCATCTTATCTCTCTTTAACAAAAGAATCCAAGTGGAGCCCTCAGGTCTGCAGATAAGCAGCTTCTGACCAGAACTAGACGTAAAAACAGAGGTGAGCTTTATCGATGGCTGCAGCCAAACTCTGGAACAGTCGCCCTTCACATCAGGTCGTCACCAACACTGGACATTTTTAAAAGCCGGTTGGAAACACATTTGTACTCTGTAGCTTTCAATCCTGACCAGTCTTTATAGTCATTACTGTGTATGTTTCCTATTTTCTCTCTACTCTGTGCAGCACTTTGGCTCAAGCTGTTTTTAAATGTGCTGATAAATAAATGTAGATTTCTTTGAATAAAACAGTGGAGCCGAGCTTTGAGCTCAGTGTGTAACAGTGTGTGTGTGAGAGCCATGTAATGTCCATGTGTGCATGCTGACTGTGCTGCTCTGACCCCCCTCCTCCTTTCAGGGTGGAGCCTGCTGGAGTCCGATGGTTGAGACCAGGTCTGAGGAAGTGTAAGTGTGTTTTTAATGGGATTCATGAAAACAAAGCAGCACACATTCAACCATCTTCATCATGTCAGGAGTCATCATCAAAGTGTCAATCAATGAACAGATGATGGATCAATAACTGCAGCTGGATTGTGTTTGTTCTCTCCATCAGATTCCTGTCAACTCACAATCGACACAAACACAGTGCACACAAAGCTCCAACTGTCTGACAACAACAGGAAGGTGACACGTGTGGAGGAGGTTCAGTCATATCCTGATCATCCAGACAGATTTGATTATTATCAGCTGCTGTGTAGAAATGGTCTGACTGGTCGCTGTTACTGGGAGGTCGAGTGGAGAGGAAGCGTTTATATATCAGTGAGTTACAGAAGCATCAGAAGGAAAGGAGGCAGTGATGACTGTGTGTTTGGATACAATGATCAGTCCTGGAGTCTGTGCTGCTCTGATGATGGTCCTCAGTCTGTCTGGCACAATTACAGATCAGCATCCATCTCCTCCTCCTCCTCCTCCTCCTCTGTCTCTAACAGAGCAGCAGTGTATGTGGACTGTCCTGCTGGCACTCTGTCCTTCTACAGAGTCTCCTCTGACACTCTGATCCACCTCCACACCTTCAACACCACATTCACTCAAACTCTTTATCCTGGGTTTATGTTCTGGCCTCGTGCCTCAGTGTCCCTGTGCTGAGTGGAGTGTAAAGAGTGTCTCCTGTTACAGAAACACTCTGACTGTTGAACAGATAGTTCAGTCTGTACATGTCTGTCTCTTTCACTCACAAACACGTTTTCAGATTCATGGATTCAATCAGTTGATGTTTGAAACTCTTCTAAATGATTCCTTGTAAACTTCTTCAGTCACAAACAAACAGGAAGTGATGTCACATGTGTTCCTGTCCACACAGCAGAATGAGTCTATTGCTGACAGTGATGTACAAACAGAGTGAGCATTTCTGAGGCCCAAAATAAACTGAGTAGTTCACTGAATGAACAATGGACTGTGAGCTCAGTTCCTTCATCATTAGTATGGATTATATATGTATATGTATTATATTAGTATCATATATATCAGGTGCTGCTGCTTTCAGTCATTGTGCAAATGTGCTGTTTGTAAGCTTGTAAAGCTGCAGTCAGCTGAGACTGAAGAAGTCACCTGATCAGTGAGCAAACGTTTCTGAAAACGTCCAGATGAACAGAATCAACCTTTTGGGATCAGCCAGCAATGCAGCATCATTGTTGTTCAGCTTCAGAGGTTTGCAGGAATGAACTGATGACCAGAAACAGCTGCAAAGTCCAAGAAAATACCAGCTGGAGTTCAGCTGCATTTGAAGAAGTCAAAGAAAAGTAAGGATGGCAAAGGGCGACGTTTTCTTCCAAAGAGCTGCAAACATGGTCGACGCCTCATTAGAAGAATCATCTGGACATTTGTGAGGAACTCTAACCAAGAAAGCAACGTCACACAGATCCAACAGACAGTTTCCATGACTGCAAGTGTTGAGTGGAAAAATGCTACATTGCATTATTGCATCCTCTCACCACAGGAGGCGCTGTTGGCACCACTGATTGCTGATCAGCTGTTCTCTGATGATCTGATTGATACTGTGAATAACGGGACTCACTGAACTCTGTGACACAGTGAAGATTACAGAGTTTAACTTCACCCTTTAAGACTGACCACAGAACCAAGTCCGCCAGAGCTTTTGTTATATTTTTACATGCTGTGGAGCCATTTGTGGGAGCATTTCAAGTTGCTATACATCAATACAACTGTTATAGCCCTAATTTTAATAATATGTATGCATTAAGTCCATAGTAACTACATAAACTGCAAAAAAAACCTCTGCTCATCCATCTCTGTGTGTATCAGGATACATTTGGTTCATAATACACAGAAAAATCAGAGTTATTACCTGTAATAAATGTGAAAGATTCCTGCAGTGATAACCAGGCAGGACTGAAACACATCCAAGCTGTCACCACGGTAACAGCACCGCCCATCCACAGGTGAGGGGAGGAGCAAAAAGAGGGACTTTGACCATTTTATACTAAAAACACTCAACTAATGTTTCTAATATGAAACAAATAAGCCCACATTAATGTGAGCGTTTATTAAATAATAATAATGATGATTTCCTCCTGATCTCATTTCCACAGCAGAGAAAACTGTGGTGTATATTGAGGTGGAGGGTGTGGTCTGTGGCTCAGGTGTAGAGTGAGGGTGGGGTGCACCACAGCAGCATGCTGGGACTGCTGAGGGTGGAGGAGGGAGTGATGATGACATCAGAGCTGCAGCACAGAGACCAGTGAACACACAGTCTGTTCATCTTTGCATAGATACAATATACAGCACAATATTGAATGACAGACACGCTGTGGGAGCTTCCACAGATACACTGACGTCAGCATCCAGAGTCCTCCTGCTGCTCCCCCCTCAGAGCCCCGTGATCAGCACCAACACATTCAGTTAGATGACAGAGTCCAGCTGCAGCTAGAATCAGCTCCCCTCTGTGAACAACAGCACAGCGTCAGTGTTTCACACTCAGTGAAAGGAGGAAACAGCAGAAGAACACCATGTGTGCTACGTTTCCCAGGACACACTACAAACTGCACAAATACAGAGCAGCACGTGGAAGGACCTGGAGCTGCATTTACAGAGCTGCAGACAGCGTGATGTCCTGTATGGACAGGTGGAAGGAACCAAGTCCTCAGCTGGAACACTCGTGTTTGTCCACAGACAGGAAACACAGCAGGAAACTTCCTCACAGAAGTGCAGCTCATGGATAACACACTTCCTGTCAGTCAGAATGAGGCTGCAGCCAAACACAGAAAGGTGTTTTTGTCCAGATGAGCCCAGAGAAGAAACACGAGTGTTCACAGACATCAGAAGCTCAGAGAGGTGAAACATGAGGTTGGAGTCCTCGTCAGCATCCAGAAGAGCTGCTGTGAAACCCTGAGTACTCATGACAGACTCTGATGGCACAAACACATCATGATTCAAACAGAAAGACAAACATGGAGCTCCTGATCCTCCTGCATGAGAACAAGCTGACATGAGCGCTGTGTCTGAGAGTGTCTCCCTGTCACAGTGACAATAACACAGCTGCTGCTCACAGTCATTAAACTGACCTGAGGTCAGCTGTGCTCCTTACATATGAACCATGTGACCTCACATCAGTGCTGTGGATGACTGTAGTCATAGAAGAGTAGAGCTGTAGCAGGTGGTGTGAGGAGGAGGTGGTGTATTCTAGTTAACGCAGTACTGAAACACTCCAGCAGAGGGCGCTGTTAAGTCCTTATTGTAACACAGTTACTGTGTGCAGTTAGACTTCATACATAATCTGCACTTATTTCCATCAGACATGCTGTCAGGAAATGATTGGTTTCTATTGATTCTACTTCCTGTTGACTCGTTTGATGACAGTGAAACAATCACAGCTGATTGTGTGATGATGTAAACTGTCACTGTTACATTCAGTGTGTGTGACATAATGTTAGTGCAGGCTGATAACAGCCTGGTTCTGTTAGAAACACATGAACGTGTCCATAGATCAGTGTGTGTTTAACATGAGAGCTTCAGCCCTGCTGATGTGTTAAATAAAGACATGCAGGAAAACTGATGAGACTCTGAAATAACTCTTTATATTTATAATGTAACTCTGCATCAAAAGAACAACAAAGGATCCCAGACAGGTTTCTGTGAACAAAGACCATTCTGATGTTTCTGTGTTTCTAACACTTTGACATTATTAGTAAACAGACTGCAGTGAGCAGCATTTATAAAGAGCTTCTATATAAAGATATGACAGCTGTTTGACAAGTTTATCACTCTGTGTTTGGACCTGATCAGTCCAGCTGTTTACTTGAAACATGTTCATTTACCTGTTCTGTTATATTCATGTTCTTGTCTCTGTTGAAAACACATTTTAATGTCCCTCAGATTTTTCTCCCAGATGAATAAATATAAAAATGACACAAACTGACTGCAGCTACTTTTTGTCCTTTCTGTCAAAAACCTTCATGTGACTCATGAGAGACACGTTTCAGCTGTTTGTGACAGATCAGAGGCCAACAAGTCATTTATAACACTTTCCATCATTGTTTAAAGTTCTCAGTGTTTCTGTGTTGCTGCGTATAGGATCTCCCAGCATCATCACTGTGCTGTCCAATCATTGTGTGCGAGGTTACCCTTATAGTGCGATGTGTGTTTGCACAAAGAGAAGCATGTGTGTCAAATATAAATAAGCACAGAACAGAAACAGCTGCTCGTTTCTTCTGTTTAGAGTCAAGTTAGTGTTTTGTGTCTTTGTTTGAGGCCTGATGTCGAGCAGAGGTGTGTGTAACTGCACTGCTCTGTTATATGTGTGAAGTGTGTGCTTCTCTTCAGCATCATCTTTGTCACTGCTGATTCCTTTGTGTCATCATGTGTTGAGAAGAGAGAACAGTTATAACGGAGGAGCAAAAGGAAGCCCTGAAATCTGCATCAACAAGGAAGTGTTGGCTCACCAGTGATCCCAGCAGAGCCACTGGTTTGGCTCCAGTTGTTCTAGATTCAATGATGTTGTTGCTACAGATACATGTCAGCATCTTTATTGAATTTAATATGAAGCAGAAATGGTGTCATTAGGAGAAGAAGAGGAGAACAAGTCCGGCGAGGAGGCAGCAGCTCTTAAAGATGAAACAGCAGCTCAGCCCTGAGCTCAGAGAGCTGCACATGAAAAAGCTCCTCAAGCAGATCCTGTCAGAGGTTTGTCATCAACAGGAGGAACTGTTCACATCATAGGATGAAGATGCTGTCAGCTGGATGAAGAAGGTTATTTAATGCAAACGTTCACACTGAAGTCAAATTGTTGTCGTGTTGAACAGATTCATGTACTGATCGTCTCCAGAATGTTAGAAGAGCTTCAATGAATCATTAGAAACAACTTACAGCTGCACAGCTGTGTCAAACACATCTGTGTGTCATTGTGGGATTGTTGTGTTTCTACATGTGACACACGTCTAAAACATGCACACAATCTGAACACAAACAGGGACTCATGTGTTCCCACAGCCAGATGCTGAGAGCCATTTCCTTGTAGTCCTGTGTCTACATACATGAACCATTAGATGTTATTGGAATGATTGTCAGCTCTGATAGTTTCATGTGTGTTTAGCTGGACGCTGTTTGATCCTCGACATGTTTAAAGGTGTCCAGTCCTGAGACACTGGGGCTGGAAACAGCTGTGATGTCATTGGACTGTCACACAGACAGAAGTGCATGAAGTGAGCAGCCGAGGAGCCGCTGATGTTTTGGATTCAACAGCATTTGAAAGGTCGACACAGACACATTTGCACACAGAAAGCTGAATCTGTCATATGCCACAGTGAACTCACTGTTCAGTGTTTTTCAGGAAGCTTCTTAACTGCCTCTGCTGCCAAACAAGCAGCTGATGTCCTTGAGAAGAAGCTGAAGAAGTCTTCAACAACAAATACAGGAAGTGGACTTTCAAATACTAGATTCACTTTAGACTCACAGAGAAATGACTCAACCAGCTGTGTTTGACTATATGAAAGGTCAGTGTGTGTCTGCACACAGACTGTTGTGTTGGACTGTTATTCAGTTGTCTGCTGAATGTTTTCAAATGTCTGCATCTCAGCTGTGATGAGGCTGGGGGTCATGGGAGGCCACCGTAGCAGCCTCTTCAACATCATGACATCATCATAAATGCTGCTGGACTGTCTGATGGGCTGACGGTGAAAAAGCCGTCGGGAAGGAAACAGAAGACATTTCAGAGGCTGCAGCAGATTTCTTTGATTCGGGGCATTTTTCAGCTTTATTGGACAGAGCAGTGAAGATAAGTGACAGCAAAGCAGAGAGAAAGGGGGCGTGGCCCGGGTCAAAGCCAGGCCAGCTGCTCTCCACCTCGTGGTCACCTGCTCATCCTAGTGAGCTCCACCAGCAGCCCTTTCACACACTTTACACTGTCAAACACTGTGTGTGGACCTCAGCTAACAACAGGCTACATTTAAGTCTGGACTACATGCTTTTATATTGTTTTTATTCCATCAGCAGCTCAACATCATGAGCAGCTTTGACATAAAGACATCAAACTCAAGCTGACTTTAAACTACTTTTAATACAGGGGCTCAAAAACAACAACATCTTTATTATATATCAGGACACAAAGTCATTTCATCTCAAAGGGAAACAGCTTTATTTGGAATAACCAGCACTATCAACTGGTTTGGGATCTCCACCAGTTTCATGTCTTTGCAGCTTCTCCAACAAAGTTCCTGTAAAATCAGCATGTTTGTCTTTATTGGTTTGATAGTGATTGATTATTCAGTCCCAATCTGCTGTCATCTAAAGAACAAAATGATGTTTCTATGAGTCACAAAGCTCCAGATGTTGTCGGCTTCACAAAGAAAACAAAGAACTTAAACACAAAGTGTTTGGAGCCAAAATGTTCCCAAGCTGCTCTTTTTGAAATGGCAGAGGTACAGTGGTGTCTAACAGCACACTGTGGAAGGCAAACATGTTATTGTTGGATGAAACTTCATGAATCCTTTGTAGATTTGAGCTGTTGGAGCCTTTCTTTTCTCTTCAGGTGTACAGATGCTGAGGAGGCAGGTGAAGCAGGTGGAGCTGTTGTGATGCTGGCAGAGGGTGTGTCTTAGTAACTCTGTGAGGCAGAACTGGATCCAACATTGTGGATGTGTTGATGTTGGAGCCATTAAGAGTCTCTGGCCACACTGTAGGATTTCCCTTTGATCCACTGTGGGGGCATTTTGGAGTCTGTCAGTGAAACTCTTCATGTTTGTGTTTGACTCCAGTTTATAGAAACAGAGAAATGTGTCATGCTTTTGTTCGGCCTCCACAAATACACACATTTGTTCATTGGTTGGACTTTTTGGAAGGAGACACATTGAAAACCATGTTAATAAGATCTTGTTGTTTCCTGTGGATCCGACACAGAGAGTGGACTTCAGACAGAAAGCGTGGAAGAGATTTTAGAGGCCGTGTGTGGCAACAGGAAGTTTCTGTGTGTTTGCTGATCTTACATGTGGAAAACAACACGTGATGTTTGTGAAGTTCTACAATGATCATTGTTCTCACAGCATTTTGAGTGGGAACAGTTCAAACTGGGAGTAGTGGGAGTTATTTACTGATTGAAACAAGCTGAATGTTTCTGTGACGATGAAGATCAGCAGCTCAGCTGATCAATGAACTGACATCTATCAGTCGTTTCATGAGATGAAGTCATCAGCAGACATTTGTTCTGACTGTGTGATGAATGTCAGAACGTCAGGGCTCTGCTTTAGTCACTGCTTGATGATCATTGGCTCATTGTTGAATCCAGGGCCCAGTCTGACCTCTGACCTTTGCTGCAGGTCTTCTGTGTTATCTCCACTTTCATGTCTGATCTTCTGCTGTATCGTCCAAAATAAACATCTGGATCATTTCCAACACTTCAGCAGATCTTTAGTTTGGGCAGTGCAGCACAGAATAACACATATTGTACTATACTGCCCACTTCCTGATCTTATTGGATCTGTGTGTGAGGTTGGTGAAGGAAACACATGTTTACTGAGTGAGTCGCTGCCATTAGGAACTAGTTTTTATATCACAGCCTGGAAATCACACAGGACCATTTCTGCAAGTGAAAAGTCGTCATTGGAGGAAAATGATTGTGTAGTTTGTGCGACTGAAGAATTGTCCCAACTACATGTGCTGCTGACCCTTGACCTTTTCTTTAGGTGCACAGAGGAGTCTGTGGGAACATCCAGAACTGAGGCATCTTGTGTACAAACGTGTTCAGACCAGATGTCAAATGATGTCAGATGTCATCCGTGAATGGATGCAACTGTGGATCGTTCCAATAAAATGAGGCAGTTTTGTAAGTACAAGCCCACTACAACCCATCATCAACATTTTAAATTACATTATACATCTTCACTGATATAAAGCACCACTATTTTAACCTGATTCACTTTTTCCACCCTAACAGTTCATTCCTCAAATCAAACAAGATATTTGACCCTAAAAAAATGCATCAACAAATAATTTTGTAATAAAATATTTATTCTTCAACTTTTACAAGTGAAATCAAACAAGTGTGTTTAAGAGTGAAACCAGAGTGGAAGCTGCTCATATAGAGTCCAACCCAGGCTAAAGTAAGCTGAGTAGAGCAGCACCATCAAAGTGTCGGCTCTCTGAACACGGTGCAAGATCGCCATCTGCAGGACAAAACTAGTTTTTCTCGCCCTCCTCGTCAACATCAAGATGATGTCATCGTACAGCAACTGATTCCCTGTCCGTCTGGAACAAAGCATTTACATTAAAAAAGACATTTACAGAAAATACAAACACCAACAACACATCTCATCATCACATGATATTTTATTATTTATTATATTATATATTTTTATTGTACCATCAACATCAACAAATACCAGCATATTTTCTTTGAGATTGAGTAGAGTGGACCTTTCCCTTGGTTCACTTCCTGCTCGCAGCATCAGCTGACCTCTGACTTCCTGGTTAAGGTCTCTCAGCGTTGACTGGAATATCAAATCGGACTCACACCATGTTCTTGTAATGTGGTCATGTCTGTCAGCTGTTTGAAGAGCATCTCTGGCCTAAACACAATAGGAAGAACAACAACACGGCTAAAAAAAACAACACATTTCCATATTAGATGAAGGGCACCGTAACTGGAAATGGTAACATTCATCTGATGCTGCTTTGGATTTATCTTCTGTTTTAGACCAACTTTGATCACTTCGAGCCATCTTAAGTCCGTTTGTTCTAACTTCTCACTAACGTCTCGTATGATTTCAGATCCCTGCTGTTCCCCAGCTGCCCTGTAGGTTTGTGCTTTGACCTCCAGAGGGCGACAAATCAGCACAGACAGAGAGCTCCATTCAAACTTTGCTGCCATCAGGAATAATTCTTCAAATATAATCATCAGTGTTTGAGCAGTTATGATATCAGGGACAATCTAGACATGTGTGACAATACTGAACATGTCACATGACACACCTCAAACATCATGTGATCCACTCTCAGTCTGCACTTTCATTCATGACTTCAACAGGTTGAAATGAGCTTTGAAGAAACATTCAGTGAAATAAATCTTTCATGGATTCATGTGAGCAGCAGATGAACTTTACAAAGAATCAGTGGATTTATCTTCTGTTTTAGATCAACTTTGATCACTTCGACCCATCTTAAGTCCGTTTGTTCTTCTCACTCACTAACGTCTCGTATGATTTCAGATCCCTGCTGTTCCCCAGCTGCCCTGTAGGTGGCCTCAGTGTGTCTCACACCATTTACAGATGATTACAGGTCGTTTACAGTTCAAACAGGTCCAACATAAGAAATATGCAGAAAATATCCTGCTATAACAGTTTGGGTCAAAGTGCAGATGTTCCAGATGTTCTGAGTCTGTCTGTGTTTCATGTTAACATGTAGATGTTGGACCAAAGTGAAGCTTTTTGATGTGACAGCAGGAATGTGAAGTGTAACTCTGAGCTGTAGGAAATGAAACTAAACGGACTTTTTCTCCTTTATTTATAGGAAAGTGTAGGAGAGCAACAGATGAACAAGCGTTACTGTAACAGGAAACATCAGAGGATCTTTGTGTTCATCATCATCACTGTTTCCTTGTTCTGTCACAAACACACAACACTTCCTGCTCTCTCTCTGATGGATCTGATTGGCTGTTTCATTCACAGGAGGTCAGGGCGTCACACAAACAGCTTTAACTGCACAACGACACACTTTAAATCATCTGCAGACAAACCTGTGTGTTTGATTTATGAAGAAATAATAAAGACGTGTGTGCAGCTGTCCATGAAGCAGCTTCTCACACAAACTCTGACACTTCAGCCACTTTAATTCCTGCAAAGCTGCGTAATAAAGAGCTGTGACTGCTATGAGCTGCTGATGATGACTGCATGAAGCTCTCAGCTGAAGCTTCTTTCATTTATTTTAATGTTAATGTCGCCTTTTTAAGTCTGTGTGAGGATTTTAATGACACACATTAAAGGAGCTTCTTTGATTAGAACCAAATTCATGTTGATTTTCAGCCTGAAATGATAAAAACTTTAATAATTCTGTTTATAATCATCAACCTGGAGACTAATGAAAAGTATAATAGTGAAAAAAAGCCTTTATTATTTGAGTAATGCCTGAATCTGCTCAGAGACGGAGACAACACAGAGGTGTTGATGACAGTTTGACATTAACTGAATTAAAAACAAAGTGCTCTTATTGTGAAAATCTGCCTCCTACTTCTTTAAATCATTTTTATGTATTTTTTAACGTCACAGTGAAACACTGAGGCATTAATCTGACACAGTTTGATCAGCAGCTGTGTTTTCACTGACGTTTCACTTTGATTTGTTCAGACTGAGCAGAGAGGATCGGTTCTCTGTGTGCGCACTGCTGAGAAACACAAGCTCATTTCTGCTGTTTCATGAAAAGTGTTATGGAGGAACAAGAAGTTCAGCCTCTAAACTCTCAGCGTGAGGACTGAGTGAAGAGTTTCAGAGCAGAGAGTTTTGGCTCACAGCTTTTAGCGTCTACACAAAGAGACGATTACGCACTTGATCTGAGAACATCTCCACCTCCTACAAACAAACTCTCCTACGAGCAGCTGTCACAACCACAACAGGCAGAAGACTGGATTTCTTCAGGTCAGATTTCATGCAGTTTGCATAAATTGTGTGTCACAGACATTGTAGTTCACATTTGTGTGACTCGTTTAAATCTTCTCCTCCTGAAAGTGAAACTCTTACAAACACATCAGGCCACAACCTGCTGCAGGTTAATGATTGATCTGAAGGCAGCTGACCTTTGAGCAGGAACTTGTGAGTCTTTTATTGTGTTTAGCACTGCCAAGTGCTGGCCTCTGCTTCCACCATCACATTTACACTGGTAGGTTCAGCACTGCTGCCTGCTTCAGACTGAATCCAGCAGCACAAAGACACAAGTTAATAAAATCAGCATCTATTCCTTTATCACTGCTTTGTTACAGAGGAGAACAACGCTCCAGTAACGTGTAATCCCATTATTTTTTTTAAGTAACGAGTAAAGTAAGGGATTACTATTGCAAAAACAGTAATTAGATTACCGTTACTTTCCCGTAGGAACGCTGCGTTACTGCGTTACTAAAACCGTGATTTTTTTGCGAGAATGTCTCATGACAGTGACGTAAGCGAGTGCGCCGTTAGTGACAACAGCTGTGTGCAGATCAACAATGGATCACATATCGAGTGCAGAGAGAGTATGAGCGTGCAGCGTTTAAAGCGTGGAAGTACTGACCTTACTTTGAGTTTGATTCCATAAAAAGTGACAAAAACATTAGTGTCCGCTGTGCGTGGGAAGAAAACTTCTTTTTACAGCGAAAAAACCCCTAAACTTCCAACAAGCACCGAGTAGCTACGACGTAATGGGAAACTCACAGAGAAACTCACGGATTCTTCCACTGACCGCGGCACACCTGCACCAGGGTAAACCTCCGCCTACCCCACTCCTGCTTTACAGGTGAAAATAGAGCAACAGGACCGCTGAGTCTGTGACTTTATTTATTTTCTGCTGTGTTTTACTTGCATCTATTTGAAAGACTGAGTGTAAACACACAAAATATTTTATTTTATGAGCTGGAATGTGCAGAAAATAGGTTTAAATGTTAAACTAATTTCTTCCAGTCAGAGAATGTTGCATATAATTAAATGTTTGCTTGATGCATAAAGTTAAAAGATTAAATCTAATAAAACAAGTTAGAAAAAGAGACTTTTCCATTTGATTACATTTTGTATGATGGATTATGCAGAAAAAGTAGAATTGGGCTGAAAGATCTACTCAGGTTGTAAATCGTGTTTTTAAAAAGTAACTAAGTAATTAATTACTTTTGAAAATAAGTAATCAGTAAAGTAACGGGATTACTTTTTTTGGGAAGTAATTAGTTACTGATTACTGTTTTCAAGTAACTTGCCCAACACTGGACAGAGTGTTGGCTTCATCACCGACACACGTCACCACATCAGGAAACAGCTGGTTCAGTGACTATTTAAGGTTCACTGCAGACAAACTGGAGAAAAACGAATCACATGAAACATTTGTTACTGGTTTCTGACCTCGTCGTAGAGACTCACATACCTGTGTTCTGCTATCAGTGTGATCACATGTGCTGGTACAGTTTGCCAGGTTGACCCATGTAACCTCCACTATCCTGTAGACGTGGAATATGTTTCACATATGGATCGCTTCATTACTCGACTATGACTGTGTGCTTCACAGGTGCTTACTGAAGTGCTGCTTTACACAAAACCAGACAGTAAAAATAAGAACTGCAGGTCCAGACCACAGGTTTATGTGTTGATAATGATGATGTGCAGTCACTCATTGTCACAGGATACTTCCTGCAATGATGCTACGGGTCACGCAGTTCTGCAGAAGTGGAGGAAACAGATGCTTTTCCTAACAGAGACACTTTAATGACTTAAAGAATCTAACTGACACACAAACCTCAGTTTGTCTGACATTCATGAGAGTAAACTGCTCCTGAATGTTCTGTTAGTTCACTGGATGTTCACCTGACTTCAAATGTAAAGATCCCTGAGACAAACTCTCACGAGTTCAGCGGCGACACGATCGCACAACCAGCCGCGACGTTAAAGGCCGACGCGCTCACTACCTTTGGTTACAGCTCTCAGCTCACACGACATACACAAAAATAATGACAACACGAGTCCTCTGTAGGACGTCACTGTGGTTTACTGACAATGTTCTCAACAACAGACGCACAACCCTGGTTTGGTCTGGTTATTTGTGTTGTACGGCTTCGTTGGTCTGACGAGCTTTTAGGGATGTCAGCAGAAGGATTTCACGTGCTGAGGTCATATTTATGAATCAACCTGAACAGCTAATACTTTACCTCTTTATTTTATAACACATATGAACACGTTATAGTAGATTTGTGCAATGTGTGTTTCACGTCTTTATGGGCGTATAGATCTGTAAACAGGCTGATGGGTGTGTGTCTGTTTATTGTAGCGGTGCAGAAATGTTAAAAATGATGACAATAACAACACTTCTCACGTCAGGCTACAACACAAACCTCCTGATAGCTGCAAACAGCAAAACCCCCAACGACAGGCACACAAAGAGCGAGCAGGGACCCACCCTGACAGCATGTGAGCCTCCTACTACGACTCACTGTGGAGCAACACAACACCAGGAGACGGAGGATATGAGAGAGGATACAGCTGCTGTGGGGGAGCAGCCACACACTCCACAGGAGACGACGGGGTGAGAGATGGTTCGGTGCTCCTAACATCATGTGGACGCTCGTCTGCACATAAACAAACCTCACCTAACCCCACCTCCTTTCTCTTTTTGCAGGGTGGGGTGCTCCATCCTTACACACTTTGCACCACGTGGCGCTCCATCTATTCGTTTACCTTCTTGGGTCTCTTCCTCCTCTGTCCCAGCCCGTTGAGGCGATCGCTGGGGTCCAGCCTGTAGTGGGAGTGGCTGTCCTCGCTCATCCTGTCCCCGTCCACTCCGGGTTATTCCTTTCTTCTTTCTGTCCTCTGAATCGAGCTGACCTCTCTCCTCTCTGGTCCTCGCTCTCTGAGCCGGCGGAGCATGAGAGAGAGGAGTGGTTGGGGAGAGGGAGGGGAGACGAGCGAGGGAGGGAGGGAGCACAATGGTGTTGCCATGGCAGCAGCTGCCACCAGTGTTTATCTGGAAACGTCGCTGGCAAACCAGAATAGTTGCCACACTCGCACACTCGGCAGCCACACGTTTGTGTGCGACCTGCCCGTGGCTTCCTCGTTACAGACACACCGAGAGGAAACGCTCAGACACAAGGCCGAACATGAACGAACACTCGTGTGTGGGAGGAACAGGGCACAGACTCCACGCCGTCGTTAAAGATGGCGTGTGTGCTAAACGGAGCTGTGCGCTGATTGATTAGTCAAGTGAAAAAAACAAAGGAAGCTGTCTGGATGGAGTTTGCTGCTCCCACTAATCAAAGAGATGCATCACAGCTGGAGCTGATTGATGCACGAGCCACCGTTTGCACAATCCCACCGACTCCACGCTTGTGTTTCCTTTCTGCACCATGTTGTTAACACTGACCCCACACGGTGTTCATGAGCTAAAGAAATCAGGATGATTTCACGGACCCACACAGACCCACACAGATCCACACAGACACACACAGACACACACAGACACACACAGATTAAACATTAATGTTCCCAACACAGATTTACATGAGAATGACAGGACATCATAGCCCCCCCTGCCCCCCTGATATTACATCACTTCAATCCCAAACAGAAGGAAAGGAAAGATCAAATCTGTCTTGAACCTCTGCTTCAAAGTTACAGGAACACTGGAGTCACTCTCACTGTCAGAGACCTCAGTGTGTTGGAAGCTGCTAGAAGAAGCAGATGGGGGAGAGGAAGAGGAGGGCCACGGTGCTGATCTGAGGAAGTCTTCTGATCAAACCACAGCAGACCAACAAGCCCGACGTCGTTCTGATCCAACATGAAGGCTTCCATCTGTCTATTCTGTCACATCGCACACGTCTCAAGTCATCCTGTTCAACCCATCACAACATAATAGTAACAATAAAACAAAGGCAGTGGAGCGTTCACCACGAGCTTCTACAAAAGTGCACGTTCATTTTAATAAAACTGTTTTTACAGCAGTGTGCGAACATTAATATGTTGTAACCAAACGTTTGTTACACCAGCTGCACTGAACCTGTGGAGACTGGAAGTTATTTGCTGCTGGTTTGTTCAGACCTGTTACTGCACACCTTGCATAGTTTGCATAGTTTCCTTCACTGCATGCAAAGAGACGAGGCGGGTGGAAACCTGCGACCCTGATCACATCACCAGTCCATCACAGTCAAACACTCACGGCTGTAATCTATTTCAAATCAAAGTGTTTGCACGGTGAGAAGAAGCTGGCGTCGCTGGGGGAGCGTGCGCCCGGCTGCACTTAAACACAATCTTCATTGGTGCTGTGAAACATCCACGTCTCACTTCATCTGCAAAGAAACCTGATGCATCGCTTTGGAAATATTTGAAATCCCTCATTTGTCACTATGCACGACGAGTCGACCGGCTGACCAACCTCAGGTTATGCAGCGAGTGCTGAGAAGCAGCTAAATGGCTGCAGTGACTTTATTCCCTGAGTGGGTGTGTGTGCATGAAAGCCAAAGGGGGGCTGTGTAAGAAACAAGGGGAGTCTCTGTTGTGCTCACAAAGAGGAAACCAAGATCTGGATTTTATGGCCGAAAGAAGAAAACATCTTTTCAAAGTTTCCCAGGCCCACTGTGGAGACGCCCACAGCTCCCAGTGACACTGACCCACACTGACACCACCTCCATTCCTCACTGTGATAGGCCGGGAGGAGAAGATCCACACACACATTCACATCAGGACAAAGTCCCACATTCCCCTGTGCCCCACACACACACACACACACACACACACACACACACACACACACACACACACACACACACACACACACACACACACACACACACACGTCCTGCATGCTAAGAAGTGAGTGAAGGATGCAGAGGTGTTGAGACGGACACTGAGGATGTGGGAGCACAGACACCGTTCAGCCTGTGTTTGTGTATCAGAATGAATCAGGCAGAAAAACATTAAAAGCAAACTGGTTGTCCTAAAGTGAATCAGGCTGCAGTCAAACTTCAGCTGATCTCTCATCAAAGCTCCCAGATCGATTCGTGCTCCAGTTTCACCATCTCAGCAACACCTCATTCTCGCCGCCTCAGTTTATATATGTCCCCTTCACCAATACCCTCGGTTCTCATTTTCATGCCCACCTGGAGCCCAGGAGCCGCTGCCGATCCTCTTTGAGGCCTTCCCCACATTGCAGCACCAGTACACGCTCCCTCATCCATCATCGTTCATCGTAACTGAGGATGTGGTCCCAGCTAGTGAAATTGCTAGTAAAAATGTTAATGTGATAAACTCACCAGCTACTGGCTCACTGACATCCAGTACAAGAAGGCCAGGCTTACCAAAACATACAGTTTGATTTGTGCGCTCTGCTGCTGCACACAAATACTGTCCAACACAAGGAATTCAGCCTGGATTTACACTCTTCCCAGTGTCCTATGGCAGGTCAGCTCTATCACAGGCAAGGACAGCTCTGACGCTTCAGAAGTGTTATCAAAATAAATAAATAAATAAAATAGAAATAACATAGTAGTTTGGATCAAAAGCCAGACTAAGTTTTAAGATGCAATTTAAAAGACTGGATGGACTCAGAGGAACGAATATAAAGAGGGAGGGTACTCCAGAGTCTGGGAGGTACGACAGCAAAGGCCCGATCCCCTCTGGACTTCAGACGAGACCTCGGTTGCGTCAGGAGCATTTGATTGGAAGATCTAAGTGCCTTATTAGGGATGCACAAATGGAGGCGCTCGCGTAGATAGCTGGGAGCTAAATTGTTTAAAGTTTTAAAGGTAAGCAAAAGAATTTTGAATATTGGTACGATATTCAACAGGGAGCCAACGTAGGTTGGCTAAAACTGGTGTGATGTGGGCATAATTTCTAGTTCCAGTTAAGAGACGCGCAGCTGCATTTCAAACTAACTGGAGCCGGTGAATAGAGGAAGGTGGGAGGCCCGAGTAGAGAGAATTACAGTAGTCTAATCTGGAAGTGATAAGACCATGAATGAGTTTTTTAAGGTCCTTCAAAGGGAGGTATGGCTTTGCTTTAGATATCTGACGCAGCTGGTAGAAACAGTTTTTTACCACAGAGGAGATCTGTTTCTCGAGTTTGAAAGAGCAGGAAAACACCAAGGTTTCTAACAGTGAGTGAGAGATGGCTACCAAGGGACCCTAAGGCAGTTGTTCCAGCGGGGTGTGACTATCAAAAACTATAACTTCTGTCTTATCCTCGTTCAGTGTGAGAGACGTGACCACGTTTGGACCTCATTTAGACAGTCAAATAGGGGTTCCAGAGACGTAGAGACATCTGATGTCAAAGGGAAATAAATTTGTATGTCGTCGGCGTAGCAGTGAAAGGAAATGTTATATTTTTTAAATATTACTCCCAAAGGCAGCATGTACAAGGAAAAAGAGAACTGGGCCGAGCACAGATCCTTGAGGCACACCACAATGGGGCAGAGGCCGAGGAGTGTTGCCCCATGGCTACGGAAAACGACCTCTTTGACAGATGAACCAAGATAAAGCTATAACTTTAAGACCAACGACATGTTCTAGAGATGAGAATCTTGTGGTCGACTGTGTCAAAGGCAGCAGTCAGATCTAGTAAAACTAAAACAATGGCCCACAGGTAGAAGAAGATCATTAAAAAGCCTAACTAACGCTGTCTCAGTGCGATGGCGAGGTTTAAAGCCAGACTGACTTTCACTGATACCGTTAGTATCAAGGAAGGACTGAAGTTGTTTTAGAACCACGTTTTCCAGAATTTTGGATATAAGAGGGAGTTTGGAGATCGGTCTGTAGTTAGAGCACTAGGGTCAAGATCCTTTTTCTTTATAATGGGTTGCACGACAGCGCGCTTAAATACTGACGGTGCACAACCTGATGACAGGGATACATTTAGTAAAAGTTGGATACAGGGACCGATAGTGTGCAAAGCTTCCTTAAGAAAACGAGAGGGAACGATATCACGGGGGGAGTTAGAGATGATCACTTATAGCTGTTAAATGAGAATAAGACAGTGGATTGAACTGTTGAAGGACAGTCAAGCATTCAGGGACTGGAACAGGGTCAGAAACTAACAACGACTCAAGATGAGAGAGACGCCCTCAGAACTAATTTAAAAAAATTATCACGAAGTACAGGAGAGGCATCCCTACAAGTAAAGGGGCAAGGGTTTATCGAGGAATTACAAATACTAAAAAGGGCTCGGGGATTATGGCAGTTAGACCAAATAATACCAGAGAAGGAGGCAGATTTAGCAGCTTTAACAGACTTTTGATACCTAGATAGACATTTACGAAGCATGTCCAGAGAGACATGGAGTTTATCTTTTTTCCATTTTCGCTCAGCGCGCCGACATCCACGCCTAAGGGCGCCGGTAGGGTCATTACGCCAGGGTTGGCGTAACAATTTGGCACTTTTTGTCCTCAGAGGTGCCACCGAATTAAGAATGTCGGCGCATGTAGTATTAAGAAGGTTGGCAAGTTCCTCCGCTGATAAATCTGCAATACCATTAACATCAGAAAGAGGAGAATCAAGAAAAGCAGCAGTGAAATGAGCAAGTGACTGAGAGCTCATCGAGCGCGTTTGCCGTAGAGAACCATCACTATACAAATCAACATTGTTAATAACAGTATTAAACAAAACCGGAAAATGGTCCGAAATCCCGAAGTCCTTAATGTCCGTGATGCAGATATCCAAACCACGGGACAGTACCAAGTCGAGTGTGTGACCTTTTGTGTGAGTTGGATCACTTACGAACTGGGTGAGATTAAACGAATTCATAAGAGCAAGGAAGTCTTTGACTAGTGAGCCGTCCTCGCAACAAACGTGGAAGTTAAAATCACAAAGAATTAAAATACGATCATAGCGTAAGACGACACTCCCCAGTAAGTCAGCAAATTCAGAAATAAAATCCGTAACAAATTTCGGGGGGCGATACACCACAGCGCAAAGAAATGAGGTTCAGTTCAGTTCCAATAACTGCACCTCGAAGCTGGGGTACATGATGACAGCGGCCGACATCGAAATTTGTTTTTAAAAACTGAAGCTGGCCCTCCACCTCTGTCAGTGGACCGGGGTGAGCTCAGAAAGGTGAATCGGGTTGGTTCTGAGAAAGAAAAGAACTCACCAGGGCAAAGCCAAGTTCAGTCAAGAATAAGAAGTCCAGCCCGGATGAAAGATTCAGCATACAGAGTCCTGAAGCTGGCAGCATGGTGTTCAGAAAACAGCCTGGGACTGGGAGGTCATTGTCAATGTCAGGAGGCACTGACTTGGCCCCCCTCTACATCAACGGGGAGCGTGTGGAGAGGGTCCACACCTCCCGGTTCCTTGGTGTCCTCATCTCTGCTGACATCTCCTGGACAGACAACATCTCAGCGGTCGTCAAGAAGGCCCAACAGCGGCTGCACTTCCTGAGAGTCCTCAGGAAGTACAAGCTGAACTCCAACCTGCTGCTGACCTTCTACCGCTCGTCCATTGAGAGCCTGCTAACCTACTGCATCACAGTATGGTACGGCAGCTGCACTAAGGCGGATAGAGGCTTCAGAGTGTGGTCAAGACAGCACAGAAGATCATCGGCTGCCCCCTCCCCTCCCTGAAGGACATTTATTCCTCCCGCTGCCTCAGCAGAGCAGTAAACATCATCAAGGACAGCTCCCACTCTGGTTTCAACGTGTTCAGCCTGCTTCCCTCAGGGAGGCGCTACAGGTGCATCAGCAAGGAGACCCACAGACCCATAACCAGCCTGAACTCACACATGATAAACACAGTTCCACCCCCCAATGTAGGACCTCTACACACAGACTACACAACTATCATCACCACTGTGCAACACTTAATTTACGTGCAGTAACCCACACTGTAATATATAGCACTATGTTTTGTTTCTATATTTGTAGATAGTGCTGCAGAACTGTGCAACTCACCCCCTTTCTTTCCCACGTCTGCACTGAATAGGAGATGCTCTGAAGCTTATTGTGCATGTGTGTAGTGACAATAAAACGCATTCTATTCTATTCTGTTTTTGTTCACATGCTAAGTTCAGCATTCAAAATCTTGGTGTAATGTTTGAGTCTTCTCTGAGTTTCAACTGTGTAAAATCTTTATCTCACTCCTAACATTTCTAAATTGTGAAACATGGTCTCCTCTGCTGCACTGGAAGAAATTATCAATGTGTTTGTGTCACTGCATTTAGATTAATGTACTGGCCTCTGTGCTGGATTAGAGAAACCACCAAGGCTCTGCACCAGTCTACAGCTGACTCTGTCAATTCTTTTAAAAAGCACTTCAAAACCTTTTTGTTTAAACAGATTTTCTGTTGAGAAGTTTTTTAAAAATTTTAAAACTACAGGTTTATGTTATTTTGGCACTTAATGGGTTTTTTTGTGACGGTTTGTCTGTGAAAACGTCCTCACAATCACTAAAAACCAAAGAACACCACCCCCACAGTAAAGCGGTGGAAACATGGGTCACTTTTCTGCTAAGAGCACAACATGACCTCCCTGCATGGAGGGCCAATAGACAGGACCGCGTATCGTACTGTGACGAGGAACCTTCGTCCCATGAAGATGGATGTTCAAGCATGACGATGATCCAAAACATCGTGTCGAGGTAACGAAGCAGTGGATGAAAATAAGAGTGGCCTATCGAGTCTTCCACTCATCACCTCCAGCTGGTGACGGCAGATGGCTGCCCCTCACCGAGCCTGGGGTTACTTCTTCTTCTCTGTAATGTTGTAGGGTATTTACCTTATAAATATGAAATATATAAATATGAAACATGTCAAAACAAAGCAGAGACAGCGATCAGTGATAACTGATTCTCAGTGCTGGAGATAAGGATGTACGGTAACCTTCAACATTACACATCCTGTGAACACATACTGTTTGATCTATTGTTAGCATAAAGACGCTGACAGGTGCAGATGAATGAGCCCCTGATTTCTTCAGCCTACAGCAGACAGACTGTCAGGAGTTAGCTGCAGGACTGCAGAGCGTATGCTTGGTTTCATGTTGTGTTGTTGTTTTTAGCCTGACAGATGCCAAATGATCTGTCTGATCAAACGGGCGATTGTGGAAGAACACAAGCGCTTTGTCCTCTGGAGGCTGCTGACCTTCTCTGGCCACACAAACTGCTACACACTCACACTGACATTAACCTGTCACTGTGGTACACCACTCTATACTTCACATATCTTGGTTGTCCTCATTTACACGACAAACACTTAAATAGACACACACAGTGACACTGTACGCCACCCCGAGAGGCCCAGCGTGGCACGCTACTGGTGTGTCACATGCTCAGAGTCTAAACAGCCTCTGTGAACCCACACTGCTGCAAATATGTCGCCAGCACCTCCAGATTCAAATCAGTGTGTCATTGAGCAACAGAGGTTAGCAAAGGTGTCCCAGTCCAAATATGGTGTAACAGCAGGAACGTGTGGGACATTCCTTTCTTATGACTTCATAAACTCAGCTACTGGGAGATTAATCCAGCGTGGTGTGGCAGCTTTGATCGTAGACCAAAAATGTGCAGTCCAAAAAGATCCCAGCGTAATCAAAACAGGCCGTCCTTTGGCGTCCACCGGGCAGTGTTTTGTAAATAATGTGTGTTTATCATTTATATGGGAATATAAAGAACTAGATTTAGCTGTTCTACATAAACAGCATATCCCAAATATCATCAAAACAGAAAATTAGAATAAGAGCTTTCAAATCCAATTTATCGGCATTATTATTTCAATTTACTTTGCTTTGGAAAGAAATGTGCTGTGAGGGCTGTTTAGATCACATGTTACATAATGAAGTAATGAATGTCATTTCTAACTGTTTGATTTTAAAAAGTATGTTTGATAAATGTGGGACAAGGACAAGCATGTAATGGGATTAGTGGGGATACATTCATGGAGGAGAGGAGAAGTCCTAAAGCTAGCTAATGAAAGGACAGCAAACTAACACAGAGGAAGAGGTCAAGGCAGAACGACAAAGATTTCTTTGCAGGGTGAGATGAGGAAGGGAGGAGAGTAACCACTGTGATCACCCAGAAGAGAATGACTCAGGTCTGTGTCCAGTCTCCCCAAATCAGCATGACACAGCAAACTAAGCTACATAAATCTCTGAATTACCAGCTGAGCCACTAATCCAGGCGGTATGACACTCGCCAAACTGCTAGTTCTGTGATATTTTACCACCGAGCATAAAAGTGCTTACAGGAAAGGCCAGGAAAGAATAAGCCATGAATACAGAGTTTAAATCATAAGAATATTTTATAACGTTTAACATTACGCAGAAGCATTTCATATTCATGAAACGCTTTCAATTAAAAGAAAACATCGAAACAGGTAATAAGGACACACCCAACATGCTCAACACCCACTTTAGTACTTCCTACTCAGCAGTTTCAATTACTGGTTAAAGCAAATGTGTTAGAAACTTAAAGCACGTAAAGAATCTGCTCAAGTCAAACAAGACATCAGACACACATCACCAAGAAGGCAAGTTTAAAGCAGTCCTACAGAAAGGTTTCAAAACTCACTCCCACAGCTTGATTCCAAGGATGTTAGATTCCTATCGGGCCTTTTCTACTGTTAATGTTTAAGCTAAATGACAACTTTGTCCACTGTCAGCATTCGAAACAACTTCTACAGGGTTTAATGGAGCACACAGATTTGACTTTTTACAAAAGCACTCAATGAGCTGTAGTAATGAAGAATTGTATCACAGTACGTTTTGTCATATCCTGTCTAAGATGTTTTTTCTTGCATGAGCCTAAGCACTCATTTATACTCGTATCCAATGCAACTGATTTCGGTTTTATGCTTCCTAAAACCCTTAAAATTCCTTGTCAACGTCTTTTAGTTTAACCAATCCTAAAGAAAATCAAGCTTTGCTGCTCTACTCTATTTCCCGTTCCCTGCAACATGTGTGTGGATGCTGAATGAGACGGGTGGAGGGATGAGCGCTACATGGTTGTGTTTGAGCAGGAGGGCCGGATGATGAATGGGCTTTTATAGACATGCTGTTCGTTTACGGAGGCTTGTAGGCGATGATCTCTTTAGTGTAATATGAAAAGGAAACAGACACATCGTGATATCACAAACACAATCCTACATTTGTGCCAACCTAATAAAATAATATGCAGTACTGTGTGAAACTCATCAAGTGGCCTGAACTAAAAGTTCTCCAGCAAGTTTAGTAGCATTGCTACTTGAGATCGTTCATGTTGCAGCCAAGAACTTCACTGATGACTGCTGCCATGGTGTAAATCAGCTGGTTGGTTCCAGCGATGGTCACACTAGGGACTGTCCACTGCAGTAAAAACTCTGCATTATCACTCCGTTACCTGCTGCAAGCACTGCCACAGTCTGATTTTCTTTCATCACTACCTGAATTGTTTGACTAAAAGGAAAAAGAAATGGCAGATGTCCTTCTCTACAGGGGAGAACTGTTGGCAAACTGTTCACCACCCCCCAACCGCCCTGTCTGTCATCACTCCACTAGCATTGCTGTTTGTAATTATATTCACTCCACTTTTACACACCTATACATAATATCCTAAAAGCCACAAATCAATTAGAACCCTGCTCTGTTTGGTAATGAACTGTGATAAAACAAATATCCCCTGCCTATGAAAAACCATAGGCTTCCCAAGGGAGTCATGAGTTCATAATGTTCATGTTCATAAACACTGAAAGCTGACATGGAGTAGGTCCCAGGCCCTGAACTCCATAAGCAAGAAAATGGATTGATGTATAAATACACACACACATATATACAAATATATTAGGGGTGCAACGACAAACAAAATTCACGGTTCGGTTCGATACTTTGGTGTCACGGTTCGATACAAAAAAATGTTCATGCCTTTTTAATTTGTCAGTTATTAAAATTATAAATATATATTTTAACTCAAAAGTACAGTTTTTAAATTTAATGTTGCTGAAACAACAAAGTAATAAAAAATAAATAAATCTATCTGATGGAGGAATCGCTCATCTTTGGAAAAGAGAGTTTATTACAGAGAAATGGCTCTTTCAAAATAAAAGCTCTACTATACGCTTCTTCTGGGCTATATTCTCAGCAGCATATTAAACATATCAGGTCCCCATAAGGAGAATCCTGTGCTAACAGCTGTCTAAATGACTCGGGTAAAGTTTGTAGCATGGTGCTTGTTGTTTTGTCTGCTTCCACTTGTCTTTGCACCAGGATGATGTCGGAGTAAATGTGCAGTCATATTCGTTGTGTTCCCACTAGTGCTGTCAGCGTTAATCTGAAATGACCTTAACGCCACAACACGGCAAATCTCCGTTAAAGAGCTACCGCGGATCGCCCCGTGCGTGGAGCTGGACGGCGTCAACACGTTAACGAGCTAACTGCGCTAACACACTAGTTCCCACCCATGTAATTGAGCATTGCGTGGCACATCCAACATACTGTTTTACTTTAGTCCATGACGCGCTTACCTTCAGGGTCATACGTCACATGAAGACCAAAATAGTTCCAAAGGCCAGATCTGAATGAGGGTGGGGGAGGTTCAGTTTGCCATGTTGCAAGGAGCTTAACTTCTGTCTCGCTAGCTTGCGCTGCGCTCAGTGGATCTGTGCTCGACAGTGCAGCCTAGGCGGAGTAGTCGAGCGCAGATCCACTGAGCTCTCAACACAGACAGCATCGTCAGAAGGAAAGTTGATGAAATAAATTAAAAATGTTGTATTGTTCGATACATATGTGTACTGAACCGAAAGCACTGTATCGAACGGTTCAATATCGATACGAGTATCGTTGCACCCCTAATATATGTGTGTATATATATATATATATATATATATATATATATATATATATATATATATGTGTGTGTGTGTGTGTGTGTGTTTCTGTGAATAATGAATAATGAATAAATGGATAAATTTCCAAAATCCCGGAGCAATGCAAATTAGCCGGTGCGAGGTAAGGAGCTCTGTCATTGGTTAGACAGTCTTAGCTTTGCACCTATACCAAAGGCCATTCAGCCTCTGTGTTTACACTCTGCCTACACAGATGTTGGACATGAGACGACACAGGAAAAGGATTTTTGATGTGAGGTTTTTATTGAGATTTTATTTCTTTTTTTTCTGATTTGAAGTATTTATTAATGGAATAATTATTTATTTTCAAATACTGATTTATAAATTTTTATTTTATTTTATTTTTTTGCCTGTCCCGTTTGGCTCTTTTGCATCAGAATTGTTGTCTAAAGGCAAAGAAAGATGCCCAACGGATTTACTTTACCAAATTGACCATCCCAGCCTTGCCGTAATGGTCCATTTGATTCACCTTTTATTGTTTATTTTATTTTCACTTACTGAATATGGGACAGACTTGACTGGGGGAAAGAAAGAGAAACAGCTGAGAAGAGGGACGGGGGAGAAGGGCAAAAAACAAAAACCAACAGAATTTTCTTTTCAATTAAATTACTAGATAATAAATTACTTTTGTATTGAATAAATAAAATAACTTAAAAATGAATTTGTAAATTAATATTTTATCGCACAATTCATTGTTTAAGCAAAGAACTTTTTATTTCGATGCGCTGGATCTTCTGGTCCTCTGCACATAAGTGGATTTCCATTTAGACTTTATATAGACAACAACTCAAAGTGCTTTACAACAAGTCACATTCACCCATACGATCATCTAGTGCTGTACTTTAAACACTTTAAACACAAACACAGATACTGTGGGGAGAGGCCACAGAGGCACAGGGAGAAAACTCACACAGAAATCCAACAATTAAAGAGGAACCTTCTCGATGTAACACTACCATCCTGCAAGATGACCTGGTCCTGGGCCATCTTAATAAGCATGCTGTGCACAGTAGTTTCATATTCCTGCCAGAACAAACACCAGACAGTTTGTACACAAGGCTCAGATTCTCGCTTTGCCAGATACAGACAATAGTTTAAGATCCTAATGTCTCTGCACAGCTCTGTATGTACTGAAATATCCAACCTCAGATATTTCCTGCTCACTCTCTGCACCGCCTTAGACAACAAGTAGTTCATGCTATACATAGCATTGACTTTTCATTCCAGCCATGTGCACTCATCAGGGCATCAGTGCTGCCGTAGTAACCACACTAACACTTCCTTGCACCTGTTGAAATGGCCTCAGTCTGATCGTGCCCTGAACAAACTCACCTTTAACATCCCACACACGGACTAAATATGTGCGTGTCAATAACACGTGACAGGAGAACATGCTGGTTGTCTGTCATGGGGCTGAATTAGAAACAGAGCAGGAACTACAGTTTGTCAGATTAAGACTGATCAGGTCCAACATCCGCTCCCAGCACTGATTTCCACGTTTGGTGTCACATTGAAGGAAACGCCTACTGGCACAACCTGCATGTGTTAAACTGCTCCTGCGTGTAAACAGCGTGTCACTTACGGCTTTTTGCATCACAAGGACGCGCACTGGCGTCTCAGGGTGACTCAGATGTTTGCTGAATGAGGTGTAGACCGGACTAGGCGGGACTCATTTCACCAAAACACGAGCTTTTCCACCCACCAGTGTTTATCTGTGTGCTTATTTTAAAGAATTATTCCATCGTTATCAAATACGAAGCATTACACGCACGTCGAGCCGTTTCTGCTGAGTCAGACACCAGTGCTCCCGTGTGCTGATTCTCGGGTCCATCTTAAACTGGTGTGTTTGCGAATGAACTTCGGTAAAACGTTACAACGTTACCGGGCGCGCAGAGGGTCTCGGAGGCGTGTCGTACCTGTCGGGTGGTCGCGGGCTCCTCGTTCCCGGTGGGTGAAGGTGTTTCTCCTTCAAGCGATGCTGGGGTGACCGGAGAAGAAGCCATGTCCCCCCGACATCACCTCTCACTAAGCACCGCTCCTACTGTGACTTTCCTCGGTGTCCTCCAGCGTGCAATACGCTGCCTGGCGCAGTTTGCACGGACGGTGGACCGGTTGCGTCGCTCGTTTCCTGTGCGATCAAAGTGAGTCTTCGGCTGCACAGTGCAGCCACTGTCCCTCCTCCGGCCGGCGGACTAGTCCAGGCGAGGCGGATGACGTTGTCCCGGGTCTCGCTCGCTCTCGCACATGCAGGACTTGGCCCAGTCTGTCTTCTTCTGCCTCACTCTGCGCTCTGCTTTTCACTTCATGTCTTTTTGTTTTGTAAGGTGGCTAACACGATCACTCCTCTTCTGCCTGCAGGACTCTGTGACTGCTCTGTGCTGTGGCAGCACACTCCAGCCTGATAGTTCATTTTACAGCTTTTGGCACTGCGACGCTCTCCTCGGCTCGACAGACACAATCTCACCATGTCGGCACAATATACTGAGTGCAATCCATAACATGATTTTATCTCACTGTAACTTTGAAATCGACCAAATGTTGCGTAAATGACGTGTCACGTGACTTGAGCACATGCACACCCCCTGTCCTCACAGCAGACATTCATCTTAGCCCCCCCCCCCCCCCGTGTTTTGAGATCATTGCTGCAACAAAAAGTTGCCACAGATATTTCTACATGAAACGTACTGAATCAGTTGGCACATATTTAACTATGGTTGGATGAGACCTGCACTCTGTTTTAATATAATGTTGTTTTGTTTGAGTGGCTGAAATAAAGCTAATAAAATGAATGAATACTAAAATAAAGCTGAATCACATCACAGGAATGACACAGCCCTGTTCCTCCGGGCTGTCAATCTGTGAATCAGCAAACATGTATGATTTATTGTCATTCATTTGCTAAACAAACTTACCTCTGAACTTTGACCCTGACAATTCAATTTTATTTATATAGCGCCAAATCACAACAAAAGTCGCCTCAAGGCGCTTCATAGATACAGAGAAGAACCCAACAATCATATGACCCCCTATGAGCAGCACTTTGGCGACAGTGGGAAGGAAAAACTCCCTTTTAACAGGAAGAAACCTCCGACAGAACCAGGCTCAGGGAGGGGCGGGGCCATCTGCTGTGATTGGTTGGGGTGAGAGAAGAAAAACAGGATAAAGACATGCTGTGGAAGAGAGACAGAGGTTAATAACAGGTATGATTCAATGCAGAGAGGTCTGTTAACACAACAAGGGAGATCCAGGTTTCCCAGCTGACGAGCAGAGGGCAGCGGCTTCCACTCGTTTGAGCAGTTTGTTGCGTGACCTCCTGTCTCTCACTGAACTAAAATGCCTCCAAACAACAGCAAAATAGATGGCACTCACTCCAACGTCTTGCAGCAAAAACATTAAGTGATGGGAAGAACAGGTGATGGATGAGCTGCAGATGTAACCGGTGTGATTCTGCGATGTGTCTGATAAAAAAGGTAAAAGAAAGAAAGACCTCCCAGTAAATAATTTGCCCACTCCAGCTCCTACGACCAAATACAAACAGTGGGGAAGAGGGTTAGTTCAACCCACCACAGCTCCCAATCTAGCAAGGAGTATATATTCATGCTAGCATTTATGGCGCCTAAAACACATTTATGATACACACATACGACACACTTATAACATCTAACAAAAACAGGCTTAATAATGACAATAATTGAACTAAAATTGCAACCAGAAACATCCAGGTGGCTAAATATGCATTATATGTGTGTTTTAAAGTGTTGGAAAGAAATGACACCCACCTCTCCCACAGGGGGATTGTAGAAAAGGGGAGAGGCAAAAGGGGTACACTGTATTTATAGGATTGCACCGAAGAAGAAGAAAAGAACGAGGAGGGGCTCTAACTGATAATGAACACAACTACAGGCTTGGAGGTCCTAAAAGTCAGGTATAAAAGGAGCAGTTTGGGGGTTTAGAACACATTATAACAATGTGATTTATGACCCTGTTACACAGAGCCAGCAGAATGAGCTGCTGCCACCACCACAATCAATGGTGACGCCAATTTAGAAAGAGCCCCAGTTGATTCCACTCTTGCCAGATGCTGAATACACATCGTCTAAAAGTGTGTGCCATTGACCAAAGGAGGAGTGGGCTGTTCACACATGCCTGTGTTCTTATGGAGCAGTCTTTGAGGATGGCGAGTCCAGAGCTGGAGGTTTAGATCTAAGAGAGTGATCCAAAGTCAGGAGAGGATTACACCCAACCTTCAGAGATCTTCCTATAAGCCAGAACTGGAAGCAGAGCCACCTTTGGCTATGATATCTTTACTGGACCCAGTAAGTCCAGTCAAGGTCAAAAACGTGGTCAGTCCCCCATTTAGTGCCATAGATCTGAAACATAGTAAACAAAATGCTAGTAAAAAGTTACAAACATGTTCAAGTTACATGTCTACAACTCCACAACAGACATACTTTGCTACTGGTGCCAAACAGTACTGCAGTCTGTAGCTTTCCAGCCATCCTTTGAACGTCTTTGAGTTTAATGTAGCCAAAACTGGATTCAGTAATCAGTGTTTATTTACAGAAGCCGTAGAGTATGGCTGCCACATGTGAACATCAGTGACGGCTCATTTAAACTGTAGGAACGATTAACCCAACATCAGAAAAATACTTCATTTTACATTAATGTGACAAATTAACACTGCTGGGACTTTTCTGGTCCTACACTGTTCATGTCCAAGTCAACACATTGTAAGATTTACACGTGGAAGGTCATCTAAGCTGCTTATGTGGAGATTACCTTTCCTTTAACAACGACCAGTTTCTTCTTTTCAGTTTTCAGTTTTATTTGTCATATGCAAGTTAGCACAGGGTCAACATTGCAATGAAATGTGTTTGACGAGCAGCAGTCACTCGGCAGCATGATACAGTAGGAGAAAATATAATAAAATAAAATAATAAAGAAAATAGAAAAATAGTAAGGAGCAAATATTAGAGAGACATGGTAAAAGAGAAAAGATGACTAAATATATTTGTATCTATAAATATATGTACACTAGTGATTAAATAAGAAAATCTTGAAGAGAAATATGACGGGAGGGCAGATGGGACATTGCACAGGAATGAGCAGCAGAAAATTTCAGTATTGCACTTTTAAATATAAATATCAATGACAATAAAGTGGAGTGACCAGTGCAGATTAAACAGAGTACTTGTGAAGCTGCAGCTTCTGAGTGCTGTGTTGTGTGTGTTTAAGTGTTGTGGTTGAGGTGTCGTATGGCTTGGTGGTAGAAACAGTTTTTGAGTCTTGTAGTCCGAGCAGACAGACTCCTGTAACGATGGTAACAAGGAGAACAGCTGATGTGCTGGGTGGCTGTGGTCCTTGATGATGCTGTGTGCTTTATGGAGGCACCGCTGGAGATAAATGTCCTGAATGGCAGGAAGCCTGGTGCCAGTGATGTGCTCTGCTGCCTTCACCCTCTGTAGTGATTTACGGCTGCTGGCAGAGCAGCTTCGTACCAAACTGTGATGCAGCTCGTCAGCAAGCTCTCGACTGCACACCTGTAGAAATTTGAGGTGATGTTGGCGTTCATGCCAAACTTCCTCAGCCTCCTCAGGAAGTAAAGCCGCTGGCGAGCTTTCCTGATTGTTCTCACCTCAAACACATTATTTACCCATCCAGGTGGAACATGTAGCTGTGCTCAGTTTGACAGCTTTCATCCTGGCAGCAGCGTCAGCTGAAGCATACAAGGCACACATAGATGTCACTGAGCTGGAGCTCTGGGAGAGACGTCGCCACTTTCAGGCCTTTAAACAAAGCTGTTGGAGCACAAGTCCCAAAGATTTATAGTTTCTCTTCATGTCTTCATTGTTCCTCCATGGAGAGATGTTCCAAGTAGCCTTGGCTCGAGACAGGCGTCCTGCAGGACTACCTACCAACTGTCCACTGTTTGCAGTCGTGGTAGAGTAATGTTGCCCACCAGTGACTGAAAACCATGGATTGGAGAAGAATGACAGAATTCAGTGACCTTGTGGGGCCATAACAGAGAAATGACAGCAGTGTAGTGGATCAAATAAAGAGTGATGATGTTATATTTGTGACTGTAGCAGGACCAAGGCTCAAAAGGTTGCAGGCGTTGTTAATTGAGCAGAAGATGGACGGCATCAAGCCCTCTCCTCGACAGCTACAGGATCACAGTCTGCAGGTTCAGTTATGCAACGTTTTAGCATCGATGCGTGAAGTTAAGAGCAGACAGGGAGGTTATTTTTGCACTGGGCTGGAATGACTCAGTTTACCTGTCAAAGGCTATCACGGCTGGGAGAAAACCCTCAGCATTAGTAAAGAAGGACCACGGTGGCCTCTGGGTAGAAACACTGCAGAGTTCATGTGGATACGCTGCTGCATTAGGTCAGATAGAAATATCATAAAGCATCATTAAGTAAAAACGTTTATTAAGAACAAATGTTTAAATATTGTTAACGTGTTTCCCAGAAACATCTGTAGAGACAAAGAGCTTTCTGTTGTTGCTTCGAGGAAACAAGCTCTTCTTTTTAGTTTTGTCCTGGTATTTATTCCAGGACGGACTCATCCACTGAGCAGTGTTTGGGTTTCTTCGTTTTCCTCGTTCTGGATGCAAACTATTACAACTTGGGCTTTATTTCAGTGACAATGGCCTTAAGCTGCAATACAACAGGAAGTTACTCATATATAGTAATTTCCCAGACCATATTAAAAATCCATTAACAGGAAATACAAATGATGGGACAATGCCACAGCATGGACATTAGAACAGTTGGGAAAATTTACCTGGAAAAAGGTGAAAATGAGGCTTCATTGAACTGGAATTACAAAGACCAGGAATGTGAGATCCACCAGCCACAACTGAGGGTTTTTACACATCATATCCTCAAAGTAGAACTACAGTGATCAAAAGAATCGACTTTAATGTTATTCTTTCTTTATTTATGTCAGATTTAACCCCCCAAAAAGCTTTAATCTTTAACTAGTCTTTGGACGTAGCTACAGTACGGTCAGGTTGACAGTTTATGGGTAACATGTGGCCACCAGGCACTGCGACACACTTCCATGTTATATTACCTTGGCGTCCCGTAGGAATACAGGAGAATCATGTGAGGAATCTAAGAGTTGTTTCTTAATTCAATTCAGTTTTATTTACACAGCACCAAATCACAACAGCAGTCGTCTCAAGGTGCTTTATACTGTAAGGTAGCTCGTACAATAATACATACAGAGAAAAACCCAACAATCATATGACCCCCTATGAGCAGCACTTTGGCAACAGTGGGAAGGAAAAACTCCCTTTTAACAGGAAGAAACCTCCAGCAGAACCAGGCTCAGGGAGGGGCGGGGCCATCTGCTGTGATTGGTTGAGGTGAGAGAAGGAAGACAGGATAAAGACATGCTGTGGAAGAGAGACAGATGAACCGCTGAGTGTTGTCCCGTCGAGGTGGCTCTTCTATGTTGTGCATTTATGGCACCAAACCACAAATGCAAAGGAAGAAAGGGTCGAGGCACAGCACCCAGCTGCCTGACAATATTCAGGCAACCAGGGCCGTGCAGAGAGGTTTAAAGGGGCGGGTGCTCAAAGTTAAAAAGGGGCACATTGAACCAGGCTGAATAACAACAACACACATTCATCAAGAATCTAATATGGGCAACAAGGCAAAGCAAACGTAGCCGATGCTTTACCTGATGGGTACAATGTTGCTGTTGAGGGGTTGCTGTGGATAGTGCTGGAGGGCAGGGCTGTGTTGGTCTGAGACTGTAGACATTTAAAAAGTCCACAGGAGAGATGGTAGCTGATTAAACAAGTGTCATGAAATAATAACAAAATGCAAAGATTGGTGACCGCGCTTGGAACCATAAGGCAACAAAAACTGTGAGAAATAATTTAGGCTCTGCCTGTGAATCACTCTTTGCTTCTCTTCTTCCTTCCATCCCATCATTTCATATATCACTCTCCACTTGCTGTCTATCTGAGAACAAGGCACAACTTGCTATTGCAATAAACTATAATCTAATTATCCACACCTAACAACTCCAGCACTTAATCTAAAATAAAATGATGACAGAAAAATGTTATAGCACTGCCTTTAGTAGCCTCACACAGCTCCTGCTGTTTCCTCCTCATGTCCTTACCAGCCATGTCTGCACAATGTTATATCATGAGTAATATTTTTTTAAATCCATCTAAATAAAACACACACATGCACACACAGTGACATTTTAGACCTTCTTCAGAATACTGTATATACTATGGGCATCATGGTGCTGATCCAGAATCCTTACATTATTATTTATTACTAGAGCTACAATAATAAAGCAATGAGGAGGGGGAAGTAATAAATATGAAATAATGTATTTATGATGATTCCATGTGTTTCACTATCCACTCTGTGCAGAGGCAAAGCTTATTACATGTTTAAACTGTAGAGATACAATAATCTTCCTGCTGTAACATCCAACTTTTGTCTTATTTAAAATATAAATCTAATATAAACTGCTTCTTAATGTATGTTCTTTAAAATACAGCTTGTGTGTTTTTAATATATTATAATTATAATAATGCATAATTATGTGGACATACATATTAGATCGTTTTTAGTGAAATATAATCCCTCCAGAAAGGCAGGAAAAGCCCGGAAACTTACTTTAAAACTAAATATGTTCTAAATACTTTAAAACTAAATATGTTCCCTAAAACGGTGACAGAGCTACAGACCCATGACAGCCTTACACAGATAGCCAGCAGCTGTGACCAGCACTACCTGTGCAGTTAATAAAAGGACAGGTAATGTTTGTCGCGCTGTTGCACACACAGCACGCTCGTTTGTTTCAGTTCGTCAGTAGCAACAAGACAGCTTACCAACGTGTATGTAATAAGCTAATACTCCTGTGTGCTACACACTACAGTGTGCGCTGTACACCTACTTACTGGTTGTGTCGCATCAGTCTGTGTCTCTGAGTTAACTTGTGTTTCTCCTACAGCTCCGGACCGCTAAAAATGCGCGTGCTCTTTGTGAGCTCGTTCCCGGCTCGTAACCAGCGCGTTCTGCCGTCAAGGGCGATCATTGGTTAAATGTGATCATGTGACTGATGCAAGCCAGATCCTTTTATTTAGCAAAACTGTGATTAATAGTTAAATATTATTGTTGAGGGGCACAGACAGGACTCCGCACACACACACATAAAAAAATAATAATCTTTTTTTTTTTTTTTTAAAGTTGCCTCAACAAAAGGGCACCTTGGGCACCCATCAGGAAAGGGGCGGGTGCTCAAGCCCCTCTAGCCCCCCCCTCTGCACGTGCCTGCAGGCAACGTCCAAAGCCCCACAAAGGACCTACCCACACCCCACTGGCCCCGCCCAGATCAAGGAGCTGTCACAGCAGACAAAAATGTGAAGTCCGCACATAGTCGCCATGGCACCCACCAACCCACCACACCATCCCCCATGGAGCTACCAGGAGAGGCATACTGGCCCACTGAGGATCACAGAGGAGCAGACCCAGGGGGGCTGACAGCACAGCCCCCACCCACCAGTCGTGCAGCTTATTTTATCTTGTCAGCGTGAGCCCCACCTAAAGGGGACAGAGGGATTAGTGAGTTGCATTAGTGGGGCAGGAGAGAGTGAAGCAGGGGAGCCAATGTCACTGCGATACGACTCCTCAACACCATCCAGCCTGCCCCACCACTCATAATGAGTCCTGCTGTGCTCTGTAGCAATGATGCATTTTATGTGTGTGTGCCAGGTTAGTGCTGTGGATTCAAAGGAGCACAGTTCCACTAAACAGGAGATCAGGATAAACCCCAGTAACCAACCCTGCCCCCGCCATCACATATTCTCAATCCCAGCAGAGGCCAGCCCCACAATGACATGCCACACGTGATACACAGCCAACATTACTGTTATAATTACATGTTTCCTTTATTACTTTCCTTTCAACCTCTTGATTTTGCACCTTAAACTTTCTTCAGTTGCTACAAGCCACAAAGTCCTTTATGGTTTGTCTCTGTTGTGTGGAGGGCTGTTTTTAAGAGCTCAAAAATGGGTGTATCAGAGTCAAACAGGCAGCACAGTGGAAAAGTGGTTGGCACTGTTTCCTGACAGCAAGAAGGTTCTGGGTTCAAATCCAACATCTAAGCTGTTTGCATGCTCTCCCCATGTCTGGGTCCTCTCTGGGTTCTCTGGCTCCCACAGTCCAAAGACGAGCAGTTAGTGGGGTTAGGTTGATTGGTGTATGTGCCCATGAGTATGAGTGTACACGGGTGTTTCTCTGTGTTAGTGACAGTCTGACAGAAGGCTGCATCCCTCAGCCTCATGTGGGCTGTGTAGCCCCTTTACAACTGCAGTGAGAGCTCAGACCTGTTTCTGGTGGGTGGTGGACTCCTCCAGGGCTTCCCCTGATTCCCCTTCAGCCACAGAAGACTGTGGCCTCAGAAACTCATATCTGCTTTTTGCAAATGAAGTGAACCTGTTGGCTTCATCAGCAGGGGCGGATCTAGAAGGGTGGCATGGGGTGGCAAGTGCCACCCTAAAATGATCCCTTGCCACCCCAAGTGCCACCCCAGTTTTGCATATGACAGTGTTGTTTATTAAAATAAGTTTAACAGTTTGAGCGTAGTTACAGTCAGCAGTGAATATAAATGCTAGAACTGGATATATTCCATAGTGTCCCCCCCTCCACATTAACAAATGGTTCAGCCCATAGCAGGACCGGCTTTCTTCTTGTTTTCAGTAGCAAGCGATGCTTATGATTGTGCCAGAGCACATTTTGAACAACACCATGGGAATTTCGGATGTTACACAGGTGGGTGGATGTTACACTGTGGAAATGAAGGAAGGTGAGTGTTATTAACCCTCTGTGGTCCACGGACACGCTGCACCTCCAGATCACATGACTGATGTGAGCTGACACAGCAACAAGCTGCAGCAACGCTGAGTCTAGCAGTAGATATCAGTAGATGCACTCAGCCTACAAACATTACTGACGAGTCAGGATCTGCACAAAGTGACAGAAACACTGAAGCAGCTGCACATTTTATTCTTATTGTCATGTTTGTCCTGTTTGTCAGGTGACAGAAGAACCAACACAGAGCTCAGAGAGCAATGGTGACACAAGGTCACAGGTGAAACTGGAGGATGACCTGATGGTTCATGACTGTATTTGAAGCACATGTGTGACTGCATGTATGTGGAGTGTCTCACTGTTATTGATCAGGTGACAGAGGCAGCTCTGCCATGTAGCTCAGAGGTGGAGAGGAGAGCTCACAGGTGACTGTAGATTAACTAGTATTTATCATGACAGTTGTCAGGCTGCTGATGTAAACTGATTCATTAGTGTATGTTTGACAAAGAATCTGAATTGACACGTCTCACTTTTTATATGACACGAATCCATGTGTTACTTTATCAGGTGACAGTATGTCCTAGTGCAGTCAGAGGGGAGGAGCCAGGGCCAAAGGTGAGGCCCATCAAGCACAGAATAATAATTTAATCTGAGGATAAAACGCAGGTACTGAGGCTGAAAGAAGCTTCAGTGCTCTCAGAAGACTAAAAACATGCTAAGGTCAACAATGACTCAAACGAGATGAAACAATGCTGCTGTGTGTCCACCAGCAGAGACTGGACAGTATAGATGGAAACCAACATGCCAGCAGTTTGTCTCTGTTAGTGAGAGGAGCAGGCCTGTGTTTGGCTGCTTCACATAGTGGACACTGAGTTGTTGTGTGAGACACCAGTAGGATTAATGTCTGTTGCTGTAACAGCAGCTCATGTTTAGAATAAAAAGCTCACTGATCTGATCGGGGCAACAGTGCCTAAACTGTTGCATCATGTTGCTGAGAGATCTTTTACTTTGTGGTCATCTGAGATCATCATCAACTTTATTTATAAAGCACTTTAAAACAACCACAGCTGACACAAAGTGCTGTACACTGGAACTGTAAAATAAAATTACATGAGATATAAATAAAACACAAATAAAAGAAGAGTGAAATCATTAATTAAATAACTACTTCAATTAAAAAAGAAACTAAGTCTCACTGAGGTTAAAAGCCAAGGAATAAAAGTGGGTTTTAAGACGTGATGTAAAAGTGGACAGTGAAGGGGCCTCTCTAACATGCATGGGCAAATGATTCCATAACTTGGAGCCACAATAGAGAAGGCCCCGCCCCCTCTGAGCTTCCTCCTGGATCTCGGTACCTCCAGGAGCAGCTGGTCAGCTGACCTGAGAGACCGACAGGGTGTGTGGGGATGAAGAAGCTCAGAGAGGTAAGGCGGGGCAAGACTGTGAAGGCATTTAAAAACAAACATAAGAATTTTAAAATGAACTCTAAAAGACACAGGCAGCCAGTGCAGAGAGGCCAGCACGGGGGTTATATGCTCTCTTTTTTGAGTTCCTGTTAGGAGTCGTGCAGCCGCATTTTGAACCAGCTGCAGACGTGAGAGCAATGACTGACTGACCCCCACATAAAGTGAGTTACAGTCGTCCAGGCGGGAAGAAATAAAAGCATGGATCGCTGTTTCAAGGTGCTGCCTCGAAAGAAAAGATTTTACTCTTGCCAGTCGCCTTAAATGATAAAAACCGGACTTCACCACTGCTCTGATTTGGTTGTCCAATTTAAAATCACTGTCCAACTTAAAACCAAGGTCAGTAGATGAGTAGTTTTATGGACAAAACCCAGCAGGTCATTCAGTGTTCCCTTAGTACACTGAGTTCCCTTGTCTAGTTCGCGTCTATGTGTATCCTAAGTTCCTATATCCCCGTGTTCAGTCAGTGTTTGTGTCTGCCCTGTTCCCACGTCTCTGTTCCCTTTGTTATAGTGCCTGCCCGTGAGTCTGTGTTATGTTTCCTGTTTTACTTTGAAAGTCCATGTCTGATGTTAATGTGTCTGGTTTTGCTTCCTCTTGTCTCGTTAGGCCTGATTTGCCCCAGCTGTGTTTCCCTCCTGTTACCCATTCCCTGATTGCTCCCTCTGTGTATTTAAGCCCTGTGTTTCTCTGTGTCTGTGTCGCGATCTACTGTTTTCACACAGCCACACCTAACAAGTGCTAATGTATCAGAGATGTTGGTGTACTATAACTGAAGTAATGATGTTAAGTCCTTAAAGTCATATTCTTTATTGTCATGACTGTATTTGAAGCTATTTTTATTTTTGTATGATACCTGATTTATATGAAACATGGCTGCAGTAAACTAAAGTCTACAATACTTAGTCAGCCATTTGCTTAATAGTAATTTAACATTATATCATTCACATATAATATAATTCACATCGCACAGAGACTACAAGCCCATTATCATCAATGGAGCTCCAGTGGAGAGGGTGCAGTCCTTCAAGTATCTTGGTGTCCACATCTCCTCAGACCTGACACATTCAGGTCCAGACCAAAAAGGCTAGGCAGCGCCTGTATCACCTACGACAACTGAGGAAGTTCAGGGTCTCTCCAAAGATCCTCAGGATTTTCTATACAGGCGCTGTGGAGAGCATCCTCACACAGAACATGACATCGTGGTTCGGGAACAGCTGTGTGAAGGACCAAAAAGCTCTCCAGAGAGTGATCCGTACAGCAGAACGCTGCTGCAGGATTGCTCTCCCCCCGCTTCAGGACACCTACACCAGGAGATGCCGGACTAGAGCAGATACTGAAGGACCCGTCCCATCCTGGCAACAAACTGTTCCAACTCCTGCAATCTGGTAGAAGGTTCCGCATCTTCCGGGCAAGGACAGGGAGACTCAAGAGGAGCTTCTATCCCCAAGCCATCTGTGCCCTAAACACACACACCCGCCCTCTCACATCATCTATAACTGACTGAGTCAGGACTCTTCCAGACACTAAACCAAGGCACAATGTACATTTCAATACCTTTAACTTTAAATATGTTTATATTGTCTATCCTGTAAAATAGTCAGACGTCTATTCATATTAATGTACAGAATTCACCTGCTTGCTGCTACTACTGCACATTCACCCAGTGTATATACTATATATATATAATACTATATATATATATATATATATATATATATATATATATATATATATATATACTATATATGTGTATATATCACTGCTGCCTGTAACTACGCTCAAACTGTTAATGCGATCTTATTTTAATAAACAACACTGTCAAATGCAAAACTGGGGTGGCACTTGGGGTGGCAAGGGATCATTTTAGGGTGGCACATGCATGCCACCCTTCTAGATCCGCCCCTGAAGACATCACATGTTTGCAAAAGTGCTCTAATGTTTTCGGAGACAACCCCTTGGCTTCCGTACTTGCGCATCGCTGTTCCACTGATGTATTGTTGTTCTAGTTAGAGTATTGTTGTTAGCCTATAGCCTATCATTCAGCATCGCCTCACTCAAAACGCGCAATGGGTGCTTCGACTTACGAAAATGTTCCACTTACGAAAGACCTTCGGAAACGAATTAATTTGGTAAGTCGGGGTTCCACTGTACCTTACAGTGTAAACAAGTATGACTAGGTGTCTGTTGAGTCTCAAGTAAGTTGCCTGCAATGATATTTAAAGTCCAGCAGGTGTCAGCATGGAGCAAAACAGCAACACTGTGTCGACACAGTATCGGTACAGTTTGGGGAATGTGCTGAAACGCTTCACGAGGCCTCATCTACCCATCACTAAACAAAACTAACCTCAAACCTGAAATCCTTAGAAAGATATGCAGGGAGACGTGAAGGAGACGACACAGACGAACCAGCGACGAACACGAGACAACACACACTATAAATACACAGAGGGGAAACTACACACAGGAGGGAGGCACGGCCGATTCTGATTGACAAGACGAGACAGGGGAAACGCAAACTGAACACTCTGGCATAAGACACAGACCTTCACAATAAAACAGGAAATGCAGAAGGAAGCCACATAACAAACCCTAAAACTAGAACTCAGGAAACACTAAAAAACTAAGGAACCATGAGAAGGAACCAAAACTCAAAAAACACTGGGCCACCCACCCAGGACCATAACACTTCAGATCTGAGCAAGCACGCTGCCATGGGAACGTGACATTGACAGAGAAACCCCCGGATCCTCCCCCTGACATGACCGCTGTGGGCAGACCTCCACCCGCCCCACTCGGGAGTGGAAACACAAAACATTATTTTATGTCATGTGCTGGAATATACAGGAAATAGGTTTAAATGTTAAACACATTTCATCAAGTCAAAAACAGCTATAATATAATTTAATCTTTTCTTGATGCATAAAATAAAAAGATTAAAAACAATAAAACAATTAAAAGAAAGGCTTTTTAATTTGATTCATTTCTATATGATGGATTATGCAGAAAAAGTCTCGGGCTGAAACGTCTACTTTCTACTTTATTACGTATTCAAGTCGTGTTTTTTTAAAGAGTAAAGTAACCAAATACTTTTGAAAATAAGTAATCAGTAAAGACATGGGATTACTTAGTAACTGAGTGCTTATTTCCAGTAACTTGAGCAGCACAGCTTGTAATGAAGTAAATGTTGTGTATGATGTGAATGAAAGAGAGCCTGGTGAGGTGAGTCAGTCTTTACACAGCTCTGTTAACAACATGTTGTTGCTGCTGCACAAAGATCAGGAATGCTGCAAACTGAATCTCTGCTGCAGGCAGTGACTCGTTTTTCTAGTTTAAACTTCCCTGGAAGATTGTTCAACTTGAAAACAGCCAACATCATTATCAACACCTCTCACTGTAAACTCAAACCATAAAACCCTTAAGGATCCACGGCCTTATGGTTCTTTAAACTGATGATCTTAAACATGTGAGCTCATCAGAACTGAAAATGAAGACAACCAGTTGGCTCAATTCTACCGAGTGCAGCTACATTTCAAGCTTAAATACATTTCTCCTGTAACTGTGTTTTCTTGGCCTCCATCAATGAAATACTGCACAGTTTATATTTAATAAATATGCAAACATTTTAAAAAGAAAACATGTTTAAGATCGTGTAAGTACTGTTGAATATGTTAATGGCAGGTTTGATGAAATTACAAACGTGGTCAGTCTGATGTATGATCTGATGCAAACTGCAGTTCTGTTAAATACTGTGTTGACATGTTGATGCGTCACAAAGATCAGGTCTGCTCCAAATGAAACTCTGCTGCAGTTACCAGTGTTTCCAGTTTAAACTTCCATGGAGACTGTCTGCTTGGCTGAAAACAGCAGCATCATTGAAACACGTCTGATTGTCATGAATATGATGTGAGAGCGAGCAGAGAGCTGATGCTGACTTCAGTAAAGAGCTCAGCTGTGACTGACTGTGTGGATTATATATGTTATACCTGGAAGTGTCTCTGCATGTCTGTGACTCTGGATTAATGTGATCCGTGAACAACTTTGTGACGTCTGCATGTTAGTGATGGTCTCACAGTAAAGTCTAGAGTATTACATGAAACACAACCTTATTGACGCCACTGATTTGTGTGTTGTTTCCCAGAACACGCGACTCTTAGCAAGACATTCTTGGAGATACACGTTTACCTCGTAAAGTCTGGTTAGCGTTGCTGAAAGGTTTTAATTCAACCCAAACGATGATGCTGAAATAAAAGTCCGAGACAAAACTGTTTGGTTCCAGTGTGTCCAAACTCTGATCTTGTGTTTCCTATATTAGAGCTGGAAAGCTGCTGAACACGTTTCCATGTTAGTTCCTGCAGCAGCCACTGAAACAGCATTTCTACAGTCCAGCACTGATTCAGCTCATAACAAGGTTCAGGTTGGTTCCTGCTGTAGACTCTAATAAAAAATGACTATCTATTACAAACCAGACAATTTTTCTTGGATTGACGTTTTGTAAATGTCCACAGCAGTAGGTGGAGGAGGAGGTGGGGCCGTCAGGCAGCAGACTCTCTTTGTAGAACCAGGAAACCAATCAGAAGGAACTCGGGTTAAAGAGAGCGAGGAGGATTCAAATGCAATGATATCCTGCTCAGCTACAGCTGACGGTCAGTGAGAAACAGCAGCTCATTAAAAGTTTTTAAATTACTGACAGACGGAGCAGCTGCTATGTAAAAGTGCAGGTTAGATATTTGGAGCCATCACTGAAATCCTCGATCAGCTCTGCTTTTGACCCCACATCTAAAAATGTCAAAGGACAGTTGGTTTGTAGACGTCAGGCTCTGAGGTTTACCAAGAGAGTCTAACAGGAAGCCCAACAGTGCACGTCAGAACTTCTCTGACACTGTTATACCAGAAATGTCCTTACCTGGTTGGCAAACCCACCAACCTGACACACCTGAAGTCTTTGGCACAAGTTGTGTTGACTATGTTCACTCAGGTGCTTGGTCTTCAGACCATGTTGTGATTGATGAACCTGACTTGACTCCTACCAAGACTGACTCAGATCTCACTGCACCACAGCCAGTAAGGTGGAGGCGCTCTGACAGAGAAAGACATCCACCTGAGAAGTTTCCTTATGAGGAAGTAGGAGAGCCGCTGACCTTGGCTATTAGCTCCTTTTCTCAAACCTCAGCTGTTGCATTCTCCACAACTGTTACTCCACCACGTCCACGTTGGTCAACGATGCATGAAGGGACTCGCCCGGTGGCGCCAGTGTCCGGCAGCCTGGCCTCTATCAGTGCGCCCCAGGGCAGCCGTGGCTACAATGTAGCTGCCATCACCAGTGTGTGAATGTGTGTGTGAATGGGTGGATGACTGAATGTAGAGTAAAGCGCTATACAAATGCAGGCCGTTTACCATTTAAGTCGTGTGGAAATGCGGAGAGTCTGTGAGCTGCATTCACAAACAGGTTGGATCACTCTGAATGACAACGATTAGAGGAGGGTCTTCCATCAGTACCAAGCTCTGCTGATTTTCATTAATAAAACTTAAACCTGCTCAGTGAAAAACAGAGTGAAATCAGACAAGACTGAGTCCACTTTTAACTTTGTTTCGTCAGATTTAACAGGAACTCATCTGAAGATCAGCCTCCTCCCTGTACGGGGAAAATTCCTATCAAGTCTCCACCTGTCCTGCTTCAGGTGAAGCCCCGCCTCCTTCCAGGAATCACCTGTGTGTCTGTGTTTAGTGTGCAGCTGTGCAGCTTGTTGTTGGTGTGTGAAGAAGCTGTAAGTTTGCTCTGTTTCCTCCTTTAACAGTTTGTCTTTAGGAACTTTATGAGCAGATCAGGAAGTGAGACGTTTGTATTTACATAAAATAAAACCAATGAGATGATTTGATGATTGGCTGAATCCACTCTGGTTATCAGTCAGTAACTCTGCACTCAAACATTTGTCTTTGATAAACAGTTTAAAACGATCTGAATGAAACTTTGGATCCATCATCACTGGTGGAACAATGATCGTCCCTTTAACTGGAAACAGATGAAACCAGTTTGTTCTTCAGAAGCCGACATTCAGGTTTTACTGAGTGACGTCAAAACAACATGAAGCTGCTCCAGCTCAGTTCAGGGTCACTGCAAACAGAGATAATCAGAAGTAAATACAGACTCTCTCACACACCATCAATATTTAAGGATGTTTTCACTGCGGTTTAAATCCTACATATACTTGATGTTGATGCAGGAGTAAAGCCTCTCAGAATCAAACACATTTAAGCCTCTGTGACTCAGGACTGTGTGAAGTGCACAATCGAACACTTTTTAATCTGTTTCAAGTTAAACACAATGAAGTGTTCAAAGGAAAAACATGTTACTATGTGAATCCTGCTTGATGGACCAGAGCAGAGCCTCCCTCTGTGCTCTGTTCATCACTCTGTCAGTCTGAGTTATTCATGAAGCACAAGGAGCTGATGATAAGCTGGTTAATGTTGGCACACACACACACTGTGACACTGTCAGACATGAGGAAGTGTGCAGGTAAACTCTGCTCAGAAATGACAATGAGGAGGTACACAGACTGATGGAGCTCATAGAGTGAGACGTTTATTTTACATGAAGTAAACCTGATGTATGATCTGATCTGTGGATCAAACTGATGTGTTTAATAACCTGTTGTTTAGGGCTGGGCGATATGGCCTCAAATCCATATCACGATATATTCTTCTGTATAACATATTTTCCACACTTAAAATCCTTTAATTTCCTCAAAAATCGAGAGTGTGCCTTATGTATGAATTCTGGTTGTGCTTACTGACCTCGAACCGATTTTGGCTGCAGAAATCTGTTAAAAATGTTTTAGTACAACTTTGGTAAGCAGCACTGCTTGATGGATCGTCAGAGCATTACGGCTGCCGTAGGGAGGAGCTTCACGGAGTAATCTGGGTCCTAAACTCCGACAGCTTCAGGTACCAAAGTCAAACGAACACAAAGAGTTAAAAATGGTCTAAATTCTTTCATCTTTAATTAAATCATCAGCGTTGCTGCTTTACCAGGTGTAACAATTAAGTTTAACATCCAGGTAGGGCTGCTCAATTAATCGAATTTTAATCTCGATTACGATCTGGGCTTTCAACGATCATTAAAAATGACTGAGCCGATTATTAGCCCCTCCCTCGTGCTTTACTCTCGCGCTGCTCCGTGTGGCAAATCGAGCGCACCTCTCTGCATTTCAAACACGTGTCACAACAATTAAGAGCAGCGGCCTCCAACCTTTTTTGCTCCACGGACCAGTTTATGCCGGACAATATTTTCACGGGCCGGCCTTTAAGGTGTCGCGGATAAATACAACAAAATAAAACTAGTACCGGTACCGAAAAAAAGAAAATTTATTCATAACACACGTGAAAAGACCCAGGAAAACCAAGTCAACGATAAAAACGATAACAAAATAACGTGGAAAACCGATAAAAACCCTGAAAACTATACATTTCACACCTGAGCCTCAACTCTCGCGGCCCGGTACCAAACGACTCACCGACCGGGACCGGTCCGAGGCCCGGGGGTTGGGGACCGCTGATTAAGAGGACCCGAGGGAAGCTTGGAAAGCTAAACAGAAGTTATTTGGAGAGGAGAGTGACTGCTGTTGGTTGAAAAGAGGTAAAAAAACTTCAGTGGTTTGGAAACATGGGTTCAGTCAGACGTGGATCAAGTAGACTGTGTGTAAACTTTGCTACGGTGTCGTAGCTGCACCACAGAGCAACACTGCAAAGTTCACTAAACATAGATGTTTACATTTTTCATTTATTTTTTTATATTGCAAACATTTGCACTGTTATCAGTATTTGCACACTATTTTATATTATTTTTTGACAACCTTTAAAGTCATTATTCAACACATTGTTATTGTTAAATAAATATTGTCAAATAATTGAGATCTCAATTTCAATGAAAATAACCGTGATTATCATTTTTGCCATAATCGAGCAGCCCTACATCCAGGCATCCATGAAAACAGAATTTATTCAATTTAACGGAGTTAGAAGTTAACAGGAAGTTAGCTCGCTAGTTTCCACCTAAACATTTCATAGCATATTCTGACTGAGAGATTTTTGAAACTAATTCAAACGTACAGCTCTGCTATCACTTCCAACATAAATGAAGACTAAACAGCAGTGGCGTTTGCAGGGTTACTGAAGTTGGACTACCTGGTATATAATGTTGTGCTACATGACTGCTAGCGACACAGCTATGTTAGCATAACATTAGCACAGTGAAGCTGGAGGATGAATGCTAACTTTTTGGCTTTCGCCATATTTCAATAGTGCTTCATCTCTTTGTTATGACTGTCGCCCGCCATAATTGCAGATGATAATTGTTGTAGCTGCTGCGATGCTTTCGACCAAAACAGGCGCAGCTTGATGACATCATCAACATGCGGTATAGTCACAATCTCTATCGTTGGCCAAATTTATATCGTTTCTATCGTATATCGTTTCTATGGCCCACCCCTACTGTTGTTACTGTTGATCAGCTGAGATCAGCTGTGCTACAAACTGGAACTCTGCTGAACTGGATTTACTCGTTTCGTGAACTTTTAAGAACGAATGCTTCCTTGGCTGAAAGCAGTGAACATAATTTAAAAAACAGCTTTACTTGCACATAAATCTGTCAGTAAAGTCTGGATAATAAATTCTGGTGGTGTTATAGGTTCTCTTGGTCAGCTTGGTGTTGGTTTGGCTCCTGCATAAAACAGTTTGCTCTCATATTTGACACTGACAGGAACAAAGAGTAAAAAACACGACAACCAAACTAAAAAAGAGAGACGAGTTAAAGCAGAAGATATTTTGTGTGTCAGAACATGTGATCCTCACCAAGAGAGAAAAGCTCTGATTATTGTTGCTGAACTGTGATGGTGAACAGTCTCCTCTGTTGATCCCAGTGTGACTGAAGTCCGTGTGATGAGTGAGGACTGAGCCTGTGTTGGTCGATCGTCTCTAAACAGGATGTGAAGCATCAGTTCAGTCGTATTAAAGCCCTGAATAAACAGTCCTTCTGGATCCACTGTCTGTGTTTGGCTCCTCATCTTCAAAGACTCAACACAAGATGTTGGTCACATCAACATAAAACACAGGATTTGCTGCAGATGTTGAAGTGTGTTCTCCATATGAGAGAAGCTGCTGATCGTGTTTGTATGTTAGCACCTGTAGGATCGATGAACAGCTCTGACTCAGTTCACTAACCAGGCTCAGGGGAATAACTGGGATATTTCCCCAACAGAGACGTCCTGCTGGGATCGTTTTCCTGCTCTACACTCTGGTGTTTCTGCTCAAAGAACAAGAAAATGAATTTCCATGAGCCTACAGATCGTGGACTTCTTTGAGAAACTTAAAGAAGACGCTTTTCTTTCCTTAGATTGAACTTAAACAAAGGATTTGAGGAGAAGAAAAGTTTTTAAAGATCAATTAAACATATTAATAAATATTCTGTTTATTTTACGTTATTTAGGTGTTTAGGTTATTTTTCTGTAACACGTCTGCTCTCGAGTCGTTATCAACAGTGTATCAATGCATTCCTGTGGGTGGAGACAGAAACACACACCCAAAAAGAGCTCAGAGCAAGAATAAAAGAGGAGGAGACAGGATCAGAGTGGGACAGTGGAGCTTGTTGTTGGTGTCTCTGTGTGAAGAAACTGTAAGTTTGCTTTGTTTCCTCCTTTAACAGTTTGTTTGTTTCTGTGATGTTTGGACCTGATGTTCTCCATCACACCGACACTCTCTCTCCCCTCTGTTCCATATGTGACAGAGGGGAGAGAGAGTCTCTCACTCAGAGAACCAAGGTTACAATGTAACCACACGTTCCGCTCTTGTGTTTGAATCCTCATGATTATAGATTATTGATTGGCTGGAATCAAACAGTTTGAAGAACATTTATTCGTGTGGTAGTTTCAGCTGCTGCTCACAAATCTGATAACAGGAACAAGTTAGTTCCACGAGGAAGACGTTCGTCTGGGCGCGTTGGCCTCGTCGGTCATGTGACCGTGTTACTGTTCGGGCTCAAACTGATACGAGTGGTTTAGCAGGTGTGACAGGACGATGCTGCACAGCCTCATTGTTCAGGTGTGAGTCAGACTCTGAGTCTTTATACAGTCCTGTTTAACAACATGTTGTTCCTGTTGATGTGTCACAGAGATCAGCTGTGCTAAACTCTGCTGCGTGCAGCTACTAGTTTCTCTAGTTTGGTGATGGAAACGTTGATGAGACTGTTTCCATCACCAAACATCATGAGGAACACCTCTGAGTCTGATTCTGACTCTGTGCATAAAACCACAAATATCCCTTCATGTCTGTTCATCTGATTCTGTAACGTGAGAAACTTTGATGTCTGAGTTTTGAATCATTAATCATTAAAGTCCAGACTCGTAATTCTTAGAGGTTGGACTCAGCAGACGCTCCATAACACAACATCATCACAGTCCTTCAGTTATGATTTCATATGATTGAGTTTTGAGTGTTACAGTGATGTGTTTTCATGTTGTTGCAGGTCTCTGAGTGTCAGTGAAACCTGTCAGTTAAAACGAAGATCTTTCACTTCATTTCCCTCACTGCGTTTCTAGACCTGATTTTCTGATTTACATGCGCTCACTTCCTGTGTTGTGACAAGTTAATTATCCTGAGTGCGCACTGGGCAGGGAGACTCCGCCTCCATTAAAACAAACTAGATGTGGAAGTAGTGACGTTTTAGTTTAGTGCAGACGTGAGAGATGAGTGTCGTTACATTACTGTTCATTTTCTGTTACAGCGTTTATTGTCCACACGTGTGATCAGACAGGATTATTTCAACGATCTCATGTTTATTTTATCCTCCTGTAACTTTATGAAGAGCTAAACTGTCAGCACTAGTTAGTCCTTATAAGAACTGTTTGTGAGCTAAGAATCAACAATGACAAAGACTGTGAGTGTCATGCAGTGACTCCTCAGAATTAGGCTGATTTTTAAGTTTTGTGTCAATCAAAGCTAGAAGCTGGTGTAGCGTTGAGCTCTATTGTTGATTAATTAAAAAAATATATGTAAAAGAAAAAAGGACTAGATGTGTTTTCTGTCTTTAGAAAAAGGTAAAATTGGTTATATTTTGTTGGGCTAATTCTGACCAATCGTGACAGTCCAGAACTTTTCCCTGCTGCTGTATCCTGTAACAATCAGTGTTGGGACTAACGTGTTCGTAAATAACGCGTTAGGTGTGATGATAACGCCAACTGATTTTAGTTTTATGATTCCTGGCTCCCATCTATGAGGTTTCTCATGTTTGTAAAAGTTACCTCATCATCCTCAGAGTCATCCTCCTCAACTGGCTGCTACTTTATGAAAACCATATGTAACACCTGCACATGTGTTTGAAAAAACAAACGCTTTGATTTTGACACCCCAAGAAAATCTTCCTAGATCTGCACGTGTTCAGAGTAAGAGCAGAATAAACAGCAGCAGAAGCTGATTGATGAACAGCTGAATGACATATCAGCTGTAGCTGCAGCATCTGCACAGAGTTTGATTGGCTAACGCTGATTTGTTTGTTTTTTTAAACAGGACAGCAGAGAGAGAGAGGAGGAGATGAAGAGTGCAGCAGATTGATGAAACAGTGAAGAAGAGGTGAGCATCTGACAGAGCAGAGCCAGTTTAAAGGAGCCTCACAAGCTCACACATGACAGCTTCATCAACATGGAGCTCTGAGTGTTTATTAAAGGATCATTGGACGCTCTGACACAGCTGACTGCAGCCTTTAGCTGTGAGCACACAGTGTCTCCATGAGCCTACAGATCGTGGACTTCTTTGAGAAACTTAAAGAAGACGCTTTTCTTTCCTTAGATTGAACTTAAACAAAGGATTTGAGGAGCAGAAAAGTTTTTAAAGAGAAATTAAACATATTAATAAATATTCTGATTATTTTACGTTATTTAGGTGTTTAGGTTATTTTTCTGTTTTCTGTCACACGTCTGCTCTCGAGTCGTTATCAACAGTGTATCAATGCATTCCTGTGGGTGGAGACAGAAACACACACCCAAAAAGAGCTCAGAGCAAGAATAAAAGAGGAGGAGACAGGATCAGAGTGGGACAGTGGAGCTTGTTGTTGGTGTCTCTGTGTGAAGAAACTGTAAGTTTGCTTTGTTTCCTCCTTTAACAGTTTGTTTGTTTCTGTGATGTTTGGACCTGATGTCCTCCATCACACCGACACTCTCTCTCCCCTCTGTTCCATATGTGACAGAGGGGAGAGAGAGTCTCTCACTCAGAGAACCAAGGTTACAATGTAACCACACGTTCAGCTCTTGTGTTTGAATCCTCATGATTATAGATTATTGATTGGCTGGAATCAAACAGTTTGAAGAACATTTATTCATGTGGCAGTTTCAGCTGCTGCTCACAAATCTGATAACAGGAACAAGTTAGTTCCACGAGGAAGACGTTCGTCTGGGCGCGTTGGCCTCGTCGGTCATGTGACCGTGTTACTGTTCGGGCTCAAACTGATACGAGTGGTTTAGCAGGTGTGACAGGACGATGCTGCACAGCCTCATTGTTCAGGTGTGAGTCAGACTCTGAGTCTTTATACAGTCCTGTTTAACAACATGTTGTTCCTGTTGATGTGTCACAGAGATCAGCTGTGCTAAACTCTGCTGCGTGCAGCTACTAGTTTCTCTAGTTTGGTGATGGAAACGTCGATGAGACTGTTTCCATCACCAAACATCACGAGGAACACCTCTGAGTCTGATTCTGACTCTGTGCATAAAACCACAATTATCCCTTCATGTCTGTTCATCTGATTCTGTAACGTGAGAAACTTTGATGTCTGAATTTTGTTCTATCATTAAAGGATGTTGGCTGCTGTGTTTGCACATGCTCAGTGTGACAGGATGTTGGCTGCTGTGTTTGCACATGCTCAGTGTGACAGGATGTTGGCTGCTCTGTTTGCACATGCTCAGTGTGACAGGATGTTGGCTGCTCTATTTGCACATGCTCAGTGTGACAGGATGGTGGCTGCTGTGTTTGCACATGCTCAGTGTGACAGGATGTTGGCTGCTGTGTTTGCACATGCTCAGTGTGACAGGATGTTGGCTGCTGTGTTTGCACATGCTCAGTGTGACAGGATGTTGGCTGCTGTGTTTGCACATGCTCAGTGTGACAGGATGGTGGCTGCTGTGCTTGCACATGCTCAGTTTGACAGGATGTTGGCTGCTGTGTTTGCACATGCTCAGTGTGACAGGATGTTGGCTGCTGTGAAAGCTGAATGCTCTGTGGTTAGAAGTGATGTCACACATTAGGATAACTGTGCTCGCTCTCTGTCAGAGTAACAGAGAGCGAGCAATTTGACCACATGACCCTCAGTACACAGCATGATGTGCGCTGTAAACAGGAAGTAGAGGAGCAGGACTGAGGTAAACCTCTGAGGGATCAAACTAAGACTGAGCTCCAGATGTTTCCACATGTTTCTGCTCTGCGTGTGTTTGATGATTTCAGGTATAGATGATGGAATATGACCAGTCTGATGTGAGCCTGCTTCTCTGACAGCTCCTCACCTCTCTGTGCTGCCCCCTGCTGGCTCTGATCATTACTGACTGAGTCCTTGCTGCCACTTTATTAGGTACAGCTTGCTAACACAGGCTCAGACCTGCTTTGCCTTCAGAGCTGAGCCTTAAATCTTCATGGCTCAGATTCAGCAAAGTGCTGGAAACATCCCTCAGAGTCATGTGATCAGTGACGTCTGCTTTCAGCACTGACAGATAGAAAAGTGCATCCACATAAACAGGATATATAATAATAATAATCAAATGCTGATTTTTTTTCAGCCCTTTGTCTGAATGCTAATCCAGCTGTGTGTGTTTGTAATGACAGTAAATAAATGTCAGACTTACAGCTCCTGCTTTACTGCATTAAAGTGATCAGATGACTTCAGCACTTTGACATGGATGGTAGTGAAAGCAGGAAATGACAAATGTAGCACAGCAGCAGCGTTTAACAGAAACTCTGGGATGAACATCATTCATAGAACAGCTTCCAGCTTCTTTTGCTCGGCTACAGTTTGGATGGATTTGCATTTAAAGATGCAACAAGACTAAAATGGTTAGGGTCAGGAGGTCAAAGGTCAGAGCTCCTGTGGGTCTGAGGGCGGCCTCACGCTGGAGAAGGATGAAGGAGTCTGACCTGAGCCAGTGTTTGACATGAACACATCAGCACTGCTGTCAGTGAGCCTAACGACAGCCGTTAGCATCATTTCAGTGTTTCAGTCATAAAAACACTTCCTGTCTCTGTGGTGGTTACAGTGACATCATGCAGTTTGTGCTTTGACCTCCAGAGGGCGACAAATCAGCACAGACAGAGAGCTCCATTCAAACTTTGCTGCCATCAGGAATAATTCTTCAAATATAATCATCAGTGTTTGAGCAGTTATGATATCAGGGACAATCTAGACATGTGTGACAATACTGAACATGTCACATGACACACCTCAAACATCATGTGATCCACTCTCAGTCTGCACTTTCATTCATGACTTCAACAGGTTGAAATGAGCTTTGAAGAAACATTCAGTGAAATAAATCTTTCATGGATTCATGTGAGCAGCAGATGAACTTTGTACCAACAACATCTTCAATAACAGAGTCTGAATGAAGCTCAGGTGTTGATGCTGCTCACTGATTGGACGCTTGCTTTCAGCTCTGCTCTCAGTCTTTACTGCACAGGTGAAGGTAGAAAGTGTGACTGGATCTATAGACTGGAAACAGAGAAACATGCTGAACATTTGAAGCTTTGCAGCAGAAATGTTCATGTTACAAATACAGCAGAGCTGATCTGGGATCAGTGTGTTCACACCTGCAGCTACAACAAGGTTTCATGTCTCCACACGTCAGCATGTGAACTTTACTCTGACTCAGTCTGAGCAGTCAGACGGCATATTTTTAAAGTTAACACATCAGCACACACAGAGCTGAGCCCCTCCCACCTGTGCTGAGTTTCAGGTGGAGCCCCGCCTCCTTCCAGGAAGCAGCTCACCTGTGTGTCCGTGTTTAGTGTCCAGGTGTGGAGTGGAGCTTGTTGTTGGTGTGTGAAGAAACTGTAAGTTTGCTTTGTTTCCTCCTTTAACACTTTGTCTTTAGGAACTTTACTGTTTGTTCAGCTCGTGTTTGATTTCTTCACACAACAAACTGTGTGTGTTTGTATTTCCGGTCTCTCCATTAAAGTCAGTGTGTAATGTTTCCTGGCTAACATCAGCTGTGTGCAGCTTAGTTCAGCACAAATCTGCCGCTCCATAGTTCACGGTAACGGACTCACAGCTGGACCAACGAGGCCGAGTGTGTCCGCCACTCTGAGCTACGTTCGTGTTTGTGTACTTGTAGTTTGTACTTTGAGTTCACTCAGAGCCCACAGAGGACGCAGCGTACGTGATGACGTCACAGCCCTTTACCTCCTTTACTGTCACTGTGATTAATATTTACACACGAGACACCTGCAGAGCTCTGACGCTAAGCTAGCACACAGCATGCTAACGCTAAGCTAACGCTAAGCTAACACTAAGCTAAAGCTAAGCTAGCACACAGCATGCTAACACTAAGCTAACGCTAAGCTAGCCAAGAACCCAGAGTGAGGTTAAAGCTAGTGATGGGCAGATGAAGCCCCATGAAGCACTGAAGCTTTTCATCCAATTGGTTCACCCCAACGCGAAGCTTCTTGAAGCTTCATTTGCTCTAGTAGGACACCTACTGGACGTAAAAATATTAGTTGGCATGAATTTGAAGAGTGTGGCCTTTTTGCACACAGCCTGTAAATGTCAACAACAAAAGGAGTGTGTAAAACATGTATATTGTAGTGATGCAGTGTACTGTGTATATTTATACTGGCAGTATGGAACATGATTATTTGGAAATGCCTAAAATGGAAATGATCATATACTGTGAGGTGAGGTGTGGACAGTGGTTGTGCTTTTGTAACATTGAGGCAAGGACAGTGATTAGTGTTTAGGGGACACATCATTGGTTTTTGTTAAAAAGAAACAGTTTCTCCACTGTGGCAGGTCGTAGGCGATTTTTTTTTTCTAAACTGTCTCTAACTCTCACTAACCGCAACTCTCCATCAAACGCCCACATTTTGTCTGAGGGGTTTATATCGCTGTCATAGCTCGCGGCAAAGTTCGAACCGCTTCCTGAACCAGTCACGTGGTACAGCCGGGCAGCGAGGCTTCGGACGTCATCATTTTCAGCTCCTCCCATAAATGAAGCAAGCCTCGATACGCGCTTCGCGGAAACGCCCCCTCCATTACTCGACACACGCTTCGAAGCCTCGATACAGAACGTCACATCACTAGTTAAAGCTGAGTAAACACTGACCCCAGACCAGCACCGTGATAAAGTGAGCTGCTGCTGCTGAACTTGAACAGGTAACAAAGTGATGAGCAGTCAGGCTGCAGGTTTCTACCTGTTCATGTTTCTACAGTAGAATCACTTTGAAGTGTCTTTGTGCTGTTTCATCTTTGATTTGTGTTCATAAACACTCAGAGAAACATCACGTGACCTCATCAGGATCTGTGTTGGTGTGTGGGGCTGTACCTCAGCTTTATGTTGTTACATGCTCATTTGTTCATTTTAACATCAAAGTAATGTTATGAGGAGTAATGAAGTAACGTACTCCATTACTTTTAATCAAAGTGTTCTGTGTAATATGTGTAATAATGACTGTTTTGAGTAATGACCAACACTGATCACAACAAAGAGGAAATGCCTCCAACATGCACAAACATTTGAGCCACAACATGCAGTTAATGTGCACAAATGTCTTTGATATGCTGCTCAGTGATGGTGGTGACTGTCAGAGCAGAGCTACTGAGAATCAATAAGTAATATCAATGATGGGATCAGAATCACTAAATTCTTCTCATCCCTGTCAGTATCATACATGTGCTGTATAATGTGATAAATGTAGAGGTGCTGGCTGTTCTCTCACTCTGCTGTTTAGCTGTAAAGGACGCCTCCCTGCCTTTGTCTCATTCATGACCTTTAATAGTCTCTTCTAACATGCAGAGATCTGTATGATCTGTTTCATAGAGTCTAACCAGCCTGTACAGGTAACAACAACAGTCACTGCATCACTGACACACAAACGTCATCTCTGTCAATAACAACATTCATACATGGAATAAAAACACATCAGTGGATCATTGCTGGAGCTGATGTTTGTGCTCCTGGTGCAAAGGCTCTCAGTTTCCTCCTTGAAATAACATCAGTGGTGGGTCAGCGACATGCTTTCTTTCCCTCTCAGGTTTAAATATCTGGGACTCTCCACCGTTTGGTTTTAGAGCTGAAGAAGCTTCTCTGATGAAACGTCTTCCAGAAACTTAAAGACGTCTCTTTTCTCTCCAAGCTCCTTAGATCACATGACCTGGATGACTGAACCTACAGACATATTGACCTGGTTTCTAGGTAGAGCTGGGCGATAGAACGATAACGATATGTATCGCGATATAACTTTTTCTCGATAGAAAAATTAAACTATTGCGATAGACCTCGCCGCTCTTGTCCTCTTAAAAAAAAAAAAAAAAAAAAGGTCAGCCAATCCAAATTAAGTAGCGCAGAGCCGAACCAATCACAGCCGCAGCGTCACGTCACGTGACTTGTTACGTACAGCACAAGTGTCAAGCCGCACGTGTGTTTGTTTGGGAAGCAGCCAGCGGGTAATGGAGGAAATGAGTGTGCCGGCTAGAAAAATCAACCGAGTGTGACCGAAGAGAAAACAGATGATGGTTCCAACGCCGGAGAGATTGTCGAACGGAAGAGCCATAGAAGCTCCGTAGTGTGAAGGTATTTCGGCTATTTCAAGTCTGACAAAAACAGAGTAGCGTTCACTGTAAATTGTGCCGAAAGCAAGTCTGGAAATACAATAAACTGGTGCATGCGTCACACTGTGCGCCACGTTATTGTTTCGGTGAAATGAATTTCTACAATACTGTTAATTCTACTCTCTGCAGTGTTTAAATGCTTACATATACACACAGTTACTGTCCCTCCACACATACGACTCGGTTCTGCTTCTATGCCCCAGCTTTGTTTACTTTTTCCCACCGAGGCTTCTAGACTTCTGATTGGCCAACATTTCTGCACGGTTAGGAATCTAGCGCCACCTGCTGCTTTGGCATGTTCATAGCAGCGTTTTCCTTCATTTCTGCCTTTATGTGTGGACGGGATTATTTTTTAAAACGGAAACGGAAAATCTCCGTTTTCAAAAATACCCGTGTACGTGTGGACGTAGCCTCAGTCTCTGACTGGAAGCGCTAATTCGTCATTCGGCTTTTGTCAGACTAAAGTAACTGTTAAAACTGTTTGAAAAGCTCAGCTATACAACAAGGAGAGATTGAGAATTTCCTTTTAGTTCTCAGTTTATTTGATATTGACAAAAGTTAGTCAGTTTTGTCTGTTCTTCTGTAAAACAAACTAAGATTTATTTTTAGAATTAATATTTTGTTTCTAAGTGGAATTGACAATTTAGTCTGTTTCGTTTGTTCTATTTTGAAACTTAAACGCTTTAGCGGCTGCCTTTTGTGTAGTTTGCAATATTTGCCTTTATTTATCTGAAAAAGTCTCATGTTCCTTAAGTACATCTACCCTGTTGAACTTATTATGGGAAATAAATATTTAAATAAAAACAAGCTGCTGATTATTTCACATTTTACTTGTGAGCAACGGCACATTTAAATCTTACAAATATAGTTATTTGGCTTATATCGTGATAGATATCGTTATCGCCTGAAATGAAAAAAACATATCGTGATATGAAAAAATCTCATATCGCCGAGCTCTACTTTAAAGGTGATCGTTTAGGACTTCAGCAATAATACAGACAGCAATGTAGTTAGCAGTAAAACAGCTTTATTGGGAATTAACTTAAAAAACAAACAAACATCTGTCTCCTATTTTCTGTCACACAGGAAAGAAGCATCAATATCTGATGAGAAGACTTATTTATTTCTTTTTGGGGTTTTTTTCAACAGGAGAAGAATATCTAACAAGTTGATTTGTTCACATCTTAATTTTTAAGTGACATGTGCATTTTGAGTTTATACACTCTTTATATAAGGCAACAGTTTCCTTTTGCAGTATTTTTGTGTGGAGTGTTTTTCTATTTCTTAACAAAAAGGGAACAAAGGTGTTTAAGTTCACCTAGGATGATTTGTCTTAACTTTCACATGGTCTTACTGAGGTGATGTGAATTGAAACATGCATTTTTTTTTGGCGGTGAGGGAGGGATGTGCTGGAAAAGTTTGAAAAGGGACCTTGAAAGTGCTTAAGAAGTGCTTGAATTTGACCCTGAAAAAGGCATATGAACCCTGATCATTATCATTAGCCTGTGTAAGTCCTGAGTGTCCTCCAGTTCAGTGTCTTTGTCAGTCCCACATGTGTCGTTTCTGTTCAGCTGGTCTTCCAGTCAGTCATCCATCTCAGACTCTGTCATTCTGTCATAAACACCAGCCTTCACTACCTGTGAGTCCTGCGTTTGGGTCCTCTCTTCTCCACATCCACACTGCGATGCTGTGACATATACAGTACATAAAATCAAAATTCACGTTTTATGCAACTAAAGTGTTTCATTATGTAGGCTACAGAACATAATTCAGTTATAGACGATATATGAAACATGTATACTTACTGCATTTGAATCATTTAAACCATATGTGATATAAACACCTGCACGTGTGTTTGAAAAAACAAACGCTTTGATTTTGACACCCCAAGAAAATCTTCCTAGATCTGCACGTGTTCAGAGTAAGAGCCGAATAAACAGCAGCAGAAGCTGATTGATGAACAGCTGAATGACATATCAGCTGTAGCTGCAGCATCTGCACAGAGTTTGATTGGCTAACGCTGATTTGTTTGTTTTTTTAAACAGGACAGCAGAGAGAGAGAGGAGGAGATGGAGAGTGCAGCAGATTGATGAGACAGTGAAGAAGAGGTGAGCATCTGACAGAGCAGAGCCAGTTTAAAGGAGCCTCACAAGCTCACACATGACAGCTTCATCAACATGGAGCTCTGAGTGTTTATTAAAGGATCATTGGACGCTCTGACACAGCTGACTGCAGCCTTTAGCTGTGAGCACACAGTGTCTCACATTTACATTCACTTCCCTGTCAAACTCAGTAACTTTAAACAGCTGCTGTTATCAGGTGAAGATAGCAAAGCTTTCAGGGCTGAGCCCCAGTGTTTCAGGATAATGGCCCCAGAGACCACAGTCACATATGTGGGGAAGGATTTTAAGTTTAAAACTTCCTTTAAGCACTAACAGCAGAGACGCACAAAGTCGCAGACAGGGAACAAAGTATTTTAGGTTTGTATTGTCAGATTATTTAATCATTATACTGAACAAATATGTGAAAAAGTAAAAACCTCTATTATGATGAGGTTATCACTACATTCACATGTCGTCGATGTGTTCTTTCACACAGATCAGTTTCAGTGTGTGTGGCCCGTACACTAAACCATGACACAAATTCATATGATGTGACACCCAGACTGTGTTCACTGTTTCTTTTGGTAAAATCATCTTCTCGTGTTTTTATAGAAAGATGATGGAAGAACCTAAAGAACAGCCAGCCAAAGCAGCTCCATCAGCAGGTAGGAGATCAGTGCTTTGTATGATGAGACGTATGGATGTATAGACTTCAGGCAGATTCTTTTTTGTAACTGTGATAAGTACATAAAATTCACGAGTTGTAACCTGTCCTAATCTTTGCCTTAATCTTTCTGTGGGACATTAATATAACATGAGAACTTCCAGTCTAAGGAGTTTGGCAGAGAAACAACTGGACTTTTTTGTACTTTGAACCCACATATGAGGTTAAAACGATGCCACCTTAAAATGAAACTGAAGAAATATTGAAACTGAAACAAATGTATTGAAAGTGAAATGATAGTGAAAAAACATAAATATAGAAATTTAAAGAAAAAACTCACTGTTCATGTGGTTTTCACACTTACATCGTTTTTTTCCACGTACAGTTATTTTTTCAGCTTCAATTAGTTGGCACTGCTTCGGCATCTGAGGGTGCGCTTGAGGGGCGGGGCTTCAGAGCCACATATATGAGCCACATATGTTTGCGCACATTATATTGCTGACCAGTGACTGTAGAAATCATGGACGACCTAATATCTGCAGCAGCCGCAGTCATGAAGAAACTTGCGTATCTCTGAACGGCACATAGAGCGGGGACGCTGAGAGGAGGTCCAGCGTTTACCGACTGTTTCAAACTGACAGACTCGGGTGTTCTTCAGTGTCTGCCTGACAGAAGGACCTGAGAGCCGCCACAATATTTTTGGTAAGTGAAAGGTGTTTGTAAGCTAATCTGTAGCTAACATCCTTAGCTAGCTAGCTAAGATGGGCACTCGGCTATCGGCAAAACTTGTTTTGTAAAGTTTGTTTAGCTAACCCGTGCAGGTGAACCAAATGAACAGAAACGCACTGGGCTGCTCAGTCAGTAACTAACCACAGTTACTGTACTTTTATTATGAGTATTACACTGTAAGGCAACAGGCTGCACTCTGCTGCAGCTCCTGTGCAGAGCTGATTATTCAATATGTGCAAACAGCAGCATGTTTTCACTCTTTTGCCACATCTGTAAGGATATTAACACATATTTTAAAAAAGGCTTGCACTTCAGTAACCCCTCATTAATCATTAATTACAGATTAAATAGCAAAGCCTAATATTTATGTACTCAAACCAAATACTTCTGCTTGGCAGCTTAAGTTAAAATGTGTGTTTCATTTTTCCTCGGATTACATTTTTAGCACTGACTCTGTGTATTGTTTTTACTAAGTTTGTTTCAAATATTCAGGTTAAATAAAACAGTCTGAATCATTCTTATTGAGGTAAGTTCACAAAGTTACATGTGCAGTACAGCTTACATCCTTTGAGAGGGAAAAAAGCATTAATATTTGTTATGATACCTCTGTATGTTGGTGACCACGGTGCAGCAGCAGACTGAACCAGGACTGAAACCTGCTCCGTCTGCTCATGTATGCAGATTCACATTCACAAAGCACCAACAACTCAAAGGTTAACATTATATTGGAAAATCTGTTGGTATATACGGCTTTAAGAAATAAACAGCTCGTATGTGAGCAGAGCTGAAGAACTAAAGAAATGTAAGAGAAGAACTTCAGATCCTGGGTGTGTGAGGACAGAAGGATCAGCTCTATTTCAGATTTGAGATAAACTTTATATTTCAGTTTGTGATGGTTCAGTTCTCTTTGTGATTACAGGAGCTGATTCAGACCTCAGCACCACCCAGTGACAGCAGACAGATCATCCAACATGTTCACATGTTAACTGCAGAATGAACTGATGCAAACAGTACAAAGGTTAAAGCACCACATGTGCTGTAGTGAAAGCTGCAGCTGTTTTATGGATAAAAACAAAGTCAAAAGGATTAATCACCCCTGTATCATATGAATGTTGGGTTTTTCTCTGTATCTGTTATTGTACGATCTACTGTACAATATAAAGCACCTTCAGGTGACTGTTGTTGTGATTTGGCGCTATATGAATAAAATTGAATTAAATTGAAATGTAACTGTGTCACTATATATCAGCATTAACAGGACCTCAGCTTGGTGTTTCACAAAGCTGCTGATCTCAGACCTGCACAGCTTCCGTTTTAAACACTGAATGTACTCAGCTGCATGAAGAGCACGTTTGAGTTTCTCTGACACAATTAAATAAAAACTGATGAAGGTCAAAGGTCGTCACTTGTATGTCGAACTACAGACTTGTCATCTGGAATTCTTTCACAGTTTGCAAATTTGCAAATAGTGTGTTATTTACCATTAAGTGATTCAGAGTCATTCATACCAGAGTAACCAGAGAGGATCATATATTTTTAAATATATAACTATCCACAGGACTGAATATAATATCTCTAAGTAAAAGTCCAGAGACTCTGAGGATTATCCAAGTATTTATAACATTACACAAAGCAAAGTTCTCCATCACACAACGCTCAAAAAGAGATTTCTACGCCGAGTATGCATCATTCTCAGACTCCTCTCATACTGCCAATAAACTCTTCCAGCTCCTCCTCCCCTCCAGGAGGCGCTACAGGAGCCTTCAGACTAAAACCAGCAGGTTTAGGAACAGCTTCTTCCCCACAGCTGTCACCCTACTGAACTCAGTCCCCCGCTGAGCCTTTCCATCCACACTCACCTAACCCTTCTACACTCCTCCTCCCAGTGACCATGATCCTTTCATTATCAACATCCACCACGTTGGTTACTGCTGTAGTTTTAGGACACTGACATGGTGTAGTCTCTGTTATAGTGCCTACACTGTTATAGTCTGTTCAGAGAGCTACGCTTCCACTACTGTAGATATTTTCATAGCACTCTGTAGATCTGTTTACCTCACAGTGCTTCATCTTTATATATGTATATTTGTTCATAGTATACCTGTATACTTGCCCGTCTGCAGAGGTGGGTAGTAACGAGTTACATTTACTCCGTTATATTTACTTGAGTAAGTTTTTGGAAAAAAAATTTACTTTTAAAGTACCCTTTTTGCACGATACTTTTTACTTTTACTTGAGTACATTTGTGAAGAAGAAACGGTACTTTTACTCTGCTACATTTCCAAAATTTGACTCGTTACTTTTTAAAAAATAATTAGTTTAACACATTAGATAACATGCCGCCAGTGGAGTTTCCGGTAACTTTTTTACCAATCAGATGTGGCCATGCAGTCACATGACCAGCTTGAAACTGTGGCGGGCAGAGCGGCCCAAGCGTTTCAAAGTAGCGGACACACGGAAAGAAGACACACATGAAAACATGGCAAAGCCAGTTGTCTACGCTAGAGCTGAAGAGGATGAACAGCATTTTCCTCACATACAAAGAATGTTTCGCTTAAAGGCAAGGCAAGGCAAATTTATTTGTATAGCACAATTCAACAACAAGGTGATTCAAAGTGCTTTACAGAGACATTAGAAACAAAAACAAATAAAAAGCATGATTTAAAATTGATTAAAACAAGCAAGCAAACAAACAAACAAACAAACAAACAAACAAAACAGTATATAAAATCAAAACAGATAAAATCAGAACAGTAGATAAAATCAGTAGTTAAATGTAAGTTTTGAAATTTAAGCTTAAAAGTGTGGATTTGGTGCTTTATTCAAATGCAGCTGAGAACAGGTGAGTCTTCAACCTGGATTTAAATAAACTGAGTGTTTCAGCTGATCTGAGGCTTTCTGGGAGTTTGTTCCAGATATAAGGAGCATAAAAGCTGAATGCAGCTTCTCCGTGTCTGGTTCTGACTCTGGGAACTGATAAAAGACCGGATCCAGATGACCTGAGGGATCTGGAAGGTTCATACTGGGTCAGGAGGTCACTGATGTATTTTGGTCCTAAACCATTCAGAGCTTTATAGACCAGCATCAGAACTTTAAAGTCTATCCTCTGATGGACAGGTAGCCAGTGTAAAGACCTCAGAGCTGGACTGATGTGGTCCACTTTTTTGGTCTTAGTGAGGACTCGAGCAGCAGAGTTCTGAATGAGCTGTAGTTGTCTGACTGATTTTTTAGGTAGACCTGTAAAGATGCTGTTACAGTAATCAAGCCTACTAAAGATGAATGCATGGACTAGTTTTTCCAGGTCCTGTTGAGACATCAGATCTTTTATCCTTGAAATATTCTTGAGGTGATAGTAAGCTGACTTTGTTATTGTCTTAATGTGTTTTTCTAAGTTTAGGTCTGCATCCATCACTACACCCACATTTCTCGCCTGGTTTGTGGTTTTTAGATGTATAGATTGAAGTTCTCTGGTGACCTGTAATCGTTTTTCTTTGGCGCCAAAGACTATTACCTCAGTTTGTTTTTGTTTAGCTGGAGAAAATTGTACGGGGCCTTGGTCTCCTGGTGACATTGTGATATATATTTGTGTGTCATCTGCATAGCTACGACAGTTTATTTTGTTGTTCTTTATAATCTGTGCCAGTGGGAGCATGTAAATGTTAAACAGAAAGGGTCCCAAGATGGAACCTTGGGGAACTCCACATGTGATACTTGTCTGCTCAGATGTGAAGTTACCTATTGATACAAAGTATTTCCTGTTTTCTACGTATGTTTTGAACCAGTTTAGTACAGTTCCTGAAAGACCTGCCCAGTTCTCCAGTCGTTTGAGTAATATGTTGTGGTCAACTGTATCAAATGCTGCACTGAGATCCAGTAAAACTAAGACTGACATTTTTCCACTGTCTATATTCAGACATATGTCATTAAACACTTTGGTCAGAGCGGTTTCAGTGCTGTGGTTCTGTCTAAAACCTGACTGGAAGGCATCGTAGTAGTTATTCTGTTTTAAGAAGTAACTGAGCTGTTGAGAAACTGCTTTTTCAATGATCTTACTTAAAAACGGGAGATTTGAGATCGGCCTGTAGTTGTTCATTTGTGTCTTGTCAAGATTGTCCTTTTTCAGTATAGGTTTGATTACAGCAGTTTTTAGTGATTCTGGAAACACACCTGATAATAAAGAAAAGTTGACGATCTGTAACAGGTCTGACTCTAAAGTCTTTGAGACCTTTTTGAAAAAACTTGTTGGCAGGACATCTAAACAGCAGGAGGAGGAGTTCAGTTGACCTAAGATGTCCTCCAGGTCTTTGCTGTTAATCGGGTGAAACTGTTTCATGGTGTTTAAACTGTTTTTTGGTGGACACAGTACATATCCTGGATCTGCTGTTGATGTACCAATTGCTTGTCTAATTTTTTGGATTTTTTCTGTGAAGAATTTGGCAAAGTCATTGCAGGCCATGGTTGAATGAAGTTCAGCTGCCACTGACACAGGAGGGTTCGTTAGCCTGTCAACTGTAGAAAATAAGACCCGAGCATTATGGCTGTTTTTAGTGATGATGTCAGAGAAGTAGGACCTCCTTGCACTCCTCAGTTGTAAATTAAAATTGTGAAGTTTCTCTTTATAGATGTCATAGTGAACCTGCTCAGCTTTCCTGCACTCTCTTTTTTCATTTTTCACCAGTGTGGAGTTTCTCCATGGAGACTTTTTCCTTCCAGAGATAACCTTCACCTTAATGGGAGCAATAGTGTCCATTACATTTAACATGTTAGCATTGAAGCTATTGACGAGCTCATTGACTGACCCTCTGGACAGGTCAGGTGTTAATGGGAAGACCTGGTTAAAAATTGCACTACTGTTTTCAGTTATACACCGTTTTGTGATCACTGTTGTTGATATATTTGTGTGGGCTGAGATTTTACTTTCAAAGAAAACACAGTAATGATCAGACACGCCCACATCAGACACAGTAACCTTTGAAATGCTCAGGCCTTTGGAGATCAGTAGGTCAAGAGTGTGTCCTCTATTATGTGTGGCCTCTGTTACATGCTGAGTCAGCCCAAAGTTGCCCAGAGTGTTACTCAGGTCTTTAGTCCCTTTGTCCTGAGGGTTGTCCACATGGATGTTAAAATCCCCAACAATAATTACACAGTCGAAATCAACACAGATCACAGACAGCAGTTCACTGAGGTCATTAAAAAAGTCTGTGCAGTATTTGGGAGGCCTGTAAACATTAAGAAACACAACTTTGGATGGGGCCTTCAGCTGTAAAGCCACATATTCAAAAGACTGAAAACTTCCAGGAGATAGCTGCTTACATTGAAATGATTCATTAAATAAGACAGCAACCCCCCCTCCTCTCCTGCTCGCCCTGGCCTCACTGATAAAACTGTAGTTAGGAGGGGTCGTCTCGATGAGAACAGCTCCACTGTTACTTTGGTCCAACCAAGTTTCAGTTAAAAACATAAAATCAAGGCTGTGCTCAGTGATTAAATCATTAATTAAAAATGTTTTCCCAGCTAAAGATCTAACGTTTAATAAAGCCAACTTAAGTGTTTTAGAGGCATTACTTGTCCCCTCGTGTTTGGGAGCAGTCTGTGGCACACAAGGTATGTTTACTATGTTTAAAGATCTTTTAGAGTGCAGCTCTCTGTGTTTTGACCAGGCCACATGTCTCCTGTCACCTAAAAGTACAGAAATTTTAAAACCTTCTAGTAAACAGGGTCCCAGCTTCTCCTGGGAAAAGTCACCACTGCCATAATCCTCGCAGCCCGGACCCTAAACACATCAGACTGCGGAGACAGAGCGTGAAGGTGGTAAGGAGGAACTAAGGGGGGCGAGGCTGGGCAATGTGACTTCGATTGCTCTGATGAGGGCGGGGCTCGATGGCGAACCTTTGGCCGCTCTGGTGGGGGGTTTATGGGGGACAAAAAGGGATTGGGCCGGGGGGTAGATCTGAGCCCAGCATTGACCCGCTCCATCATCTTCTCAGTGAATTTCAGGTGTGGGGAGGAGGGAGAAAGGGAGGGGGAGGAGGGTGATGGCCTGTCAGGGGTTTGGGGGACTGGGGAAGATCGTGGTCCCTGGTCCTGGTCGTTGGTGTTGTTGAGAGAGTTGGAGGCAAATAGGGACCCCTCTTCTTGCCTCAGATGTCTCTCCTTTCTGAGGCTCTTCCCGGGTGGGGGCAGATGGAGCTCCTCCTCAAGGTTTCTGCTGGGCTTTGTCTGTTCTTGGAGTACTGTTTGTTCCTCTTTATGAGATAACTCCTCGTTTATCTCAGCCTTGGCACCAAGCACAGATGGATGACGTATGGAATAAAACAAGTTGGAGGTGAACAGTTTCACCCCTGACTTGTTAAAATTAAATCCATTTGCTTTGAACAGATGCCTGTGTTCCCAAAAAATATTAAAGTTGTTGATAAAATGCACCGAGTGGTCAGTACATGCTGATATAAGCCATTTATTCAGTGTAAACAACCTGCTGAATCTCTCGTCTCCTCCTCTGACCGGCGGTACAGGTCCACTGATGAATACAGCTGCATTCAGAGAGTTTACAGTATTTAGTAATCCAGTAAAGTCCCGTTTCAGAACCTCCGACTGTTGTTTGGACACATCGTTTGACCCTGTATGCAGAACAATGTTTGTCACAGTTGGATATTCATCTGCAATTTGAAGAATTCTCTCCTTCAGGTTGTTGACCATATCCTTAGGAAAGCAGAGGACTTTAGTGTTCTTACCGCACATCATTTGTACATCCTTTACGGCAGAGTCACCCACAATCAGAGTTTCAGGCCTAGCCTTTAGCTTTCCCTGTGGCCTTTCACTTTTCAACAGATTTTCAGACCTTATTTCGCTGCTTTTAGATGGATGGTTGTCCGATATAGATCCAGGGTCCTTTGATAGTGGAGCAAATCTGTTGTGCAGTTTCACATTCAGTTGTTTTGGAGGTTTGTTGTTAACCTTCCTATTCACTGTTGTCCAGTCCTGTTTCCTCTCGTATACAGGGGTAGAAGAGCTTCTCTGTCTCGTAGGAAGTGAAGGCCAGTCGGTTTCAGAGATTTCAGCTCGCTGTGCTCTGCCCGTGATACGTCCTCCGCCTTCCAGGAGACATGATTTATGTCTTGGTTTTGCACCAAGACAGTCCAAGGGGGGATTATCACTTGAGGATTTATAATAATGCACAGAGTCTACTTTCTTGGTCATGTTATCTGTGCTCCTTAGCTGTGTACTAGCTTGCTCATCGCCATTGTTTTGAATCAAAGGCAAGGTTGTTTCATTTCCACACAGTCCATTTACCTCCACGTTTACTTCTAAGCGATGAATTTTTGTCTCCAGTACTGCAATCTTCTGCAGGAGGCTGTGGTAGTCATCTGTGGATAGGGAAGGCATCTTGTTGCTAGTTAGCCTAGCGGTTAGCACCTTTCCAGGCTATTGGGGCTGTTCGGTGCCCAGACACTGTAATCAGGCTTCAGCTGTGTCTAGGCCACAGACACACGGAGCGCTGAGGATAAGGTAACTATAAAAATGTTGCTGTTTCTGTTAAGAACACTTTAGTCCTAATGATCTATAAGTGTCCAGAAGCTATCGCAGGTAAGCTCATACGGAAAAAAGGGAAAAAATCAGCATAAAAATCAATAAAAGAAGAAAAGCATTTAAGGAGCAAACAGATGACGCGTCCACACTCGCAAAAGATACCACTGGGTAAAAGCAGCACAAAAGAGCAGCTATGTCTTCAGTGAGAGCCAAAACAAACCAACTTTTCAGCGTGAAACAACTCAGTTCATGTAACCTGAGGAAACTGTAAGTTTTCTCTAAATATCTTTTAGCTGTGGTTAGCTGGATGTCAGTCTTATGTTACAGACGCTGTGTCGAGCTCGAGCTGCGAGTCATATTTTCGGCGCTACATTGTAGTGAGATAAGTTTGTGGGTATTTTGTGCAGCTTCAGCTGTCCTTTTAACTGCTCGCTGGTTAGCTAGCGTGAGCTATAAGCTAACAGCTAGCATGGTTAATGACGCTAGAGTTCCACGCACATGCAAACAGCTCGTCTCTACTGCTTTAACTGTTAAAACAGAAGACAATACTGCAGCTGACAGGGTTTATTATGTGAAACAGCAGCTTGTTTAGTTTAAACAGTCTGCATTAAGCTGGGCAAACACTGTGCGATTTTTTTTTTCAGTCGCGTTATTCAGCTCCTGCTCAAACTGTACAATTAAATCGCAGAGGTTAGAAGTTGTGGAGCAGGGAAATTATTTTACTGCTATTGTTAAATAATTGTCATCATTACCATTGCATTAATAATATAATCTGGAGTTTATATTGCATTCAGGGGTTAAACAGTGTCTCTTTCAGAAAGACTGAGTTGCAGGCTGACAGGAAGTTGTATGCAGAAGTGAAAGCAGGAAGTTATTTTGAGCAGCAGGCTAAGACGAGGCTTTAACAATGTAACAGATAGCTTTAAGAAGGCTTTAAGGTTTTATGCATACAGGTATTAAATTAACTTTGTATTCCAGGTGCAGTTATAACTATTTTATACATATTGCATATCTGTGCTTATTTGAGTTGATGTTCAGGTTCTTTAAAGGTCTTAAGCTTCATCTAGTGAGAGTGTCTAGATGATCCATGCTGAGGGAAAACTAGAACATAGAAGGAATTGCAATACATGCTTACAAAACACTTATATATCAGATCATTTTATATTAAGGTTTTAGTAGAGGTTCTTGGTTAAAACATTTATTTAGTAGAAGACATACATATAGTCTCAGTGAGCTTCTGGTCTGGTAAAAGGTCAGAAGTGCAACAGGTGAATTGAGAAAGAGCATGTGAGGTCGTGACACACACACACACAGAGTTAAATTTATTTAGAGGAGAGATTACTCATGTCTGGTTGTAACTGCAAAAGTGTCTCGGTAAAAGAGGAACCGTTCCTTGTTGTCTCGGCAAGAAAGAGGAACAAGACAAGAACTGAAAGGTAGACAGGAAGGGCCAGCCATGAAAATAGAAGATGATTTTCTGGGTGAAAAGTCATGATGATGTTGATCTGATCTATGTATAAAATGTACCGGTGACGCATGAAGGGGCGTCAGTAAACAAACCCTGATGCTATAAAATATCTGTTCATGCTTTGATTAAGTCGAGGACTACTGGCTGTCTGCGTACAGAGTGTCTTCCCACACGTGTGTTCATTAAAATCATTGTTGGACCAAGACCTTCTGGACCATGGGTGGTGTGTACTCTCCTTCCTCAACTTTGAACCTTAACAAAGTTCATAGGTCACGATGCAGGGTCTCACACTATATGGCCTGATGCTCTGATGCAACCCGAGTGCTCAAACTGTGCATTCATAACATGAAGCTTATCATACAAAATCTGTCCCTCGCTCTCCCTCTCTCTGTCTTACAGACACACACACCATCAACTTTGCTAAATTACTAATGAAAAACATTGACCAGGCAGCTGTGATTGAGTAGCAATGTCCATCCAACTCTTTTCATGGTTGTTGTAGTCATAATAATTTTGTGAGGCCACATTGAAAAGTGTTGGATACAGAAGCGTAGTACGGAAGCGTAGAGCCGCCACCCAGGCAAAAGAAAAATAGAGCTATGTCACATTATAACGTGAAAAGTTTATTATTATAGTATACTATTGTTCTAACAATATTAGATATAGTTCTAACAATATACTTTTCATGTTTGTACAATATACTATCATTTAGGTACAATATACCTATTACAATATACATAATTCTCACGTTCGTACTTGCACTCGTTCTTATTTTAAACTTAATCTGGAATGCAGGATATGAATGACAAGATTTTGTTTTTCATATTTTTCATTATTTTTCAGTTTCAATTTTTTCTTCGGTTTCATTTTAAGCTGGCATCATTTTAGCCCTACACACCCTAAAATTTAGTATTTGTTGATGAGATGTTGAAGTGTTAATTGAACAAAGTTAGAATACAGTGGAACCCCGACTTACGAAATTAATCCGTTCCCGAGGGTCTTTCGTAAGTCGAAAATTTTCTTAAGTCGAAACAGCCATTGCACCTTTTGAGTGAGGTGATGCTGAACGATAGGCTAATTGCTAACTAGAACAACAATATGTCGTTCAAGTGGAACAGCGAAGCACGAGTACGGAAGCCAAGGGGTTGTCACATGATTCGGAAGGCCTTGTGGGCATTGTAGGCTCAGCCAATCAGAGCCAGCGGATTTCGTTACACCGGCATTTTGCCGTACCATGGGCAGAAATATTGCCGTTCATTGCCTTCGTAACTTGAATTTTTTGTTAAATGGGGTATTCGTAAGTCGGGGTTCCACTGTATTTTTCACATGATTTCGACTGAGAAGCATGTTTATGTCTCTTTCTTCTTCCTGTAGAGGAGGAGCTTGCCAGGGTACGGTCAGCCTTTGTCTGGAGGGTAACAATAGAAATCCTTAAACTGCTCCTTGAGGCCCTTGTAAGTGATGGTATCTTAAATAAGTTGGAGGAAGAATCGATACTGGAGGGGAACCCACTCAGAGCAGACAAGGCACGCAGCTTGATCGACACAGTGAGGAAAAAAGGAGACAAAGCATGCAAGATAACAATCAAGCATCTTCAGATCAAAGATCCTTCTCTTTTCTCTCAGCTGCGTTTGAACTCTGATCCATCTGCTCAACAAGGTGAGGTCATGCATCAGATACCATGAATAAAAATGGTCACCTTGCAGTTTGTTGAGATGTGAAAGTGAAACCTCAGAATTCATTGTAAGAAAAAGGAGAGGGCAAGAACGTCATTCTACGACGAATGTTTGGATTTGTTACATGCCTGCAAATGTATTTTCTAAACTACATGGAGGAATTTTGATGATCATCATAAACCTGTGAAACTACTTAGATCGAATGTGATCTGTATTTAATTAAACACAAGTGTTCTTTACTTTTAAAAACCATGCAAACTGATTGCCTTAAAAAAGAAAAGTCAGAGTGTTTCTCTAACAAGAGGACACTCTTTAAGCATCGGTCATTTGACTTAAATGTTTAATGAAAAAAATGCCACATTTATATATAATAAAGTAAAGCACATGTTTTGTGTGGCCAGAAACGGTTTACATTGTCTTTCGCCATTGTAATATATGAGAAGAATTAATGAATCTCTCTCAGATGCGTCTTTAAATAACATAGCAGTGGGGAACATTATGACACTTCAATGTTGTTATTTTTGGTTACAAAGTTTGGAGAAGAGGCACAGAAAGCAGAAACCTGTTTAGCCTGCACATGTTGGCATCAGGTACATATGAAAAGCTGCAAAGCAATGCAGATGTGGAGGTTCAAAACATTTAATGTGGCTGTTTTCAGGAAATACATTTAGGAATTCCTGTAGTGCCTTTTTGATGAATTTCTGGTAGAATGAGTATATTAAAAACTTGATAGGTTAAATAAAGGCCAAAGTACATCACATAGCTCCTTCAGACCAGATTTGTATTTTTCCTTCTTTTTTTCCTTTTTTTGATTCAGATGCTCTTCAGAAGTGTCAGCCTAAACTTAAGTCTGTCTTGAAGGAGAAGTTCCAGTGTGTGTTTGAGGGCATCGCTAAAGCAGGAAACCCAACCCTTCTGAATCAGATCTACACAGAGCTCTACATCACAGAGGGAGGGACTGCAGAGGTCAATGAGGAACATGAGGTCAGACAGATTGAAACAGCATCCAGGAAACCACACAGACCAGAAACAACCATCAGACAAGAAGACATCTTTAAAGACTCACCCAAAAGACAATACCTGATCAGAATAGTGCTGACAAAGGGAGTGGCTGGCATTGGGAAAACGGTCTTAACACAGAAATACAGCCTGGACTGGGCTGAAGACAAAGCCAACCAGGACATCCAGTTCATATTTCCATTCACTTTCAGAGAGCTGAATGTGCTGAAAGAGGAAAAGTTCAGCTTGGTGGGACTTGTTCATCACTTCTTTACTGAAACCAAAGAAGCAGGAATCTGCAGCTTTGAAGACTTCCAGGTTGTGTTCATCTTTGATGGTCTGGATGAGTGTCGACTTCCTCTGGACTTCCACAAAACTACAATCCTAACTGACCCTAGAAAGTCCACCTCAGTGGATGTGCTGCTGATAAACCTCATCAGGGGGAAACTGCTTCCCTCTGCTCGCCTCTGGATAACCACACGACCTGCAGCAGCCAATCAGATCCCCCCTAAATGTGTTGGCATGGTGACAGAGGTCAGAGGGTTCACTGACCCACAGAAGGAGGAGTACTTCAGGAAGAGATTCAGAGATGAGGAGCAGGCCAGCAGCATCATCTCCCACATCAAGACATCACGAAGCCTCCACATCATGTGTCACATCCCAGTCTTCTGCTGGATCACTGCTACAGTTCTGGAGGATGTGCTGGAAACCAGAGAGGGAGGACAGCTGCCCAACACCCTGACTGAGATGTACATCCACTTCCTGGTGGTTCAGGCCAAAGTGAAGAAGGTCAAGTATGATGGAGGAGCTGAGACAGATGCACACTGGAGTCCAGAGAGCAGGAAGATGATGGAGTCTCTGGGAAAACTGGCTTTTGATCAGCTGCAGAAAGGAAACCTGATCTTCTATGAATCAGACCTGACAGAGTGTGGCATCGATATCAGAGCAGCCTCAGTGTACTCAGGAGTGTTCACACAGATCTTTAAAGAGGAGAGAAAACTGTACCAGAAGAAGGTGTTCTTCTTTGTTCATCTGAGTGTTCAGGAGTTGCTGGCTGCTCTTCATGTCCATCGGACCTTCATCAACTCTGGGCTCAATCTGCTGGAAGAACAAACAACCCCCAAGAAGTCTAACACAGGAGAATCTGCAGAGAAACACTTCTACCAGAGTGCTGTGAACAAGGCCTTACAGAGTCCAAATGGACACCTGGACTTGTTCCTCCGCTTCCTCCTGGGTCTTTCATTGCAGACCAATCAGAGTCTCCTAGAAGGTCTGCTGACACAGACAGGAAGTAGCTCACAGACCAATCAGGAAACAGTCCAGTACATCAAGGAGAAGCTCAGTAAGAATCTGTCTGCAGAGAAAAGCATCAATCTGATCCACTGTCTGAATGAACTGAATGATCGTTCTCTAGTGGAGGAGATCCAGCAGTCCCTGAGATCAGGAAGTCTCTCCACAGGTAAACTGTCTCCTGCTCAGTGGTCAGCTCTGGTCTTCATCTTACTGTCATCAGAAGAAGATCTGGATGTGTTTGACCTGAAGAAATACTCTGCTTCAGAGGAGGCTCTTCTGAGGCTGTTGCCAGTGGTCAAAGCCTCCAACAAAGCTCTGTAAGTAAACATGAACTCATCGCTTCATTCTTAAAATCATGGGAAATAAATCAGAGGTGCTCAGTTCAAAGAACACTACCACTTTAGAAAAATTAAAAAATAGTCACTAAAATAGTCATGATACTTTAAATATTTCTCTCCAGCAGGACATGTCAGCATTTCTGAAATATTTTTGTCTTCAACTCGAATCAAAGCACAATCCAGATCCAGCCTATAAGAACATGAGCTCTGATCCTTCAGCCCCTCTGACAGGTTTATTATCCTCAAGTTGTTCACTTGTCTCCAACAACCAGGAGTCTAGCTCTGTTTTTTAAAGCAAATACTTGAGCTACCAGACTGCACCTACATCGTTTTCAGATGTTCTTATTTTAAGGTCTGGTTTGTGTCTCATCTTTATTGCAATCCCCCATGTCTCTCTGTTTTTCAAATATAAATCTGTTACCTCGGTGTGGCCAGAACAACATGGTGAACCCAAAATACAGACAAAGGTGAAGGAACTGAATATTACTAGACGTGAAGGCTTTATTTACACACAGGAACTTGACACTTGGAATTTTTTAACATGAACTGTGAACTATGGCGGAAGTCAAGCACTTGAAGCTGTGAGCATGAAGTGGGCTCTGTGGTAGGTTTCCGGAAATGGGTCTTGGTTGATGGTAATCTGAGTCACTGTAACAGAGGTAGAGCAGCATCAGAAAGATCACTGGTGGAGGTTACAGTAAGTGAACGAGGTTATCTTCAATGTCTTATTTGGGGTTTCTGTAGCTCAGGAGGTAAAGCTGGTCTGATCTGACCTACTGATCGGAAGGTTGGTGGTTCGATCCCTGGCTCCTCCAGTCTGCATGTCAAGTATCCTTGGGCAAGATACTAACCCCAACTTGCTCTCCGATGCATCCATCAGAGTATGAATGTGCGTGAATGTACTTAGAAAGCACTAAGTTCAGATAAAGTGTTTGTGAGAATGGGTGTGATTGGGTGGATGTGGCATGTTGTATAGAGCGCTGTGAGTACTCCGTGAGAGTAGAAAAATGCTATATAAGAATCAGTCCATTTACCATTTACTTGTCAGCAGTCGGAAAGCAACTTGGGGAAGGCAGGTGGTGAGGTCTGGGTGAGTACTTGTTAGCTTTGAATCCAGGCAAAGTGGTCCAGTAAGTCTAAGAGACGAAAGGCATTAATGTGGCTGTGAGTGAATCAAGAAGACCAGCATCCAGGAAAACGTGACTGAACTGCAAGGGTGAGTAGATGATCCGAGGATTAGGAGGTTAGCAGAGTTATTGGGAGTGCTGATGTTATATTCAGCCTAGTAGATTACTGTCAGGTGTGGACAATGGACAGGCTGACCAGGCTTCACCCAAAGGCAGAAACCAGAGTCTAGTGGGAAACCACCGCCGCTCACACAGACCATGACAGCAGCATGACCCCCCCCCAAAGCATTCTCTTTCACTTGGCATCATTTACCTCTCCCTTCTCCAATTTCTGATGTGTCCACCTTTGCAATGATAACTGTGATCAAGGTGAACCAAAAAGGTGCCGTGGTGAACAGATACTTCAGTTTGGTGAATGCAGTTTCAGCTTTGGGGGACCAGATGCATGCTGAGACTTGAGTGGTGCAGCTACCTGACTATAGTTGAAAATGAACAGTCTATAAAAATTTGCTATTCCCAAAACCCATTGGAGATGCTTCTTGAATCTACAATGGGTACAAGGGGTAGGCCACTCTGTTAAAGCTTTCACATTTGCCAGATCCGTCTTCACCTGCCCCCGTGCCAAAATGTAACTGAAAAAAGTTATTGATGAGGAATGGAATTCACACTTTTTTGCTTTGACATAAGGTTTATTCTCCAGCAAACGTTGGAAAAATAGCATGGACATGAGACTGATGTTCCTCACAGGTTTTGGGAAAAATGAGGATATCATCCAGATACACCAATACGAACCTGTCAAGGAAGTCCTGGAGGACATCGTTAACTAATCTTGAAACATTGCGGGAGCATTAGTTAACCCAGGCGGCATGACCAAATACTCGTAGTCCCCCAATGGCATGTTTAAAACGGTCTTCCACTTGTCTCCCTGATTGATCTGGAAAAAGTGGTAAGCGTTGCGGATGTGGGGTTTTGTAAACCCAGTGGCACTGTGAAATGGCCTGAAAGCAGAGCTAATGAGGTAATAGGTACTTATTCTTGATGGTAATATCACTGAGGCCCCTGAAGTAAATGCATGGCCAGAGAGAGCCATCCTTTTTCCCCACAAAAAAGAAGTTCCAACTTGAGATGACAATCGTTGGATTATGCCTGCACCGAGGGATTCCTTAATGTACTTTTCCATAGCCGCACACTCAGGTCTAAGCAGGTTATACAGCCAGCTAGAAGGCCGGGTGGAGCCAGAGAGTAGTTCTATGGTGCTGTCCTGTGGTTTGTAAGGTGGCAGTGAAAGCGCTTTACTTTTGCTAAATACTTCCTGAAGATCATGACATTTGGTGGGCACAGAGGAGAGATCTAAAACAGTCTCGGTGTTGGTTGATGGTTCCACAGGTTCCGGTGGACGGGCAGAAACAAGGCAATTTGAATGACAGAACAGACTCTAACTGATTACCCTCTGACCTGACCAGTCTAAGTGGGGGTTATGTAATTCTAGCCAAGGAAAGCCGAGTATGAGTGGTTTGTGAGGTGCATGAAAAGAAAAAAAGGTAAGTGTTTTCTTGTGATTGCCAGGGGTGACAGGCTCTGTGCGCTGAGTTATGTGAGGGGACACTCGGTTATTTAATGACTTAGTGGGAATGGGCGGATTAAGGGGGCATAGAGGGATGTTTAACTGTCTCGCTAACTCAGACTCCATGAGGTTCTAATTGAACAAGAGCCTGAAAGGTCTGGTTAAGTAGAACAGAGAGTTGGAGTTGCAATCTGGGTTTTTATGTTTGTGTGAGTATCCTCCACCCTTATCCCTGAACTTTCCAGTGGGCAGACCCTGGTGTGGAATCGAAAACAGACAGGTTCATCACGAGAAGCAAGCTGATCTTTCATGGTTTGATTTAATGACTGAAAAACATACAGCGGACGGTGGTTAGCACTGTTGCCGCACAGCAAGAAGGTCCTGAGCAAAAGTCTTTACAAACTCAACCAGGAAATCATCATGCGAGCAGAAAGAAAGAGGATGAGCAGATAGGTAAGCAAGAGAAACCCGCCAGCGTCCCAGGTTTCCAGAGAAGGTTCAGGTTCTAGGTACCTGAAATGGGATGTAATTCAATTCAATTTTATTTATATAGCGCCAAATCACAACAGTCACCTCAATGCGCTTTATATTGTACAGTAGACTGTACAGTAATAAATACAGAGAAAAACCCAACAATCATATGACCCCCTATGAGCAAACACTTTGGCGACAGTGGGAAGGAAAAACTCCCTTTTAACAGGAAGAAATTTTTGGTGTCAAAGTCAAAGCACAGATCCACCCAGTCTCTGTATTTCAGCTTATTTCCTTTATACACACATTTAACAGGAACAGTTTCAGACAGCTAGTGTTTACCTGACATTACCTGCGTACCTCACAGTTTGCAGGTAATGGGCATAATAATTACTGAACAGAGACATCCTGCTGTGAACTTTGTTGCTGTGGATCTAAAATGTAAAAATACATCTGAGAAGATTTCTAATCATGATTTTATGAGCCCCCAAAGTTTGATTCTGTTCATCTGGACGTAGCGCTCTCAGCGGGAGAAACATTTTGTCACTCATCAAGATGACTTCTTCAGGCTCAGCTGACTGCAGCTTTCCCCAATCTTATAAAGAGTACATCTGCATAATGACTCAAACCTAATGGTCAAGGAACTGACCTCCCAGCCTTATTGTTCCTTCAGTGGGCTGGTTTCAGTCATTATGCAAATGTACTTTTTATAGGGTTGGAAACCAGAAGTCAGCTGAGACTGACGAAGTCACCTGGATGAGTGACGAAATGTTTCTCCCACTGAAAGCGCTACGTCCAGATGAACAGAATCAACTTTTGGGATTTACTAACCTGGATGATTGAGCATGGATCAAGACGGGTTTTTATGAGGTTTACAGTTTCTTATAATTTCTAAACCAGAAGGTTGAGGAGATGGAGCTCATGATAACTGGCTACTGCCCTTCAGCGTGCTTTATGAAATCATCCAATCAAAATAAAGTTGGCCTTTAGGGAGAGCGGGGCTTTAAAGGGGAATGAGCCAAAGCAGCTTTTAGACAGAAAATGAAACGAGAGTCCAGGATGTGATACATTATTTATAACTACATTTACAGTAATCACACATATTAGAATTAATAAAGTGACCAGCAGTACTGCAGTAAGTGTAATACTGCAGTACTCACAGGCCTGTGCCAGCAGGCACTGAACTACTGTCACTAAATCAACCTGGTCTTCACTGGTTTCCATTTACATACATTGGAATAATTGTGTTTAATTTGAAATATTTTTCTTCTGTTACACTTAAATTCTTGAACATTTTTTTATTTAATTGTGCATTGTAGTGTACTCATTTGTACACATTTGATTACTTAGATTCAACATATAAAGAGATTTTATTTGATAATAAATATTATTGTTTTGTTGTTCTTGTTATTTTTTTTCAGGCTGAGCAGCTGTAACATCTCAGAGGAAGGCTGTGAAAATTTGTTGTCAGTGGTCAGCTCCCAGTCCTGTAGTCTGAGAGAGCTGGACTTGAGTACCGACAGCCTGAAGGCTTCAGCAGTAAAGCTTCTGTCTGCTGCAGTGGAGAGTCCACACGCCAAACTGAATATTCTGAGGTCTGACCGATTTGTATTCTTTTTTCTTTTGTTTGTTTGTCTTGTTTTTAACTGAGAAAATAAATCCAGCAATTTAAACAGTAGAGGTAAACTTGATCAATTTACTGTTGTTTCGTACCACATCTGCTCAGCATAAAACAACAAGGATTCTTAAAATATAAGATTAGTTATTGCACCCTGATTACACTTTAACATCAGTCTTTGTTCATGTTTTCATTTTCAGACTCAACGTCTGTGAACTTCTAGTGGAAAACTGTGAAGCTGTGTCCTCAATGCTCAGCTCTCAGTCCTCTACTCTGACAGAGCTGGACCTGAGTATCAAAAATGTGCAGGATTCAGGAGTGAAGATTCTGTCTGCTGGACTACAAAGTTTAAACTGTAAACTGAATACTCTGAGGTCAGATCAATTGACATTTTGTTTTTTTTAAATGAACCAATTAAACATTTTATTCAAGGCTTCCGGTTCCGGCGCTCGTGGGGATGGACACCTAGTACGAGAGCTCTCGACTGAAACTTATTAAAACTGCCCCAAGTAAATTAATACACTATCTAAGTGCACATAAAGAGGAAAAAGGGGTTTAAATGATGTCCAGAAAGAACAAAATAGCTAAGAAGTTAACGTTTGAAAACGTGGAAGATGGCAATGTGCAGCTAACAGAAGGGGCTAACGTTAGCCCCTATAGGGCTAGCCGAGGCCACTCTCCCACTCCTAGCCGCGAGGATTCTGGGACAGAAGATGAGGTTGACCCAGCAAGTTTGACGCTGATACTGAAAGAACTGAGAGGCGTTGGGAAAGAGGTGAAAGAATTTCGAAAAGACACGAAAGCGCAACTGGTGGAAATAAGGGGTGAGTTGGATAAAGCCAATGCGCGGCTTAATGATGTGGAAACCAGGGTTGCAGAACACAAAGATAAGCTCCAGAACACAGACGAGATTTTGTCTGAGATACTAACAATGCAATTCAATTTTATTTATATAGCGCCAAATCACAACAAAAGTCACCTCAAGGCACTTCATAAATACAGAGAAAAACCCAACAATCACATGACCCCCTATGAACAAGCACTTTGGTGACAGTGGGAAGGAAAAACTCCCTTTTAACAGGAAGAAACCTCTGGCAGAACCAGGCTCAGGGAGGGGCGGGGCCATTTGCTGTGATTGGTTGGGGTGAGAGAAGGAAGACAGGATAAAGACATGCTGTGGAAGAGAGACAGAGGTTAATAACACATATGATTCAATGCAGAGAGGTCTGTTAACACATAGTGAGTGAGAAAGGTGACTGGAAAGGAAAAACTCAATGCATCATGGGAATCCCCGGCAGCCTACGTCTATTGCAGCATAACTAAGGGAGGATTCAGGGTCACCTGGTCCAGCCCTAACTATATGCTTTAGCAAAAAGGAAAGTTTGAAGCTGATCTTCAAAGTAGAGAGGGCGTCTGTCTCCTGAACTCAAACTGGGAGCTGCTTCCACACCCAGTCCAACATAGCCAGGCTTTCTTTGCTGCTTTGACAAAACCTCAAATCCCAGTCAGAGATGATGAGCATCATCACAGTGATGATCATTTCTCTGTAACCCAGGCTTTCTGCTTCAGGATCTGTGCACGCTCAGAAAACAAGGAGACCTTTAAACATCATTTCACTAAATGGATGGACTGAGCTCAGCCTACAGATGAACTGGTGCCAGAGATCATAAAGAACATCAAACAGTCAAATTCAACACTTTTAATGGAAATATGAGATTAATCTTAAAAGTAGAGATAGTGTCTGTCTCCTGAATCCAAACTGGAAGCTGGTTCCACAGAAGAGGGGCCTGAAAACTGAAGGCTCTGCCTCCCATTCTACTTTCAAATACTCTAGGAACAACAAGTAGGCCTGCAGTGTGAGAGCGAAGTGCTCTAATGGGGTGATATGGTACTACAAGGTCATTAAGATAAGATTGGGCCTGATTATTTAAGATCTTATATGTGAGGAGCAGGATTTTGAATTCAATTCTGGATTTAACAGGAAGCCAATGAAGGGAAGCCAAAACAAGAGAAATCTGCTCTCTCTTTCTAGTCCCTGTCAGTACTCTTGCTGCAGCATTTTGGATTAGCTGAAGGCTTTTCAGGGAGTTTTTTGGACATCCTGATAATAACGAATTACAATAGTCCAGCCTGGAAGTAATAAATGCATGAACTAGTTTTTCAGTGTCACTCTGAGACAGGATATTTCTAACTTTAGAGATGTTGCGCAAATGGAAGAAAGCATGCAGGAAAAGTTTCAAACAAAACTAACATCACTGGAGGCTTACTCGAGGAGGGAGTCGCTCAGACTGTACAGGGTGCCGGAGGGAGAAGAATCGGGAGCTCCATCTATGGCCCACTTTGTGGAGAAGCTACTCCGGGAGAATCTCGCCATCCCACCATCAACACCGTTACAAATTCAGAGAGCACACAGAGTGTTATCATTACTCCCTCCGGACGGCTCCCAACCCAGATCGATCCTGGTAAAATTCCTGTGCTTCACGGTTAAAGAAGAAGTGCTGAGGCTCGCTTGGCAAAAGAAAGGTTTTATGCTGAATTCCAGCAAGATCAACCTCGACCACGATTACCTCCCTGAGATCATGGCTATGAGGAAGGAGTATGCAGAGGCACGAAAGGTCCTAAAAGAGAAGAATGTACGGTTTAGGACCCTCTACTCAGCGCGCCTTAAGGTTTTTTTCGAAGAAGGAGCGAAAACCTACAACACGGTGGAGGAGGCAACGGCTGACCTGGCGAGTCGGGGCCTGCCGGTAAAGGTGATTACACCACTGGCAACCCCCAGAGAAAAACTACAAAGATGCCCGCTGTGGCGGGGAGTTGGTGGTCGGCGTCCGCGTCAGATCCGAGGAGCTGCGGGATATAGAGAGAAGCTGCAAGTATACAGACGTGAAGAGAACGAATTTAATGTTATGTATTAGCTATGGACAACATGGTGAAATATGGTTACTGTCGAGCTAAAATGGGTGGGGCTTCTCGTGCTGTGAGTGACGTCGCAGTGGAAAGCCCCCTAACTCAGGGGGTAATAAGGGGTTTCCCTTCAAGTTGTGAGGGTGTCAGTGGAAGTGCTCCACTGTCAGAAGCCAGCTTAGGAGCTTTCAAGCTCCAGTTATGTTCAAATGTTTTCAGTTCATTCCTAACTTTTTTCACTTGTTACTGTTTTAAGAGGGGGTTGCCTGCTGCTATTGAGTTTATGCGCTGTGGTAACTTAATATATCTTTATGGGAAGTGAGTCAGTGAAAGTAATCTCTTTTAATGTTAACGGGGTTCTGAACGTGATTAAGATGAATAAGATACTGTCCAAACTAAGGAAGGAGAAGGCCCAGATTGCATTACTTCAGGAGACACACATGAACCAAGTAGATCACTTGAGATTGAAAAGAAAGGGTTTTAAATATGTATTCTCCTCTTCCGTTAAGTCCAAACACAAGAGGGGTGTGGCTACACTTATCTCTGGTACACTTAACTATGAACATATCTAAGAACTCTGTGACGAGGAAGGCAGATTGGTTAGAATAACAGAATGGATAGAGGGGTCTGAAATCACAATTTTAAATGTTTATGCTCCCCCCGGGAGCGATTGGCTATTCTATAGGAATAGGTTTGATTTATTGGTGGATTCTCAGGGGATAGTTGTCTGTGGGGGGGTTTTAACTTTAGACTTGACCCTAAACTAGACTCCTCCTCCCCAACCAACCAGGTAACAGCACTTACTAGAAAAGTCAATTCCTATATGGTAGAGATGGGGATAATAGATGTATGGAGGGACCGCTACGCATCTACCAGAAATTTCACTCATTACTCTGGTTCCTTTAAAGTGTATGCAAGGCTGGACTACTTTTTAATGTTTAAAGTTGATAGGTTTAGGGTCAAAGACTGTGACATATTAACAAGAGATCTATCTGACCACAGTCCTATCTCTCTATCTTTGCAGGTGGCTAGGAAAAAATGTACCACACTGTGGAAATTGTTATCGCACCTTAATGATCCTGCCATAGTTTCCAAATTAAAGGTAGACATTAAAGAATTTCTAGATGTTAATGACACAGGAGAGGTATCTCCAACTAGTCTTTGGGATACGCTCAAAGCGGTAATGAGAGGTACATTAATTTCTATCGCCTCCCACTTAAAGAGAATCAAAGGGCAAAAATTAGCAGAACTACAGGTAAATTTAAAGTTGAAAGAATAGGAAGACATAAACACCGCAAATCCTACTCTGAAGCAGGATATCAGGAAAATACAGGATGAAATTAATGATATTTACACCCAGGAGGCCCAAAATAACTTAATTTTTTTGAGGCAAAAATACTATGAGACAGGAGGGAAATCTGCAAAATATCTGGCACATAAATAACGCAAACAACTAGAGGAAAGTACGATATACCAAATCAAGGACCCCAAGACTAATATTCTGGAATCAAAATTAGAAGACATTCAGAAATGTTTTGAGACCTTCTTTAGGGAGCTGTACTCACAGCCCAATGCTACGGAGGAGAATTGTACTGATGCCTTTCTTAGCTCTCTAGAATTACCTTCACTCCCGTCTCTCAAAAATGAGCTTCTAACACATCCCATTTTAGTGGAAGAAATTAATGCTTTTTCCAGATTAAAACCAGGTAAGGCAGTTGGGCCGGACGGGTTCAGTTCTCAGTGGTATCGCACCCTGAGGGCAGATCTAGTCCCCACATTGCTGAAGTCATTTAACTACATCCTACAGGAGGGAGAAATCCCACCCTCCTGGAGGGAGGCAACTATTTCAATTATCCCAAAAGAGGGGAAAGATAAACGAGAATGTGGAAACTATCGACCAATCAGTGTCCTTAACTTGGATGACAAACTATTTACTTCTATTCTTGCTCGTAGACTGGAGAAGTTTTTACCTGACCTCATCGATTTAGATCAGACTGGTTTCATTCACTATAGACAAACAACTGACAACATTAGGAGAATATTACACATCTCTACTCAAATTTACAGTAAATCGGGATAATGAGAAAATTAAGTACCTGGGAATATATTTGACTGCGGACCTCTCGCTGCTCTTTCAGGCAAACTATGAGCCAATATCTGCAAGTATAAAAGCTGATTTGCACAGATGGAATCTGGTCCCCTTTATGCGTCTCAGCTCCCGGGTAACCGCAATCAAGATGGACACGCTCCCCAGACTGCTTTATCTTTTTAGAAACTTGCCAATAGAAGTGAGCGATTACCAATTTATTGAGTGGGACAAATGGATCTCCAGATTTATCTGGCAGGGCCGAAAGCCAAGGATTAAATATGCTACCCTCCAGCTCCCCAAGGAAAAGGGAGGACTGGGTCTCCCCTGCCTCAGGAATTACTATTATGTCGCTCAAATAACCCCCCTCTTATATTGGTGTAACAAAACATACACAGCTAGGTGGAAGGAACTGGAGTCCAGCCTGTTGGACCGATTCCCCCTACAAGCTGTAATGGCAGATAAGGGTCTAATGTGCCGGCTGGAAAAGCTGGGGAACCCCTGGTTAACCCACACCCTCCAAGTTTGGCAGAAGGTAATCAACATCTGTGGGATACACAAAATGCTAAAAATCTTCAGGTGGGTTGCTTTCGACTCGGATTTTATTCCAAACAGACACGACTCTAACTTTGAAGCATGGATATCCTATGGCCTTACGACATTCCTCTCTCTTACTCATAGAAATATTGTGCTCAGATTTGAGGCCTTACGGGACGATCACAACCTGACAAAATACAACTTTCATAGAAACTTACAGCTGAGATCATATATTGATCATGAATGCAAACTGTCCGACTTCAATGATGCTGAGTCGCATTTTTTCCTCATCCTGAAAAATGCCACAACCATGACCCCTACTAAATCTATTTCTAAACTATACAAAGCCCTCTCTAGTGCCAGCAAGGATAATACTTTATACACTAAGGATAAATGGGAAAGGGAATCAGGGATTGCTATTTCTGTGGGGGAGTGGGAAAATGTTTTGTACTGCCAGTGGTCCATGTACAGTTCTATGAGCTGGAAGAATATTATTAGGTACTTCAAGACTCCATATCAGGAGAGGTACAAAGGGGCTTATATGCAATGCTGGAGACAATGCGGCTCGACTGTTGCTAACCATTTTCATGTCTTTTGGGACTGTCCCAAGTTAAAAAACGTTCAGGTCTCCTTAAGTGCAGTCTTTAACGTTCAAATACCTTTAGATTTTAAGGTTTTATACATGGGTTTGGTCCCCTTTCTGGAATGTAGGAGTGAGATTAAGTTGGTGCAATTACTCTTGGTGGCAAGTAAAAAAACAATTACTAGAAGATGGTTAAGCCCAGCCCAGCCTACCCTAGACGACTGGTTTGGGATCATTTTAGAGATATTTAGGATGGAAAAACTTACATATCTGTTAAGAAATCAAAAAGCCAAATTCTACCAAATTTGGAACAATTGGATCCAATTCATCACCCCCACGAGGGCTGACTTCACTTGATCTCACTATTACTTGGTTGTTTTTTGTTTGTTTGTTTTTTACATTTACTTCTATTACTATTGCTTGTTTATTTACTTATTTCTTCACAATGATTGCAGCATGGGCACCCCTCCCAGTTTGTGTTTATAGTTCCATGTAATGTGTTCTATATATCTCCTTTGGGAGAGCATGCGAGCAACTGTCCTAGTAATAGCTAGTGGAGGTTAATATGCACCCGCTGATCACTTTGTTTATCATTTGCTCTCCTGGACTTAATCTAAAACCTGGAAGGACTTTGTTCCCATGTTATTCATATACTGCTATGCAGATGGTTTTTTCTTGTCCAATCCAAATAAAGATATAATTAAAAAAAAAACATTTTATTCAAGTTCATCCATATGATGTTGTATCTTAGTATGTTAAGGTTTCATCAAAAATAAAAAGATGGCATGTAATATAATAACAAACTTTACATAAGTATTATAGATTATCTTTTGTTTTTCAGACTGGGTGGCTGTAACCTGTCAGAGAGAAGCTGTGAAGCTCTGTGCTCAGTCCTCAGCTCCCAGTCCTCCAGTCTGAGAGAGCTGGACCTGAGTAACTCTGACCTGCAGGATTCAGGAGTGAAGCTTCTGTCTGGTGGACTAAAGAGTTCACAGTGTGCAATGGAAACTCTCAGGTCAGGATTCAAACGTTAACACATATGATCATTTAAAATGTGAATTATATTATTGATTGACTTATCTATAGAGCTTTTAGCTAAACTTATATTTATATTTGAGTGGATTATTAGACTGAATTACTGTGTAAAATTTGTCACAGTCATACGATTTTGTTTATTTATTTTTTTTTTTAATTCATGTACTGGCCATTTTACATAAATTTGGCTAATCTTCTACAATATATACATTTGATTTCGTTAGGAACAAAATGTTCAAATTACATATTTTGCTGGATATTGGGTATTAATGAAATTATTATGTCTTTAATGACACCACATTTCCATATGTAGGAGGTTACTGGTGGTATTGTTTCAGTGTCTGAGTTTTCCTTGCAAAGAAACATCTGGAATTTAACAATACATATTTTAAAGCTGTTTTCTCCAAAGGGATTTGTATTAGTGATGGTAAATTTGATTCTTTTTACCGAATCGAGTTTAAATGAGTCACTCACCAAAATGAATCGGGTTTTTTTTTAAATCATTTGAGTCTCTGAGCCAGTTGCCCAGAGAGTGCCAAAAATGTACTTTTTCTCTCAAACTTAATTTGTTTTTATTTTCATGTAAATCCTACTGCTACGATGAGTGACTGAAAAATAAAAACAACTATTTTATAGAGCAAAAAAGAATAAGATTTCTAAATTGGACATTTATTTTTGTTTATGTTATTAGTATTTCCTCAAATGTGTTAAATATATATTTTCTCATCTAAATAATTTAGTCAAATAGTGATTTTCAGATTATTTTACTTACATTACTGCAGCAGATTGCGAGTCAGACACTGTTTTTTTTTAATAGTGGTGGAAATGAGTTCATATATTTTCCTTTAGTCTGCTTATCATCTTTGCACAAAAACAAAGTGTAGACTGAATGTTATATTGCATCAGTCAGACTATCAGGCTTCATCTCAGATGAAGGAGTGACTCTTCCGTGGTAACAAACTGTGAGTTTCAGCAGCTGAGAGGCAGGAGGGAAGGGTGAGTGAGTGGTCTTGATGCATTCTCAGTCTAGACTAGACTAGAAAGAGGGGCGCTGCTCTTGTGGCGAGCAGCAGGTTGTCTCTCTCTGTCAGTGTTTTAACTTATTTTATTTCATTCTTTTATTCCTTTATATATATATTTTTTTGCCTGAGGAAATTCTATAGCATCGGCTTGTGCTTTGTGGAACTTCTTCGTTGATGGGTTTTTTATTTCGCATGATTTTATTGGCAATCCTGACGGTTGTTTGGAGTCATTCCTTTACCATCAATAATCCTGGCTAATGTGCAGTCTCTGAGGAGTAAATTGGATGAACTGCATTTGAATGTCGCACACTTGCGTGGCTACAGGGATACATGTCTAATGGCATTCACAGAGACTTGGCTCAAGGACTCTGACCCTGATTGTTCTCTGGAACTAAATGGCTTCGGGTTTCCCATACGTTTGGATCGAGACCCCGGAGCTACCCAGAAATCTCAAGGAGGAGTGTGTTTGTATATAAATCAGAAATGGTGTAAAAATGTGACCGTTCGTAGACAAGTGTGTCTGCCTGACATTGAGCTCCTCTCTGTGTCTTTGAGGCCGTTTTATCTGCCCAGGGAATTCCCACAGATCAACGTCACCATTGTTTACATCCACCCTAAAGCGAATCCTAAGAATGCGACTGACACCATCTCCATTTTTTTCCTAATAACAAACCATGGTCTTCAAAAGGTCTTATGAGGCTGATTCATGAAAGGAAAAAAGCTTTTATTGAAGGGAATATCTTGAAAGTCAGAGAAATTAGGAAGGAGATCAGATCAGAAATTAAAAAAGCCAAAGTAAAATACAAGGATAAGGTAGAGGCGGAGATGGGTAGCAATAACTTAAGGGTGGCCTGGGCAGGCATGAAACACATGACTGGTCACTGTTACAGTGACTGTAATAAGATAAGTCTTCCTGGTTTTAGTTCAGACTCTCAGTTAGCAAGTAGAGAAGCTTATAGACCCTCTACAATTTGCATACAGGCCTCGTAGACGTGTTGATGATGCAGTGGTCACTCTGTTGAACTTCCTTTATCGCCATCTTGATGGCGCCAAAGCTCATGCTCAGCTCTTATTTATTGATTTTTCTTCAGCTTTTAATACTATCCAGCCACATCTTTTAGCTGATAAACTTCTTAACCAGTTTACACTTGATCTTAATCTCGTTGGTTGGGTTTTAAACTTTTTAACTGACAGATCTCAGTGTGTGAGAGTGAACGGCTGTTTTTCCAAACAGCTGAACTCTTCCACTGGCTCACCGCAAGGTTGTTGTCTCTCTCCTCTACTGTATATTTTGTACACTAATGACTGTCGCAGTACACAGGCCAACAGGCATTTCATTAAATACGCAGATGACACAGTCATTGTAAGCCTCCTTCATGGTGAAGAGGATTCCCATGGGCCTGTTGTGGATGAGTTTGTTTCGTGGTGTGATCAGTCCTTCTTAATGATCAGCACCTTGAAAACCAAGGACATGGTTATTGACTTCAGGGAGACATCCCCTCATCCTGCGCTAACAGTGGTAAATGTGCAGCCATTGAACTGGTGGACAGTTATAAGTATTTGGGGGTTGTTCTTGATAAAGCTCTGTGCTTTGAGTCACATCTTGCTGCTACAGTGAAAAAGGTTCAACAAAGACTTTTTAAGGAGGTTGAGAGGTTTCAATGTTTCATCTGCAATGATGACTCGTTTTTTATAAAAGTTTTATTGAATCTGTTTTAACTTTCTGTATCATTGCTTGGTCGGTAATATGTCCATGGATAATAAGACCAGACTTAACAACCTGGTTAAAGTGGCTGGTAAGATTTCAGGGAGGTCTCAGGTCCAGCTTGTGGACTTTTATAACAGGCAGGTGCTGAGGAAGGCGACCTCTGTCATGTTGTGTGCAGATCATCCTCTCTTTAATGATTTTCAACTGCTTCCATCAGGTCGTCGTTATAAAGTGCCTGCAGTGAAGACAAAGAGACATAGATTGTCTTTTGTACCTACTGCTATTATCATAGTTAATAACACTGAACCATATGTGTTGTTGCCATTGCACATTGTACTTTTTTGATGAAAAATCTAGGTTGTTTTCTCAGGCTTATATTATATTATATTATTTTGGAGTGTGTATGTGATGTGTTGGTTGCCTGTTTGTTTGTTTGTACGGACATCTACAACTATATGTAAAAATACAAAACAAAACAATTTTCAATTTGTTCTAGTTTATTGCACTTTTTGCTGTATATGTATATATGTATATGTAGTTACTATGGACTGAATGCATACATATTATTAAAATTTGGGCTATAACGGTTGTATTGATGTATAGCAACTTGAACTGCTCCCCAAAATGGCACTACAGCAGTGGTTCCCAAACTTTTTTTGCTGGGCCCCCCTTTGTTTTACACGAAAAACGTTCGCCTCCCCCCCGGCGCGTGAACAGCACGCACACGCACTAACACATCCTCCAACCACACACGCCCATATTTTGCTCCATTGCGGTTTATTTCACACCTCAAACATTTAGTAAACAATTAAGCAAATACAAGTAATCTGCAATAAATTACAGGTAGTAAGAAAATAAACTACTAAATCTTTTACGCTACGTCCGCACCTACACTGGTATTTTTGAAAACGCAGCTGTTTCATCCAAACAGTGTTTCAAATCACCAAAAACTGAGATTTTTTTAAAACTCCTTTTTTGCGGACGAGGAATACAGAGTTCATCTGGCAACGTCAAAGGTTGCGCCTTTTTTCACGTCACGTTATTGTTTATGTGAGATGAATTGCAGAATGGCAGACAGAGACAAAATACTGTTAATCTGAGTATCTGCAGGTTTCACACGCAGTTACTGTCCCTCCATTTACAAAGGCGTCACGGGTAGTTGTTTTTTCTTCTTCTGTAATACTAATCAACATTGCTGTCAATACATTTTCAAAAAATGCCTCTCTGTGCAAAATGGGTTCAAAAACATAAACAGCTGTGGGATCCTGTTTGTCTGTGATTTGAACCGAGGGAACAAATCGTGGCAGGATCAGCCTGATGTTATTTGTATCCCGCTGTAACTTTACTGTATAAAGAGCAAACGTCTCCAAAATGTCAGGAGTAGTTAGTCACTACAACAAGTGTTTGTGAACTAAAAATTAAGAATGTGGGATCCTGTTTGTCCATGATTGGAAGAGCCCAGCGCTGCTCCCGACGCAGGGACCTACCTCAGCACCTGTGCAGGTGAAGCCAAAGGGCAGATTTGCTTCACCATATTTTCTAGTCTTTGGCTTAGAATGAAGTTGGTTTGGAAACATATTCAGCGATGCTTCATCTCCTGCTTTGCGTTTCTGTGGGCGCCGTGCTAGCAGTGTTCAAGCGTTTTGTTCCCCTCCCTTTTCATACCGCGCCCCCCCTGCCATGGCTCTGCGCCCCCCCTAGGGGGCGGGCACCACAGTTTGGGAAGGTCTGCACTACAGCATGTAAAAATCTAAAGATAAGCTCTGGCAGACTTGGTTCTATGGTAGGTCTTAAAGGGTTTAACATCAAAGATTCAGTGGAGAGCTACTGTAACAGCTGAACAGAAAAACTCTTCCTCCCCTGGTGTGCTACTCTTCACAACCCGCAGGACTTTCACCCTCAAGAGATGGAAAAGGGGAACGAGGGCTGACGTCCAGGTGAAACTGAGAAGCTACCAGAGGCTAGCTTCTTGGCTGTGGGGAGAATCCTGGTGCCTGCGTCCACTTCCTCTCCTGACATTTAGTTAATATGTTACGCCGGTGACTGGGACCTGGGCTCTGTGGCTCAGAAGCAGTTTTTCTCACGGTGTGTCCGTCAAACGTTCACTGTTTTTATTGATAACAGCTATGTCTGCTCATCGATCATTGCTTCCCCCAGCTCTGGAGTCGCTGCCCTGCCCAGCAGGTCCACAGGTCTGCATTGTCTTTATTTCAAGTGCCGCTGCAGTCAGCTGTTGATTTTGCAGATCGACCGTCATCAACTCGGTTGGCCCCGCTTAACGTTCGCTCCATAACAAACAAATCATTTATTCTAAGCGATCTCTTTATTAAAGAGTCTCTAGATTTCATGTGTCTGACTGAGACGTGGCAGCAAAATAAGAATTATGTCCAATGTTCCCTCTAATGTTTCATGTGTCTGAGCGAACACACAAACTCCCTGAGCGGTCCCTTGGATCACTGGATCACGTTGTCATTAACGTGGCTTCACTCTACATCAACCAAAACACCGGTGTCGGCACATGAGGACGCTGTCATAGCCCGTCAGCGACGTTGATTAGCTGCGTATATACGAATGTGAATCATTGGCTGGACTATGGGATAAGGCGGCATCGTTCTAAATACTGGAGCAGCCAGTCACTGACTAACACTGCAAAGCAGAATTGTTAACGTATTTATTTTAATTTCAATTCAGGTTAGTATTTAGTATTTAGTATTTAGTATTTATTGTCATTGTCAAGAACAATGAAATTGCGTTTGGGGCTTCCATACAACCCCAAAAAAAGAAGAAAATAATAAATACCCCTTAAAACCCAAGTGTACATATTTAACCCAGTGTGACTCCAATGCAATAAGACAATCCTTAGCAACAACATGAGAACATGACAAGTAATGTTCGTAGAAAATCAGACAAAGACCTGAGAAACATGACAAAGTACAACAATGCAACCCATTCAATATTATTGTACTGTGAGATATGATATCAGATATGATAGTTATCTATTTAAGAAGGAGGGGGGGGGCAGGAGGGGGAAGAGAATAAAGATATGATGCACCAATGCAGACCAGTTCATTGCTATTAAGAAGTTGGATATGGTTATTGTCCGTGAGAGGGGGGCAGAGAGTTCAGGAGCCTCACAGCCTGTTAGATATCTTTTTGTGCGCAATGCAGATACTCTGTGTGCAGAGAGCGTGTCAGCGGATTGCGCCCGTGCGCAGCTTAGAGGGAACATTGATTATGTCCACTTGAATGAAATCTGCCCGGCTGGCTGCTCCGTCATCTGAACTCCGCGTCTTTTAGGACGTGGTGGAGGACTCGCTGTTGTTTACCAGGACAGATTCACATGCAGTCTGATGACCTCGGACTCCTTTTCTGCATTTGAGTCACAGATGATGGTCAGTTCTCTAAAAACCAGTTATTGTATTTTATTCTACCTGATGGGGTCTTTCTAACTGAATTTAATGACCTTCTGACATCCATCATTTCATTGGAGAAGGTTGGGAGATTTGAGCCGTCATATTGATGAAGCATCCTGTAACACTGCTGCTGAGCTCATCACTGTCACTGAGTCTTTTAACTTTAGGCAGCATGTTTCTGGCCCCACACATACAAAGGGTCACACACTGGATCTTGTTTTCTCCCTGGGTTTAAATATACATGATGTATGTGTGGAGGATGTCCATGTGAGTGACCATAGCTGCATATTTTTTAACTTGTTATTTTACTTGGATCCTTCATCTCCTAAACTGATGATCCAAAGGCGGATTATAAACCAAGATGCTGCTGGAAGGTTCTCTGCCATGTTTGACCCTCGCATGGCTCGTAGTGACCTCGACTCACGTATTTTATCCTTTAATGATCAATGCAAGTTGTTGGAAAGCCCACTGATAACATGTTTACATGGCTAAAATGTTATGGCTCATTCATTGATAGTATTTTCGCCATAGAAATTGTTATGTCCTATATTGTTGAACCCACCATGTCTATGCTGATGCTCTTTGAACGCACCACATACGTACTCGAGGCCATGCAGTGGCTGCTAGTCTGTGTTCTCAGTATTTTTATGTGTCAGTTCCAGTTTTAGAGCTCTAAAGTGCAGCTATCGTGTTAGGAATATGTTAGGAATAGACAGGAACACTGAGCACACTGAGGTCAAATCTTTATTTAGGGCGACCGTGGCTCAGGGGGTTGGGAATCGCATCTGTAACCGGAAGGTCACCGGTTCGATCCCTGGGCTCTCTGTCCTGGTCGTTGTGTCCTTGGGCTTTACCCTACTTGCCTACTGGTGTGGGCCAGAGGGGCCGATGGCGCGATATGGCAGCCTCGCTTCTGTCAGTCTGCCCCAGGGCAGCTGTGGCTACAACCGTAGCTGCCTCCACCAGTGTATGAATGTGAGAGTGACTGAATAGTGGCATTGTAAAGCGCTTTGGGTGCCTTGAAAAGCGCTATATAAATCCAATCCATTATTATTATTATTATTTTACCACTCGCTGCATTCTTGATGTTCATGTTCTTCTCTTTCCCCTCACCCTGCAACCAGTCATGGTAGATGCTCCTCCTGGAGCCTGTTTTCACTGGGAGGATCTTTGTGTCAAAGGGAGTTCTTCTTCCCACCATCACCAAGTGCTGCTCACAGTGGAGGCGGTTACCTTACACTGTTAAACAGCTTCAGATGACTGTTGTTGTCTGTTGGGTATTGTCACTTATAAATAAAGTTACATTGAATGGATGTATGGATGGATAGATGTTATTGTGACAAAGAGAAAACGATTGTTGACAGATTGTTGTTTTGTGTGTCTGCAGTCTGTCAGGCTGTCTGATCACAGAGGAAGGCTGTACTTCTCTGGCCTCAGCTCTGACCTCCAACCCCTCCCATCTGAGACAGCTGGACCTGAGCTACAATCATCCAGGTGATTCAGGAATGAAGCTGCTGTCGGCTGGACTGAAGGATCCAGGCTGGAGACTGGACACTCTCAGGTATGGAGAGAATGTCTGATAGAGGAGGAAGAGCTGGAAACATTTCCTGTGTCCTTCACTCACTTCCTGTTTGTTTCCTGCAGATGAGACATGAACAATCACACATGCAGGAATATTTTCAGGGACAGACACACTAGTCTAGCTGGATAGTTCATGGATATTTATGTAGGGGTCTCCAAGGAGTCTGGTTGCAGGAACATTTAGGTCACAGGTGTACCTGAGATAGATACCAGTGTACCTAATAAAGTGTCAGCCATGTGTATGTTTCCCATGCTGTATGTCCACAGTGACAGAAGGATGAAACAAGGCTGTGAATCATTTCAGTCTGTGTTTGTGACAAAGAGGCAGACAGGAGCAGCTAACATTTGGAAATGGAAGCTTAAATAATGACAAACTCTACATTCACAGCTGAATTAACAATAAATTTGTTCTCAAGTGCACATTTAGCAGCTAATGCTATTACTGTTTTCCCTTGCTTTCTACAACTTGAGCAGCTATTGCTAAGTAGGCCACTTTGCTCTGCCAAGGATTTATGTGACCATGATGAAAACTCTGATAAGCTAATGCTGCTAAGCTAATACTGTTTATGGGCCCTGTTAGAATCAATATTTCATTCTCATTCTGTTGTTTGAGAACAATATTAACGTTTCACATCATTATAACACAAGAGAAAAGGGTATTAGCGTTAGCTACTAATGCTTATTCACCTCAAATTAGCTTTAGCTGCTAATGGTAGCCTACTTAGCAATAACTGCTCACTAATATAATGCTAATTCACATCAAATTAGCATTAGCTGCTCAAGTTGTTATAAGGAAAGAGAAAACGGTATTAGCATTAGCTGCTAATAATTGTTCACCCCTAATTAGAGTTAGCCCCTAATGGCAGCCTACTTAGCATTAACTCCTGACGTCGTTGTAATGCAGGGGAAAAGAGTTACCATTATCGGATAATGCTAATTCACATCAAATTAACATTAGTTATCAACGGTAGACTTCGTATCATTAGCTGCTGTCATTCTTACAAAGCAAACAGTATGAGCATTAGCTGTTAATGCTTTCTCATCTAACATTAGAATTGGCCACTAATGGCGTATTGTTAAAAAGTAAAAAAAACACATTGTTAGCATAAGCGGATGATGCTAATTCACCTAAATTAGCATTAGCTAATGATGGCTACATACCTAGCATTAGCTACTGATGTTGATATAAATCAAGAAAATATGGTATTAGCATTAGCTTTTAATGCTTTTTCATCTAAAATTAGAATTAGCCACTAATGGCGTGCTATTTAGCATTACCTCTTCACATCGCAGGGGAAAAGTTAAAATTAAATAAAAAAAATGTTCAGATTAGCTACTCATATTGTTAAAAAGTAAGAAAAAACATTGTTAGCATAAGTGGATAATGCTAATTCACCTCAAATTAGTATTAGCTAATAACGGCAACCTACTTAGCATTAGCTGGTCACATTGTTATAATGCAAGAAAATATGGTATTAGCATTAGCTGCCAATTCCTAAATACCTAAAATTAGCATTACCTGTAATGGAAGTCTACTTAGCATTAACTCCTCACTAATGTAATGCTAATTCACATCAAATTAGCTTTAGCTTTAGTATTAGCTGCTAGCACCAGCCTACCCAGCACTAGCTGCTCACATTGTTAAAAGGGAAGAGAAAACGATATTAGCATTAGCTGGTAATAATTATTCAGTGTGTGAATGTGTGTGTGAATGGGTGGATGACTGGATATGTAAAGCGCTTTGGGGTCCTTAGGGACTAGAAAAGCGCTATATAAATACAGGCCATTTACCATTTACCATTTACCCCTAATTAGAATTAGCTGCTAATGGCAGCATACTTAGCATTAACTCCTCACATCGTTATAATGCAAATGAGGCTAACTTACATTAAATTAGACTGCTGTTATTAGCTAATGCTATTTAGCAGTAGCTGCTCACATTGTTATAAAGCAAAGGAAAACGATATGAGCATTAGGTTCTAATGCGTATTTGCCTTTAATTAGACGTAGGTGCTAATGGCGACCTACTCAGCATTAGCAGCTCAGATGTTGTATTGCTAGGGAAAAGAGTGTTAGCATTAGCCGTTCACATTGTTATAAAGTTAAGGGAAATAGTGTTAGCATTAGCTTAGCTACTCACATTGTTAAAAAGTAAGTGTTAGCATTAGTGCATAATGCTAATTCACATCCAATTAGCATTAGTTAATAACGGCAGCCTATTTAGCATTAGCAGATAATGTTGAATTTGGCCCACTGGAAAAGTTAAGAACTCAAGATTTAGGAGTGTTTCTCGATAGCTCTTTCTCATTTGAGAAACAAATAAATGTTGTTATTAAAACCAGCTGTAAGCTTTATATTGTTGATTGTCATTTCCCATATGGAAAAGATATATAAATCTTATAAAGTTTGTATCTGTCTTGTGTGAAACTTGTATGAAAAGCATACAAGAGTGAAAACAGATATAAGATCCCTTGAAAAATCATATAATGAAACTTGTATGTTTTCGATACTTACTAAAACAATATATGAAAGTAATGAGAAAGTGGCCACTTTCGTGAGTATGACTTTCATCATATAAGTTTTTAGTCTTTTCCATATGGGATATGCTTAAAAATATTTACTCATACATGCTTAGTTTTATAATCGATTGGATGATGATAGAGGTTTGATCCTTAGTAGTTTGTAAAGACTCTGTGTGCCTTCCAGAGTGCTCTGGCATGCACACACCACTTGGGGCCATGAGAGAGGTCGTACCCTCTCTTACTGATTTATGGTGTAGGACAGGGGTCTCAAACTCAATTTAGCTGGGGGCCGCTGCAGGCAGAGTCTGGGTGAGGCTGGGCCACATTAGGTTTTCCACAAGAAAGGCATGGTTAAAAAATTCCAATCTTCTCAAATCTCTTTATTTTTATTTTTTAACACAAAATATGAAAAATAAATAAACAAATTAAGAATTAATAAGAAAATAAATCAATCTGTAATACATAAATAAAATAATAATAAGATATTTTTAGTCAGTGAACTTGTGTGTTTCTTTCAGTCTTCTATATCTGCTGTATTTAGATTGAAATGTCTGTATTAACAGTTCTATAACCTTCTTCTGAACATGAATGGAACACTGGAGAAAATGAACTGTTCTTCTGAACATGGCTTCTCTTGCCTACTCCTTGCTGCTAGAGACCTGGCAGCGTTTCCTCTCGCATAGCCGAGCCAGATTTGGCCTGAGGGAGGAAGCAGTTGCGGCCCTCAGTATGTCTTGAAGATGATCATCCGTAAGTCTGGACCTGTACTTGGACTTATTGAAGTTCAAAGTGGAGAAGAGCTTTTGGCACAAGTATGTGCTACCAAAAAGGCACATGGTCCGCTTGAACATTCGGGAAAGCCGAGGGAAACTAGGGCTCAAGTCTCTCAAAAATTGTCCAAGCTTGTCTGCTTTTCCACTCACCTCCCTGAACTTTGCTTTGAGTTCAGAGTTGCACTGCAGCTCAATGAGCTCCATTTGAAGCACAGAAGGGGCATCTTGCACATCAAAGGAGAAGGGGTCCGCAAAAATGTGAAAGGTGGCTCTGTGTGTCTTGAAGTCAGCAAATCTGTGATCAAATTCCTCCTGTAGCCTCAAAATGACATCAACATACTCGTCAGCACTGAATGGTGTGCCTGCATCCACGAGTGCCTTGCATGCTGGGAAATGGCAAAGGTTTGTCTGAGAGAGCTGAGCTTTCCAGAGCGCCAGTTTTGTGGAGAATGCTCTCACGTTGTCATAGGCAGCACTGACAAGTTGCCCCTGGCCTTGTAACGTCTTGTTCAGTACATTAAGCTCATGTGTCATATCAACAAGAAAAGCTGAGTCCATGAGCCATTTGGGATCAGTTAGCACAGGAACACTAACTCCATCCTTCTCCATGAAGGCTTCACTTCTGCTCTCAACTCAAAAAGTCTCTTTAATACATTTCCCCTGCTGAGCCAACGTACCTCAGTGAAGTCGAGCACATCCCCATATTCTGACTCCATTTCCTCTAAAAAAGCACAGAACCTTCGGTGCTTTAAGCCCCTGGATCTGATTTGGTTGATGCATTTCACAACAATAGACATCACATTGTCAAACTTCAGGCATTTGCTGCAAAGGACCTGCTGATGGATGATGCAGTGCAGAGCAATGGCCTCCTCCACGCCTTCCTCTTCCAGTTTGTTTTGTGCCACCAGTCCATGTTTCCTCCCTGTCATTGATGGCGCTCCATCTGTTGTTATTCCAACAAACCTCTTCCATGGCAAACCAACATTCTCAATGGCATCACACAGCTTGTAAATATCTGCTGAGCGGTGGTCTGGCCATGCATTGGAATTACTGTGAGCAGCTCCTCCATCACTTCAAAACTGTCATCAACACCACGGACATACATTGGGAGCTGGGCAGTGTCGGTGATGTCTGTGGTCTCATCAAGAGCGACTGAGTATACACTGAAACATTTGGCTTTCTCACACAGTTGGTCATAAATGTCACTTGACAGGTCAGAAATGCGATCTGCTGCGGTGTTGGCAGAAAGGCTGATGTTGCTAAACTGACCTTTCTTTCCCGGACAGACTATATTTGCAGCCTGCAATATGCACTTTTAGACAAATGCACCTTCTGTGAATGGCTTCCCTGCTTTAGCAATCATCTCACTAACCACGTGGCTCCGACTGCTGCATTATTCTCTTTGGTTGCTTTCTTGGAGAAATCTTGCTGCCTCAGTAGATCTGTTTTAAGACTGGCAACCCGGTTCGCTCTCTCGTCTCCCTGGTATTCTGCATCCAGCTCAGCATGTCTAGTTGTGTAATGACGTTTCAAATTGTATTCCTTGTGCAGCGCAACTTTCTCTGTGCAAATAAGACAGGTCGGGGTGCCCCTGTGCTCAACAAAGAAATATTGCATTTCCCACTTTTCCTGAAATTGTCGGTGCTCATCAGCAACCTTTCTCTTCACCGCAGGCTTTGAAAAAGACATGTTTGGGGCTATGTGACATTTATAATTCTACTTGGTGTCACTGTCGCATTGAAGTTTCAATCAAGCGTTTAGCCGACGGACGGGGAACGTCTCAACGCGTAGAGAACGTCATTTCTGCTTCTTTTTCTTGCAACCGTAGCACGGCGATCGGCAGATAAAAAGCCGGTAGCAGTCTCCTTTGTTTTTACGCTCGATGTTCATGTCTTTCATGACGACACGAACACCGTGGCGTTTGCAGATGGTAGAAAGTGCAGGGATAGCGAGCGCAAAAAAGGCGACTGCTCACGGCGCCGGGCTGTTGTTACAGGAGAAAGAAGCGGAA